>NC_137193.1:10978700-11021200 GCF_960531495.2 Zeus faber | reverse complement strand
GTGTTTGGATACATGGGCTCAGTGGCCGTATATAGATTGAAAATAAAGCTGGACCTAAAGTAGAACCTTGGGGTACACCACAGGTAAGCTGTAGCTGTAGAGGAATGATTAGTTACCTACGGAGGACCGCAACGGTTCTTCCTAAAAGTTGGGAATAAAACCAGCCAAGCGCAGTGTCCTTGATGCCAACCCAGGTGTTAAGACGATCCATTAGAATTGTCTACAGCAGGGGTGTCCAAACTTTTTGCAAAGAGGGCCAGATTTGGTGAGGTGAAAATGTATGGGGGCCGACCATTCAGCCTGACATTCTTTGAACCATTACCATTGTAAATGAACATGTAAATATGTAACTATATCACTTACACAACAGTTTGTTGTGTACGTGTTTATTTGTACTTGCTTTTATTTTGCTTTGTTTTACTCTGCTGTCTGCAGCTAGGTTGACATTGCAAATGAGAATCTGTTGTCAACTGCCTTATCAGGATAGATAAAGGTTAAAATAATAATGAATGAAATGCAGATGAACTATTTTATGAAATCTGACCCCAAATTATTTTTAGGAACATGTATTTATTGATTTTGTTTTAACAAATCACATCAAAGTGCATTTTGACAAAGGATAGTATAGTCAAATGAAATGACTGAAATTTGACAAAACTGTGGTTTTGATCATCACAAAAAATTTATTCACTGAGACTTTAGTATTTATTCTCCTCAGATGAATAAAAAAAATAATGGACCTACATTAATATGAAGGATGATGCTGAGATCTCCACTGCAGTAAACAGGGCAGGTCTGGCTCAAAAACAGTGGTTTTGATGCGCAAGATGTCACGCAGGTGAGAGTCACTTAGTCTTGTCCTCACGCGATTCCTGTTAATGTTCATAACCGAGAACGTCTTCTCGCACAAGTATGTCGAGCCAAACAAGCTCAGCATTTTCTTAGCAAATGTTTGAATCTCTTGGAACCCGTCTTTGTCCAGCCGGTGGTAAAAGTTCCCAAGAGGGAGTTGCTGGTGCTGACTGTGACACTCCGCGTCACACTGCAGCTCAATGAGCTCCAGCTGCAGGTGGCTGGAGCGTCGTGAGGATCCAGTTAGATCTCCTTTTCAATAGCTGCAAAATCCCTGAAACGCTGTTGAAACTCCTCAGCCAGAGATGAGATGTTTGCTGCATACCTCCTCATTTGCGCAGTGATATTGTTTGCTGGAAAACTGGTCATCATTTCCTGCAGCGATGGGAAATGTGTGGTATTGGGCTGCGTTTGTGACAGGTGCCTTTGGAAAAGCAGCAGCTTTGTCCCAAAAGCTTTGATGTGTGAATACAACTGGCTTACCACTGCATTTTTCCCCTGAAGGCTCGTGTTCAGCGCGTTCAGATGTCGTGTTATGTCAACTAGAAATCCAAAATAAGCCAGCCAAACAGGATCGGAGAGTTCTGGGATCGGTTGTCTTTTTTGTGCCAAGAATTGTCCGATTTCCTTTCTGAGAGGGCCGGGGGCCGGACTTTGGGCATGCCTGGTCTACAGTGTCAAAGGCTGCACTTAGATCTAAAATAGTTAAAATTGCACTGTCTCTGTTTATCGACCGCTAAAAGGATATTGTTGGTTACTTTGAGGAGGGCGGCTTCTGTGCTATGTAAAGCTCAAAAACCAGACTGGAATTTCTCAAAGATGTTATTATGACACGTAAAAGCCAAAAGCCAGGTTGATACCACCTCCTCTAAAACCTTTGAAAGAGATGGAAGTTTTGAAATGGGCCTAAAATAGTTGAGAACTGAGGGATCAGGGTTTGGTTCCTTGAAAAGAGGATGGACCACAGCGTGTTTAAAAGCAGGAGAAAAAATGCCTTTTTTCTGCAAGCTTTTTATAATAGATAATAAACTGGGTCCAATTGTGTCAATCACCTCTTTAAGAAATGTGGTGGGGATGATATCAAGGCTGCACGTCTCTCTCTAGATCGTCCTCAGACGAGCCTTCCATCGGCATCTCCAGTCATCCCTGTTCTCCATACATCTGGCCAGCTCCTTTGTGCTTTCCACACCAGCATCTTTCCTTATCACGTCCACATAGGTAGATGCGTTAAGTCCTCTTGATCGATGCCCGTGTGTTGGTTCCCACAGTAGAAGCTTTTGGCTGGGAGTTCTTGGTGGAGGTGGCAATGGCCTGCTAGTCTCAACCTCCTTACTGCTATCTTCTCTGATACACTGGGTGGTGCCCCATAAAGACGTTGGTTGGTAATGTGTTTGTCCAGGTTGATGTTCAGTACCACACGAAACATTTTGGTGTACCACCCATCCAGGGACGTGGTTGATTTCAGGTGGCATAGAGTTTCAAGAAAAAAGTTAAAAATTGCGAAAATGACTGTCAATGGCCCAGCATGTTTAGCTTGGCCAGGGGGCGTAATTTCCTGTCTTATATTGTCAGCTTTTTTTTTTTTTCCTCGCAAAAAAGTTTTCAAAAACTCCTCACACAGGTCTGGTGAGGCCTGAGTAAGATGGCAGGGGGACGGGGTGATGACGGAGTCTATTACCTTAAATACAATTGTGGGGTTGGAATGGTTTGCAACAATCAGGTTAGAGAAGAAAGCTGCTCTTCCCTCTTTAACTGCCCTTTGATAATGGTGCAAAGCGTCTTTCCAGATTTCATAAAATACACTAAAATAAAACCACTCTTTTCCCATTTCTGTTCCTTTCCCCTGCAGTCTCTCCGTAGTTCCCGGGTGGATTCATTTAGCCGGGGCTGCCATGTTTTATTTGACTTTTTGTCCTTGCATGGGGCGACAGAGGCCAGGGCAGTCAGACACGTGTCATTAAAATGGGAGACGAGCTCCTCCGTGTTAAACTCTGGATACAAGGCAGTTAAGCCGCAGCATTGAAAAGCTCAGGAAACGTCTTCGCTGACATGGAATGAAAAACACGGCGGCGGACAGGATTGCTGTGATTCATAGTAAACTGGGATAAGATCACACTGAATAAATCCGCTTTGTGATGGGACACAGATGTCCTTTGTCCCAATGTTTTTCGGGGCAGAGACCACTGCACAGCACTCAGTCCAGGGTGTGGCCCTTAGACTGTGTAGGTTCTCGTACCGCTCGAGTGAGGTTAAAAGAGTCCGGGACGTCCAGAAAATCAGTAATAAAAGTCTGGCTGGGGCAGCAGACGTGTGTGATAATCACCTAAAATCTGAATTTTGTTATAATTTGATATAAAATGAGATAAACATCACAACTGGTGATAGGGGCGCAGTCCCTTGCCGTTGCCTGTGCCGGCGCTCTGGTCGATTTTGCACATTTTAGTATTTTTTTCTGTTTTTTCATCATAATGTCCGCCAAAAAAGCATCGGCAGTTATCTGTTACGGCCGCGATGCACTCGTGGATATAAAAACTTCCCTAAAAGAACAACTTTGGGACTTTATATCCATGGAACTAGAGTGGCCGACTGAAATTCTACGTGCGAACACTCACAACAACAACAACAACAACAACAACAACAACAACAAAAATGGAGCCGCTGTTCCACGAGTGGGCCCACAGAGAAAGCACCGTGGTAAACGAGGCGGCATTCGGGTCAGAATGAGGACGCAACCTTACAGTCCACCTCTGCCAAGCATCCTTCTTGCCAACGTTCAGTCTCTGGAGAACAAGATGTATGAACTTCGAGCGAGGATTACATTCCAACGGGACACGAGGAACTGTTGCATCCTCTGCCTAACGGAGACATGGCTGAACCCACTGGTGCCGGATGAAGCCATTTGTCCAGCCGTGTCCTTCTCCGTGTTCCGCGGTGACAGATCGGGGGAGTCGGGGAAATCCAAAGGTGGAGGCATCTGCCTCATAGTAAACAACCGCTGGTGCTCCCCCAACAACACCAAGTCTCTCTCCCGCTCCTGCTCGCCGAACCTGGAACAGCTGACCATCTTATGACGTCCATTTTATCTCCCCCGGGAATTCAGCACGGTCAGCAGTACAGCCGTTTATATTCAACAAGCTAACACCGATACAGCTCTGTCGGTCCTGTATGATGTGTTGTGCGGATTTCAAACATCTCGCAAACATCCAGACGTAGCCGTGGTGGTGACTGGGGACTTTAACGGGGCAAACCTTAAAAAAGTTCTGCTTAAACGTGTGCCACCAGGGGAGATAGAACTTTGGACCATTGCTACACACCGTACAAGAACGGATACAATACCGTCTCGCTCCCTGCTGTCGGGAAATCAGATCATGCCACGATTTCGCTGGTTCCCGTTTACAGGCCTCTGATCGTGCGAGAATTGGTGGTGACGAGGAAAGTGAAGCGGTGGACGGACCAATCAGAGGCTGTGCTTCAGGACCCTCTGACTGATGACGACCGGGACATGTTCCAATGAAGTTCAAGTGACGTCAGCGAGTTTACGGACGTAGCGGTGAGCTTTGTGGCTACATTAGTTGACAGCATCGTTCCCGAGGTGAAAGTTCGGATATTTCCAAACCAGAAGCCGTGGGTCGATAAATCCATCCGCTGCGCTCTGAATGTTCGCACGGCTGCTTACAACGACGGTCTTGTATTCGGAAATATGGACAATTACAAAGCGGCGTCATACAATCTGTGGAGGGCGGTGAGGGATGCTAAACGGACGTGCCCTCGATGCCAGGGTGGACTATGATCCCCCCCGTCCCCCCAAAGGGAGGAACTCCTGCATATCCCTGACATTGACTCGGGGCTCCAGGGCTTTGAATCAGTTTTCCAGGGGGAGAGTCTCCGGCATAGAGTGGCGCAAGGAGCCCTCGCATCGCCGGCCACCAAGCGCCACCAGGGTCCAGGACTCTGGGGTGGAGCAGGTCCAGGACTTGGGCCATGGCTCCTCTATCCCAGCTGGCGGGGCTGTATATATATATATATAAATATATATATATATATATATATATATATGTACAAATAAATATATTGAATAATAAGGTGTAGTTCTAACATTAGAAAATGTTGTGGATGCGCTGCAGATTTGGCCCCTGAGGACCATGGCAGCCATTTTTCAAAATCGTCACCTCTTCTGAAGCAGATTTGGCTCGAACGTTGTTGAAAACCTCTTTTTATAATACGTAAACCTACACCTGCACAAAATCTGATGCTTTTATCACAAAAGGACCAATTGTTTTGCTTAACCGCCCCACTCCAGCTGCAATTATAGGACGCACACACACACACACACACACACACACACACACACACACACACACACACACATGCTTTCTTGTGGTTTCCGGTGTGCCTCCATGCAGTAGGCGCTGATGGAGACCAACGGTGTGAACTGCTATTTTCTACACCAGTGGAATTCATTTTCCACTCAGTGGCACGGTGTGAACTCCCCGGGAGGAGGGCCGTTCTCCTGCATGGTCTTTATGTTTATGTGGCCTCACTGGAGGGACAGCATTGAGGGGGGCCCCGTTTACGCGCCCGTCTACATATATGTGGATGGGAATGTATGCATTTAAATATTTGTGTGTGCATCTTTGTGTGTGGACATGTGTGTGTAGCGGCGGCAGCGGCTCTATCGGGGGCAGACAACTTCCACATACATCAGCATTTGGCAAAGTTCTGCAGGCAGAATGGATCTCCTCCTCTCTTTCTCTCTCTCTCTCTCTCTCTCTAACTGGTCACCCAGTCCTCTGTGTTCTTCTCTTTCTATTGCTTCTCCTCTGTGTCCCTCTCGCTGAGGCGGCAGTACAAGTCACAAGTCACAAGTCACTTCACATTGTACACAGGTTGTTCATCTCTACATCTTCTTTCACCCTGTTAAATTGATTTCTGTATTTCATGTAAAACAAATTGGGTCCTGGGTATGAAATGAGCAGCGTAAATTAAGGTGGCCTTGCAGGGAGTCGGAGAAAGTGCAACATAAAGAAACTCTTTCCTCCAGGGCCGTTCGTGATCGTTGTTTTGTGTCATTTCTGCTTTGTCGGGGCGAAAAAGTGTGATTTGCACTTCTGTGAATAGCACTGGGGTTACAAAGACTGCTTTTATGCCATGTGACTGCAAAAACTACGGTCAAACACGGTTTTAAAACTAGTTGTGCCTCAAAACAGTCGTGTAATACAGGTAGCTTCCCAGGTAGCCACTTGAAGGATAGGTTCCTGTTTTATCAACCAAGGCCAAACAGCTCTTCTGAACATTTGATTTTATCGCAGTCTTCACCGATTCTTCACAGATTCAATTCCCCCCTAATAAGGGCTACGCCATATGTTGAGGCCAGGTCCAGTGTGTGTAACCCAATAGTAGGCCAGGTCCGGTGTGTGTAACCCAATAGTAGGCCAGGTCTGGTGTGTGTAACCCTGTAATAGATTGGGTCTGGTGTGTGTAACCCTGTAGTAGGCTAGATCTGGTGTGTGTAATCCAGTAGTAGGCTGGGTTTGGTGTGTGTAATCCAGTAGTAGAATGGCTCTGGTGTGTGTAACGCCGGAGTAGGCTGGGTCTGATATGTCTGTTATGATGTACAGCAACATACGCGCCCCGGCAGGTGTGTGTGTTGGAGCACTGTTAGAAGTGACATATTGTTGAATTCCTGAGGCTCTGCGTCGGTGGTGTACAGTCAGGCGGCTGGTTGTTGACTACAGGCTGTACCTTGTGTGTGTTATCACACTGGTTATTGAATGAATGCTGTGAAGGGGCCGCTGTGCTGAAATGCTGCTCTCTGTTTCTGGACGAATGGATGGTGTGTGTTAGTTGGAAACCGTATTTTACCCAAAGGTTGTTGTCATCGTATTGTAGGTCTCAAAATGAGGTCACATATGTCTTTCTTTCTTTCTTTCTTTCTTTCTTTCTTTCTTTCTTTCTTTCTTTCTTTCCCTCCTGTCTCCTCCTACATGTTGGAGAGAACTGATGTTTGCCTGTCAGCACCATAGTCAATTTTGAGCCGGTAGCTGTGGCTTCAGTACTAGTGTCTGTGTGTGTGGGTGTGTGCTGTCTGCATTGCCTCCTGGCTGTATTTGCTGCATAAGGGATCTGGCTGGTCTACATGAAGTTGATCTGATAGCGCTGTATTGAGCGTCTATAGAAGCCGTCTCCTCTCTGCTGTGACCTTCCGCTGAAAAGCATCCACATTAAGCTTAATGTTCCAGGGTGGTCACGCTGGAGTCTGCCGCCTCCCGGGTTGGGAAGGAGAGTGGAGAGCAGGAGGGCTCCAGGTGCCTGGTCTGTCAGCACTGAGCACAGTAATGGATGGATGGTGTTTACAATTAAAAGTACAAAACAACAGCACGGTAATGTATAATCGGTGTACAGTAATGTAGAACCATGCACAGCCCTTACGGAGGAATTATGAAATGTATAATTCCTCCTTAATATACATTATATTTTTCAATACATGTTAATATTATACACATGGATTGAAAAATAGAATGTATATTTAACAATGCATCTGATCAATTTTTTTTCTTCTAGTGAATGACCATACATCACCTTTTTCCATTATTCAGACATACATTTTTTTAATAAAGTACATTTTTGGTAGAATATCAATTCCCTTGGTATGGACTGTATTGTGTATGAACCTATGAACTTAAAATGTATGAAAAGCAGTAATGAATCATAATTTGCTATATTCTGCATTTGAGTGCACACACACATTTGGGTTAACGGATAAATTCCACTGTACATCATTATCAGGTAAAACCAATACAAATGAAGCTGATGGCAAATTTAGGGTTAGGGTTAGGGTTAGGGGTTAGCGATTAGGGATTAGGGGTTAGGGTTTAGGGGTTAGGGATACCACATTTACCAGTGGTATCATGTTTGTCAAAGTTACTTAATTTTGTTGTAAATTGTATTTTCTCAATTCGATTTGAGAAGCTTTTATTGCCATTGCTTTAACATGGTAATGAACTGGAACTCTTAACTCTTGATTTGACAGCGGTACGATCCTTATATATAGACGCACATGATTCTGTGCTGCGTCAGCGGTTAGAAATCTGCCTCTTTCTCTCAGCGATGGAACTTGGACCTGGCTTGGCTCGGAGTGTCGTAATCCGCGTGAGCAAACTGGCTCGGAGCGAGGGAGCAGTGAGGGAAAAAGGACACTTCACGCCCCTCCGTCCCCCGTTGTTAAATTTTAACGTGTTCCACTGTTTTACAGTTTGGGAGCCTGACCCCAGCTGTGGGGGATGTAGAGCCACAAGCACGTTGTCTCCGCCATTACCTCTCTCTCTCTCTCTCTCTCTCTCTCTCTCTCTCTCTCTCTCTCTTCTCTTTCTCTCCCTCTCCCTTCATCCCGTGCGGTCCCTTTTTTTTTAACGGCGCTGGCAGGGAAGTGGCAGGACTGACCGAGTGTGTGTCTATCTGCGGGAAATGAGCCTGTTAATGCGTGGGATTGGGCGCGTTCCATATTCATCTGAAATCCCGTGACTCACTCTGGGGGGCGCGGCGGGGCGAACCCTGTGAGCGCGGGCACATCTGCTTCCCTCCGCCCCAAAAATTCAAACGGAGCGAGAAGAATGAAATTAAAAAAATTGGGCGGCGACTAGGAAATCCGGGCCGCCGCCTCGCGCCCCTCCTCGTCGGAACTCCGTCTCTCGCTCTTTCTCTTTCTCTCTCTCGCTTTCTGTCTCGCTTTCTTCCCCTTGCTCCTCCCCTCCCGCCTGTCGCTCACTTCCATTAAAACTGATTCTTTCACTGGTTACAACTCAAATCAATTGAATTAAATCCGATGATGCTCATTGGCATGGGGGGTTTACGGGGATGTGGCCACGGGGAGGATGCACAGCGACAATTACTTATTGCATAAAGTAATCATTACAGAGCATGTGTATGTGTACGCGCATGGCTGTTGGTGTAGGACGGTGGTTGATTTGGGGATGTGAATGTCTCTGGGGTCAGGTCCCGACAATAACAGACGTTCTACATTCTACAAACGCTCGCGCGTTCCAACCCAAAGTAATCTGTGCAAACTGGGGATGGGACGGTACCACTTTTTCATTTGCGATACGATACCGATACTGCAACATCGAGTGACTGCCGATTTCCAACCAACATTTTTTTTCCCACTACCAACTACTAAGCTGTTACTTGCTTATGACAGCAGTTGGAGCGCTTTTCTTTTCGCAAAGCTCAATTCAGTGCATTGAGAGAACAAAAATCTGCAAATGCTTCATCCCGTTTTTCGTGTTGGCACATTGGTAGATCCCTCGCGCAAGCCTTTCGACTGCGCTTGATTAGACATGAACAATTTGAAGACTCTGCTTTCAGAGTACTTTTGACGGTGGCAACATCTACAAAACAAATATCGGTTCCAGGGACAGATTCTCAGAGCCTTCGAGTCCTTGAAAGAGGCTACGATGGATATTTAGAAGCCAACCAGTCCCGACGTTCTCTCCTGCTGCCTGTTCTGCTCTCCCTCCCCCACCTGTCTGTTTCATCGATATTGGTTGAGGGTAGGGAAGGTGATTCCTCCCTCCGCCTCTCGCCAGGCCAGACCGTTTGGACCGCTTCGTTTCCGTGGCCCAGACGGCAAGCTTGTGTGCTTAAAATGTAGGAGAGAGTCCCGGGCAAGGCTCATTGACAGGCCGACAGGCGGCTCGCCGGCTCGCGGGGAGAAAGTTGGCTGGAGGAGGGAGAGGGGGAGGGCGAGAGGGAGAGTGACAAAGGCTCAAAGAGAATGATGAGTGTGGAATTAATCAGGGTTAGGGTCTGACTTATCCACTCGTCAATCAGACACGATGCACTGTAGTGTGACAGTCTGGGGACCAAGGGTGGATCGCTGGATGGCGGACCTGTATTAAATCAGAGAATTACAAAAGCTAACCCCGCCTGCGGAGCCCTCCGGAGCACCGGGGGTCTGTGTACCTGCTCTGCCGTAGGTTTATATAACTTAGCATTACAACGCGATAGTCCAAAATTAACATAAGCCTGAAAGTGAAGGTTTCCTAGGGATAGGTTTTGTCTATTGCTGTACTTACAAGATCTCTTTATTGTCGTTGTACAAGTAGGATACGACGAAATTTGTCCTCTGCATTTGAGCCACCCTGCCCCTGGGGGCAGTGGGCAGCCGCGGCGTGGCGCCCCCAGGGACCGGCTCCAGTTCTTTTGCCTTGGTCAGGGGCCCCCACAGGAAACCCACACAAACACGGGGAGAACATGCAAACTCCTCAAAGAAAGGACCTGGGACGGCCGTGCTAGGCCGCTCCACTTTTTGTTTTATCAATGTTTGTCGCCCTTTTACGTCTTACTCTATTGGTTGCCTTAGGGTAAGGGTCTTGCTGCATCCCATTGTGTCTGAACTCAGAAAAAAAACCCAGCATTCCTCTCGGAATGGTGGAAAGGAGTCGGAATTCCCAGTTGGAATTTCAGGGCAGATCGCTCGGCCTGCGTTTCCCGAGATAACCTCAGCAACACGGCTGCACACAGTGTTAACGGCGAACAAGGCTACCTTTGCGTGGGTTTTCAATTGAAAACACCGTGGCTTTGATCTAAAACTTCTTTGTTGTTTACTTGTAGAATTCACAAACCTGCTGCGGGCATCCATGTTTTCCCAAACAGAGACGGTGGAACACACTTGGCTCAGAAGTGGTAACTACCGACTTTGAGTTATCGATTTCCTACTTCCAACGAAATGCAGCATCGGGCCATCCTGTGCTACAAATACTGTATTTATTTACTTGTGATCTTATTCTGTTACTCTACAACGGCAGTGCAATAGGCACATATAATATAAGTTTATTATAGAATAAGCAAGTTCAATTTCAAATCAAGGCTTTTACATCATACGACTATTTGCAATTCAATTTTAACACTATAAGGATTTTGTGACGCAAGACAGTTATTTGACACTTATTCAACTTCAAGTTAGAGATCGGGTCTGAATGACAGAATCGTGAGCCCCCCAATTCGCTGGACAGATGGAGAGTCCTACGAGGGGTTCAGTCCAAGCCGCTGCTAAATGCGCGCCGCGTGCCATGACGCCGGAGTCATTTCTTACAACAACATTGCATTAAGTAGCTACACAATGGGACATTAGCTCAGTAAATCCTGCCCAGAGCCATTAACTAAAAGAGTTTGGACACTGCAGCGGCTTGATTCATGATGCTGCCCTCATGTGATTAGTGGGACACAGTGGCACGGCCTCTCTGTCTGCCATGTTGGCTTTTTATTGCATTTTAATCAATAGCTCTGCCGCTGTCGGGCTGGGCCGAACAGACATCGGGCCAGCGCAGGCCACCGCTTAATTCACTTTCTAAACACAACTTTACCCTGGAGAAGTTCCATGAGTTTAAAAGTCGCAGCCCTGTGACCAAAGAGAGGAGAGAAGGCTAATCGTCCGGGCAGGAGTCTCTTTATTTGTATGCACTGTGTTATTCCAGCTCCCATCTGCTACCAGGACCAGAAAATAATTCTTCCTCTAAGGACTTTCACACAAAGTAATGTATTTTTTCATTATACATTCTAATGGTGATGGTGACATTTTGCTCCGGCTTAATTTGCACAGCGATTCTTTTAAATGTATTCTTTTGAGAGGCCGGTGCTCCAACACAACCCGGCGTCTCAGTTCTTATTATATAATGCATAAAACACACGACGGGATAGTTTTTCCAGTGGATATTACAGCAGGGGATTGTACCGCACCTTTGAAGGAGATCACATTTAAAAGGGACGCTGGAGCTTTTGAGATGCTGGAAGGTGCATTTCCGCCATTTCACAGGCGCTAGGCTAGTTGCAATCATGCACTGAGCCAACACAGTTAGCAGGCAGCCCCTTTAATATCTTGTCACAAAGGGATGAAATTGACCTTCGAGTCTGAATCTGGTAAGATTGTAAAAAAGCGTTTTTTCCCCCCCCAGGAAACTGGCGTACGCTATGAGTCACCGTCAGCTAATTAAATCACGTATGGTTGTTGTAGTCATTGAGCCGCTCTCCTCAACCTGCTCTCCACCAGAACTGAAAGTTCTATTTCAAGCCATTTTTAGTCCGCCCCCGGTCTGTGTTCTGTGAATCTCTCAGAAATGATTTGCTACTCATTCGCTCCCATTGTATTGTATTGTGTTGAGAAAAGTTCCCAAATCTCTTGTGCCCCTGCATTCAACATTGATAAAAACGGCGTCGGAGGCCTTTTCATCTGCCATTCATCTCTGAAATGAAGCCTGAGCCGAATCCATTAAAGGCATCACATCTCTGTCTCCCTGTCTCTCTCGCTCTCTCTCTCCCTCTCTCTCAGACCATTCTCTTCCCCCTTCTTCACTTAAAGGTGCAGTGTGTAGAATTCAGTGGCATCTGGCGGTGAGGTTGCAGATCGCAAGCAACTGAACACCCCTCCCCACGGCGGCACGACATGGCGGCCTCTGGGGAAGAGACGGCGGGCGCGAAATTCGCAAAAAAAAAAAAAAGACGCCCTCTCGGCCCCCTCTGGAGCCGGTGTTGGGTGTGTCCGTTCTGGGCCACTGCAGAAGCATGGCGGCGCAAGATGGCGGCCTCCGCGGAAGGGGACGCGCTCCCTATGTAGAAAAAAACGGCTCACTCTAAGGTAACGAAAACAAAATTCTTATTTACTTATTTATTTTCTTAATTATACACTGATTAAAACGGATTTATTAATATTATATTACATTTCCGCCAAGTCTGTTCTGTAAACTCTACACACTGCACCTTTAACTCCTGGATTCGTTTTGGTCTTTGTCTCCTGTGCGTGTTGACTCAGTGGCAGAGAAAACGGCCCACCTATCAGCATTATGAAGGTCGCGCCCCGAGGCAGTTAAACCTCTCTCGCTAACACTCCGGCACCCTTCATCACCGAGCTGTTAAACGGATCAATTAATTTGTTAATTAAACACATCGGAGCGCACTCCACCCAAATTCGGCTATCGATCCGCAATGCTGTGGCCCCCGCCTCCCCCTAACGCACGCACGCACGCGCGCGCACACACACACACACACACACACACACACACACACACACACACACACACACACACACACACACACACACACACACACACACACACACACACACACACACACACACACACACACACACACACACACACACACACACGCGCGCACACACATGCACTCAGCCTCCGTCGTGGAGCTGGAGATGAAACGGTGGCGTCATTCAATTCTAATTTCATCTCTTAGCATCGATCTTCATACACCCTGTGCGGCGCAAAAACGATATTGAGAGGAGGAGTGACACGGAGATTGAGATTGATTTATCGAGGAGAAAAAAAAAAGAAAAAAATAAAGAAATAGGAGCGGAGACGGGCCGCAGTGTCGGGGAAGCGTCAGGAGAGGGAGCGAGGGTGGCTGGGTGGGTGGGGGCGGTGGAATGAAAGGGTCGTGATATTCTACATTGGGGTTCTGTCTGCACCAGCGGCGTGAGTAACTTACTCCGCCAACTCACATCCGAAGCCTGATTTACATCATGTGATTTACCGGAGGCTTTTATCCAACGAGGCATATCACCAGCACCTCCGCCCAGCGACGGAGCTGATGTGATCTCTCCCTCGCCCGCAGCTCGGCGCCCCAGCGGGGGGTCGCGGGGACGAGGCTTCGGCGCAATGGTGACGAGTCGGCGACGCCGGCACGCCACTTGCTCCCTTCACCGCCGGCGCCTCCCTTACCGCCCCTCCCGTTATTGCCGCGCGGAATTCGGTTAATCTTACGCGGCAGAAAAGCGGAAAGCCAAATAGTCATTTTGCATCTCGAGCGAAGGCCTTTTTTTTCCCGCTTCGGCGTACTTATTTTATTTTTATAAGATTCCAGATTCCATTCAGGGATGGCAGGGCCGTGGCTCTGTGCGCAGAGCCTTTGTTGGCTTGCTTGATGAAAGAGCAAATTGGGGAGGACCCGGAAGGGGGGAGAGTGAAAGGGAAGACGGAAAAAATGAGGGGAGACAAAATGAGGGAGGAGTCGAGACCTCCACCCTTTCCCGTGGTTCCTTCTCTCCGTCTTGTATCTGCCCTCTCCCTCCTCCAGGCCCCAGACTCCAACCTGCTTATTTGTAGTAATTGATCCCGCCCCCCCCCCTCCCTCCCCCCACCTCCCTCTCTCCATTCCTATTCCCGCTCCATCGGGGGGGGGTCAAGAGGTGGAGGACGGCGGGGGGCGAGGGAAGGTCGGGGGGGGGGGGATTAGGGAGAAGGGGACGCGCTCCCCGTGTGGATAAGAACGGCCCCTTCTAAGGCAACGAAAGCGCAGCAATTCTTATTTTCATGGTATTAGACACTAATTAAGACATACTTATGAATATTGTATTACGGTTCTGCCAAGTCCGTTGCCTAAAATCTCTACTCACTGCACCGTGAATTAAAAGTATATAAGTAGTTGCTCTTAAATGCACTGAAGGTAATCGTAAGTATCATATCGAGTGGATCTACAATGCGGCATTAAATTCGTACTGTGGCTCGTTCTCACGCGGAACCATGATTACAATTTAGAAAAAAGATGGAGTCAAATGTACTGGGGTAAAAGGCAGAAATCTCCAAAACTGAATATACTTAGGTGCAGATAATTAAAAAGAAATACTGACTTTCGACCACTGCCATAGTCCATTTTTTCTTTTTTATCCATCAATCAATCAATCGATCAAGGCTCATATCGAGGTTTTTCTGGGATGGTTCATTTGGTATCGCCTTTTCGAAAACATTCTAATTAAATCAACATCAATTGAGTTTTTACAATCGATACTTACTTACGTACTTTTGATTGAATAGTTCTATCTAAAACAGAGAGAGTAATCCCATCATCACCCAAATCATTGCAATTATGATTATAACTTGATAATGATGAATTTTGTCGAGTTCTGCGCCCGTTAATAGGAGATATATTGCGTGTTTATAGTGTGTGTGTGTGTGTGTGTGTGTTTGTCAATGTATTTTCTTTGTGAGTCGCCATTGTCTCCATGGATAGAAACCGGTGTTGGTATCAGTGACCATCGGCTCTGAAGTCCAGTGAGTTTCTGGAAGCTCTTTAACGACGGGAGCTATGACAGAGGAGACGCAGACGTGGACGGCGGCAACGTCGAGCAGACAGCCAAACGGTCTGCTTCCCTGAAAGCCATTAGGACTTTAAGATGAGGAATAAAACCAGCTAAATCTGGCTAGATTACTGGACGCTCTCCCTCTTTGTCCATCTGTCCATCTGCCCGTCTGTGTCTCCAGTCCGCTCCGTCCAGCCTCGGTATCACCGGGGGGCGGGTAATTACCGAGTTATTATCTCAGTTAGTCCCATCCCATCCGGAATGGCTTTGTAAGTGATTTTCCACAGCTACTACTGCAGGGAAGAAAACAACTCCCTAGGGCCGAGGCCATCAAGTCGTTATATCTTTTGTCTAGAAGTCAAGCCGGGGCAAAAAATAAATAAAAATGGGAAATGATGTAATTGCTCTCAAAAGTTAACGAGTAGCGCGGCCCGAACGCAGCTCAAAGTCAAATCCATGCGGTGTGGAGCTTCTTAAAGGGGAATCGTCGCCAGTCGGGAGGAGTTGCCGGAAGCGTGGTGACGTGGATCCACACGCGACACAAGAGCGAGATAACACCAGCAAAGGAGAAGCAGCAATGGAGGAACTTGAAGCATGTGCTTTGCTTTTGTCGGCGGTTGGTTTTGGCATTAACGAGTTATTTTGAGAGATGCGGAAAGAGAGCAGAGGGCGGAGCTGCCGGGCCAGAGGAAAAGGGGAAGGCCAAAGCGAAGCTTTATGGATGTGGCGAGGGAGGACATGCAGGCGGTTGGTGTAAGGGAGGAAGAGGCGCAGAACGGAAGGGGTTGGAGGCGGACGATCCACTGTGGCCACCCCTAACGAATGCAGCCCAGAGGTGAAGAAGAAGAAGAAGAAGAAGAAGAAGAAGAAGAAGAAGAAGATGAAGATGAAGGAGAGCCGAGATTGCACATAGCAGAAGATGATGGAAGGCAGGAGGAGGCCGCTGACCATAGAGGAACGTCGGACGAGGACTTTGGACGATGGCGACCGACCAATCAACAGCCTGCAGTATGGCTCCGTTCCCCCCATGTGGCCCGCTTGGTCGTGTCGGTTCTGGGCCAGACCGGTGGAAAAAAGCGAAAAACAACAGTCGGATCACGGGTTCCCCAAACGCCCGAATGTATCGTGTTCCACAGCCAGGGCGCACTGACACGGGCACAGCAGTAGCTCTTCAACATTCAGCCGTGCCTTTGAAAAACTCCTGGCCCATTAAATATGAACACCGCCCCTCTGCTGTTCCGGCTTGCCGTTGTGCTCAGCGCCAGCCTCCCGAATCATCAGCATTTATGACGTTAAGCTGCCGTCAATTAGGCCTTGTTTGATCTGCTCTCTCCCCCGGCCGAGCCACCCGCTCCGATGGGGCCTCCGCGGCGCCCGGCGCCGGGGCCCACGGCGAGGCCGCTAATTAAAGCGCTAATTAGGCCTAATCCCGCACTTCTTAACGATCCAGGTGTAGCAGACATCAGCCCCCCCCCCGACACCGCCCCCACCTTTATTTACTTTACAGACTCTGACGCCCAATTACCAGAGTGCAAAGATTTTTCTTAGTGGATTATCATGGCCGCCTCAGTGTGGCTTGTTTGCTTTTTATATTCCCGACTAGACGCCACGGAAACAGCTGCTGTTCCCCCTCTCCGCTCGAGCCGCCTCAGATGAACAAAACAAAACAGAGACTCGGAGAAACGCACCTCCCGCATAAAACAACGTGTTTTGTTTAAAACATGAGTGCGTTTTGCTGAATGGTCGATGTGTCCTGTGCAGAAATAATGAAGTGCACCGCACCGCGAGAGGGTTTTTTTTTTGTTTTTTTTTCGGGTGTGCGTTCCATCTGTTGGTTTTTAAATGGCAGTGAGAGGGAAGGCGGGAGATGTTTTTGGGTGATAGCGGAGCAGATGGTGCGTTCTTCCCGGTAATGTTTCCCGTTTTGGAGCCGTCAGTGGAGAGATCGTGCGAAGTAAAAAAAAGAAAGAAAAGAGAAATGAAAAAAATAAAAATCCCTGCAGAATAATACACTCACAGTGCAACTTCTGGAGGTTCTCAGCTATGGTCTGTTGAGTGGGATGTGTGTGTGTGTGTGTGTGTGTGTGTGTGTGTGTGTGTGTGTGTGTGTGTGTGTGTGTGTGTGTGTGTGTGTGTGTGTGTGTGTGTGTGTGTGTGTGCGCGCGCTTATGTGCATTTGTGCATTTGCGCGCAACAGAGAGGGAGAGAGAGATGGGGGAGGGAAGGGGAGAGGCAGAGAGAGAGAGAGAGAGAGAGAGAGAGAGAGAGAGAGAGAGAGCGATGGATGGGATGTGAGGAGTTAAATTCACTGGTGTGTGGGAGGTGATTTACATTGTTCTGCTTTCAGATCAACCTGCAAATTAAAAAAGACAGAGTTAGAAATAGAAGTGGGACATAACACCTCGAGGTAAAGGAGAATGAACAAATGACACTGTATGCAGATAAAAAAGAGAGAGAGAGATGGATGGATATATTATTAGTAAAATATAGACGAAGGGACAAGGGGATGAGCGACAGGTGCAAAGCCTGGGAGAGGGGATGTGGTGAGAGGAGGAGATGAGGAGAGAGGAGGAGATGAGAGGAGGGGATGAGAGGAGATGAGGAGAGAGGAGGAGATGAGAGAGGAGGAGAAGTGGTGGGAGGAGGAGATGAGGAGAGGGGACGAGATGAGGAGGAGATGAGAGGAGGGGATGAGAGGAGATGAGGAGAGAGGAGGAGATGAGAGAGGAGGAGAAGTGGTGGGAGGAGGAGATGAGGAGAGAGGAGGAGATGAGGAGAGAGGAGGAGAAGTAGTGGGAGGAGAGAGGAGGAGATGAAGAGAGAGGAGGCGATAGGAGGCGATGAGAAGAGAGGAGGAGAAGTAGTGGGAGGAGAGAGGAGGAGATGAAGAGAGGAGGTGTGTAGAGAGGAGGAGATGAAGAGAGAGGAGGAGAAGTCACTACTTCTCCTCCTCTCTCTTCATCTCCTCCTCTCTCCACAGAGAGGAGGAGATGAAGAGGAGAGAGAAGGAGAGAGGAGGAGATGAGAAGAGAGGAGGAGAAGTAGTGGGAGGAGAGAGGAGGAGATGAAGAGAGAAGAGGTGATGTGGAGAGAGGAGGAGAAGTAGAGGGAGGAGAGAGGAGGAGATGAAGAGAGATGAGGGGATGAAGAGAGAGGAGGAGATGAAGAGAGAGGAGGAGAAGTAGTGGGAGGAGAGAAGAGGAGATGTCGAGAGAGGAGGAGATGAGGAGAGAGGAGGAGATGAGGAGAGAGGAGGAGATGAGAAGAGAGGAGGAGAAGTAGTGGGAGGAGAGAGGAGGAGATGTCGAGAGAGGAGGAGATGAGGAAAGAGGAGGGGATGAGAGAGGAGGAGAAGTGGTGGGAGGAGGAGATGAGAGAGGAGGAGATGAGAAGAGAGGAGGAGAAGTAGTGGGAGGAGAGAGGAGGAGATGAAGAGAGAGGAGGAGATGTGGAGAGAGGAGGAGATAGGAGGCGATGAGAAGAGAGGAGGAGAAGTAGTGGGAGGAGAGAGGAGGAGATGAAGAGAGGAGGTGTGTAGAGAGGAGGAGATGAAGAGGAGAGAGGAGGAGAGAGGAGGAGATGAGAAGAGAGGAGGAGAAGTAGTGGGAGGAGAGAGGAGGAGATGAAGAGAGAAGAGGTGATGTGGAGAGAGGAGGAGTTGAGGAGAGAGGAGGAGAAGTAGTGGGAGGAGAGAGGAGGAGATGAAGAGAGAGGAGGAGATGAAGAGAGAGGAGGAGAAGTAGTGGGAGGAGACAGGAGGAGATGTCGAGAGAGGAGGAGATGTCGAGAGAGGAGGAGATGAGAAGAGAGGAGGAGAAGTTGTGGGAGGAGAGAGGAGGAGATGAAGAGAGAGGAGGAGATGTGAAGAGAGGAGGAGATGAACAGGAGAGAGGAGGAGATGAGAAGAGAGGAGGAGAAGTAGTGGGAGGAGAGAGGAGGAGATGTCGAGAGAGGAGGAGATGAGGAAAGAGGAGGGGATGAGGAGAGAGGAGGAGATGAGGAGAGAGGAGGAGAAGTAGTGGGAGGAGAGAGGAGGAGATGAAGAGAGAGGAGGAGAAGTGGTGGGAGGAGAGAGGAGGAGATGAAGAGAGAGGAGGAGAAGTAGTGGGAGGAGAGAGGAGGAGAAGTAGTGGGAGGAGAGAGGAGGAGATGAGGAGAGAGGACGTGATTGGAAGAGAAAGGGGAATAGGTGGTTAAAGGAGAGAGGAGGAGAGGGGGTGAGAGGGGGAGATGGGGTGGAGGAGGGGGGATGCCAGAGGTGGAGGAGATGGGGTCAAGGAGAGAGGAGGGTGGAGGTTAGAGAAGGAGGAGATGGGGTGGAGGAGGGAGGAGGTCAGAGGAGGAGGAGACGGGTTGGAGGAGAGAGGAGGGGGGAGGAGATGGGTTGGTAGATTAGCGGTAAGAGGCGAGCAGGAGGTGAACTGATAGGGCAGGGATTACAGGAATCCCCCGACCTCGCCAGGCGGCCATTAGAGCAAAACTAATTACCAGCCAACGACGCTGGAGATGGAAGTCAGAACCCCTGCTGGAGCACACACACACACACACACACACACACACACACACACACACACACACACACACACACACACACACACACACACACACACACACACACACACACACACACACACACACACACACACACACTCATACACACACACACAAAAAATAACAAAAACACATGTAGAATAACTATACACACTCAAGTTGTGTCCATAAACACCCATACATAATACATTAATTCCCATTCTGTCTCACCCACACACACACACACACACACACACACGCACACACACCATGGGCGTGCCCATGCATACTCAATCTCCGTGGCCAACTCCATTACTTAAACTCTCGCTCCCTCCACCTGATCACGGTGATATATTAGAGCGAGGGCGTGGATGGGACAAGCTAATCACGTCGATGAAGCTGCAGCAGGTGGAGTCCAGGAAGAGAATACCGCTTGACCTTCCTCTCCTCCCACTCGCCTCCGCTTCATAATTACTGCCTGCGACCTTAAAATGCTGATTTCTTTTTTTCTTTTTTTTTACTTTGGTTTTTCAGATGTTAATGCGTAAGTGGGGATTTAGAAAGCTCTAGGGAAATCCCTGATATTGATATAAGTCCCAGAATCCCGTTCCCTCTTCCTCCTGCCTTCTATTCTTCTCTCCCTCCAAGTTACTTTTTTTCCTCCAAAGTTTGCCTTCTTCTGATCGATTGATCTAATGTTCATCCCGATCGACAGTTCATCAGCCATAACTTGCTGCCAACTAGGTTGATCAAAATCTCCGCGGCTGCCTTTCACCTCTTTCACCGCCTGCGTCCTTGCCGGGAAAGGCAGACACCACCACCAACAATGGAAACAGGCTTTATAGAGTAGCACATGCATGAGTAAATACACTAAATTTGTTGTCTCTTAAAAAGTGACAGCTCAAATATAATATTTTACAACAAAATAATAACTAAATAATCTTATGGATTACCACTTTTAATCCGTATTGTAATTAACAATGCATGTCTGCTTCTCATTTTGAGGTTGTAAGTGTAACCCTTATTAATAAGAATTATGAAATAATTAGAAGTAACTAAGTTTGACTATGGAGCCTGGACGTATCAAACGATAGACCAGAATAAACACTAATACAATATCTCCTTTTGCAAAAAAGCCCCCACTTTTCTATTTAATAACACATGTCAAAGAAAAAATAACATTTGTAGTGAAAACAACTATTACCCGGTAAGTAAAAAATAAAAAGATACAGATTGGCCAATAAAACTCTAAATTCAACATTCACTTAGATTTCAATATCCTTCAGTGACTTTGATCACTGATGTAACCTCAGTCCTTGTGTCAAATCTTCTCATTACTGTATACTCCATATTACTTTAAGAATAAAAATTAGAACTAATGAAACATTAGTAACTGTAAAATCCCATTTGCAAATAAATATGGTAGTTTCAAGTTTCATAGAACTGTGGTTACCGAAATAACCTCTAGTTCACAATTTAAAATACTAAAAAGAATCCCCTCTTAACATGGTAGTTGTCATAAAATAGCTGCCTCAACACCGAGAGCACGAGTGTGTTGCGCCCTGCGCCGTGCCATGACTACCTACAAACATTTGAACTGTTGGCAAAAATACAGTTTAGTACCCCTAAATCACCACAATTATAGTTTCAGTGTGTAACCGGTTTGCAAAGATGAAATAGATCAAGTACATTTATATTGCATTGCACAAAATTACATTTCCACTTCGAATTAACATAGTCAATACCTTTGGCACACGTAAATGGCATTCGCCATTGTATTTATTAGCATTGGCGGCTAGTAAGGTATCCCACCATGTGGGTATTTCTCAACGACAGGGTCCTCTGGTGGTGCTCACAAAGATTATTTAAATTCAAACATTTTATTCTGACAGTTTTTTCCCCCACTACGTTTATCAACTTTTCCAAGGTCATTAGCAATCATCTTGCATGACTGCTACATGAGCAACCTCTTAAGTTAACACGAATAAAGGAATCTTTTCAGATTACATTTTTATTATGGCTTGAAGTTTTTTTTATCAAATTATTTTTCCTCAATATGGGCAAATCACCTAAATATTTTTCCTCAATATGCATAAATCACGCATCTTCATTTCTGACTTCTTTTTATACTGCCGGGTCGTTTCCTGTACTTCTTCATAGGTTATTTAACCCGAGTTCCATAAGCAAGGGAAGACTTTTAAGGAAGGAACAAGGGAAGACGAACCCTCTTGGCTGCAGGTCGAAATGCTGCTTTGTAGAGCTGCATGTTTCTGGAAGCAGCATGGATCGACGAGTAGTGGCGGAGCGCGGCTTCCTCTGCAACAACAACAACCCCAAAACAAAGACAAAACAGGTTACCGAAAAACGAGGTGAGGAATCTTGGCTTTCGGAAAAACCCCGGGCTGCAGCGGAGGCTTTCAGGGGAATCAATATTTGATGAAGCAAAGTTGAGGGGCGAAAGAAGTGTGCCGCACATCCGACCCATTTTGTGTCGAGTGTCAGAGTTTATATTTGTCACGAGGCCGGCGAGCTGCCACCGCGGCTTTCCCTCAAACCCCCCGGAGAAAAGCAGGTGGACACGTCGGACAGAGAGCCAGGTGCTTCTGCTCTGACAGGCTGCATACGCACACGCAAAACCCACGAGATCTTATGAACAAGCATTTTACTCACACACGCATGCACACGCACACACACACACACACACACACACACACACACACACACACACACACACACACACACACACACACACACACACACACACACACACACACACACACACACACACACACACACACACACACACACACACACACACACGGTTATCGAGGCGATGCTAAATACTTGGCTGCTTCTCTGCAAACTGTGACTTTGAGGGAAATCACTAAAGTGGTGCTTTTAATCAATTAAGCCGAAGATTCTAAACTCTAAAGATGCTTCTATGGGAACAGAAATCAATTACCTGGGAGGAGTGCAATCGCTGCCAAACTGAGACGCGGGGAGAGAAGGAAACGCCGGCTTTATCAATCATCTGGATTCCAAATCATCCCTTCCATGCTATCGGATTCAGATTTCATATAGATCCGATTCAGTTCTCTTGTGCATAACAATGAAAGTGTTGGTGGTCACTAGTCCTTTTACAGATTCTAGAAGTGTCTTTAGCTATGTCTATACTGTACATGTTGCAGTAGTATGCAATGCAGTATGCAATTATATCAAACACCTTCACCATGACCACCACCATTAGCTCCATTATGTTCTGACCTCCAGCGTTAGAACCAAACAGCAGTTATTGTAAGACTCACATAACGCTATATATTTTAACCCCTTTTCACATCTTTACACACACACACACACACACACACACACACACACACACACACACACACACACACACACACACACACACACACACACACACACACACACACACACACACACACACACCACGGTCCAAGACATGAGGAAATTTAAACCAAAACATGAAGGGAAACTACGGCATCAGCACCCAGCGCCTGTTTGACCTACTTAGAGTACATTTCATTAGGCGTGATGGGTAAGGTGAATAAGGATGTATGGATTTCATATTAATCTTTATATCAACTAAGGGGTCACCCCTAAAAGCAGCGACTGGAATATCCACAGCGAATCCCTCTGTGTATTAGCAGAAAACCCCGGCGGCGTTTTCTCGGAAACGCATCCAAGCAAATGGATCAAAACAAATACCGGGACAGAATTTGTCATTTGAAAGACTGGCAAGGCTCAAAGAGTGTAAGATAAAATAAGATTAAAAAAAATATATATATATATATATTTATTAATGCATATTTATTTCAAATATGACATTTCCATCTACCTATCTCCGTACATACAGTGGAAAATCCACCTTCAGTCTGGGCACCCCAGGTCTAAACGCATGTTACAATGAATAAAAGTGAACGTAAGCTGACCTGACCTATGGAACATATAGTTAACCGTGTATATTGGGAGAACTTTATCTAAAAAATATTGATTACATTTCAAATATATATATATTTTCAAAATAATCAAAAAAGTAAAAAGCTCCCGTGCAAAAGTTTGGGAACCCTGTCGATTAGTTCTTCGTAATTCCTCCATTGGCCGCGTGAACAGTGTACAAATGTGGACAAAGGCTCCAATTCAACAACCGAAATGAACAAAAGACCATATGCACCATCCCTACGCAAAATCTCTATATTGTGGTAAAATAAATGAATTTAAAGAGGCAGATGGTCGACCATACTGTACTATCAGGTTTCTGCAGCTGAATTCATCTCTTTTTTTCCACGATTTTCTGCCTTTGCGTCGGAACATCTGCGGTGTCCTCTATAACTTTATAAGTTATAGCTTCATAACTTCTGATTTAATTTTCTCCCTAGAAAAAAATAAAAATATATAGGGTTTTTTATTGTGAGCGGAACATAATGATAATGATGAAAGCCACACAAAGCTGAACTGTGGGTACAGTACACTGATATAATTACAAATGTTTTACACCTAAATTGAGGGTATTCCTAGATTTTTCTCTTAGTTTTTTTTTTGGGGGGGTGGCTTTATCACCCAACTGTTGAAAGGCGTTATCTATTGAGTTGCCTTCAAACTATTCCTTCAATAAAAGGAATCAAACCCGAACATAATAGCCTGTATGATGACGTGTATGACAGAAAGCGCTCTCCAGCAGGCTTATACAACCCTCCACGACAAGCCATTAAAAAAATATGAATTGTGAATGTGGAGGTCAGGTGCGATAATATTGCGAGCGAGCTTATAAAGTTCAATTGTGTTCATTGTGTGAACACTTAGGGGCGCCCAGTGCACTTTATCCTCTTAAAGATTGACTAACAGCAACGCGGTGATTTCACGACCAATACAAATGAGTTGGCAATGACCTGAGGCCTTTTGAGGTGTTGATGTTGGGAAGTTTAAACTCAGGGGTCAGGGGGTCCTCCCCCAGGATGTTTTGAGCATCAAACACTTAATTTGATGCATTTTGGTGAATTTGTATGCACCGATTTGTGCCTTTTAACCGACGTTGATGAAAAAGAAACAACAAAAAAAGGGAAACGTGTGCTCGTTCCCCCAGCGATGATTCAGCTCGGCCTTGTCATGCTCCGGTGAAACGAGCCGTTGCGCCTGATTACAACTACGCTATTTCACCGCGTTGAATGGGATTTTACTGGGGTTGTATAATCCCGGGGCATTTCAAGGCCACCGTAGCGTGTCATTGACAGGGCGCAGCTCCTTCTTTTAAACCGCCCGGCTATAAAAAGACGGCGCTAACAACGCGCAAACAAAGAGGGTGCGTTGGAATATCATGCTGCTCATTAAAGGATCGTTTATTCCCCGCCCGCGCCGTGTTTCATCTCCTCTAACCGCCTTTGTCTAATAATTATATGAATTAATGTGATTATTAAAACACAATCCTGCGTTCGAAAGGTCAATATTGTCCCAATTATTTACGGATGAAATGGAGGCGCAAAATATATAAATGCGTCATAAAAATGCATGTCATGGCTGCAGAGCTCCATGCTTAATTCATGTGAGCTGCGTCGCAAACTGCAGTTGTTTGTTGAACAAAAAGAAAACGGGGAATTGACTGTGGACACACAGGCCTGATACGTACAGCACTGCCCCGTTACCTGGCTGCACCAAACACATTCATGTTTTTTTTTTTAGACAAAAGACTTTTACACACCAAGAAAGATCCAAGTAAGCCACAAAAAAAAATCGCAAAGAACGAGGCTGAATATAATTCATTCACATCAATTGCCACGTGAAAAAATGGAGTGAACTAAAATAAATTCTGAGAAGGAGAGAAAATGGAGAATTACCATATGTCTTTAAATGATCTCTCTTTATATTTTCTAAATGCCAGATTTTCACTGAATGTATGCACATACTGGAAGTTAGAAAAAGATTATTCATATACAAACAACATCCCCTCCCACTACTACACATACTGTAGGTAAAATAAATATACAAATAAATATAGAGGTTGAACCACCCAAGGTCAGGCTGGACTGGTTTTGGTGGCTCTCATTACCCTGAGAGGGTCGTCAAGATAAGCTGCCATCCGCTCTCTCTCTCTCTCTCTCTCTCTCTCTCTCTCGAAACGTCTCCGTTTTCCTCTTTCTGGACTCTTCCCCCTCCATCTTTATCTCATCTTTGTGTCATCGTGTTCCCTTTACCCTGGCTCCTGCGTCTTTCCTTCAGATATACTGTATGTCCGTTTCTCTTTAAAAAGGATTCTCTCTCTCTCTCTCTCTCTCTCTCTCTCTCTCTCTCTGTCTCCCTCTCTCCCCCCGTCATCCCGGTCTCTCTCTTTTTGGCATTTCCTTCTGAATCGCTCAATCTCTCTCCCCCTCTAAAATTAATTACAACCCATCCCATTAACTGCGGCCGTGCCCTGGCGGGACTGAGCTGAAATGTGTGTGTGTGTGTGTGTGTGTGTGTGTCGAGGGGTGTTAAAAGGACTTGACGTACGGACCCAAGTTACATTTTGTCCATTCCCCGGCCGTGTCAGCCGCTGGCGCACAGAGCCGGGGCACCAGAAGCGACTGAGGAAAGAAGGGTAAGGATGCAGAAATAAGGACTGGATCAAGGGAGGGAAACAGAAAGAGATAAACTGGGTGGAGGGAGACAGAAAGGTAGAGTCAGAAGAGAAGAAGGAAAGAAAGACTCAATCAAACGAGTGAAGGAGACGGAGAAGCAGAAAGGGAGAGGTAAAGGTCAAGTCAGAAGCGGAGTGAGGAATCCACGAGGCGGAGAAGGGATGTTGGCGGGGAGGAGTGAGAGGGATGACGGACGGGCACAAAAAATAACCAAAGCTCATTCTCGGTGAGATGACACACACACACACACACACACACACACACACACACACACACACACACACACACACACACACACACACACACACACACACACACACGTGGTTTCTGCCTGCTCATTACGTTGGAAGCAGCGACACCGTCATCTGGCTTGGCTACCTGCCTCCTCTATTAAACCTCTAAACGGCAACCAGAAAGCCGAAGCACGTTCAGTGATCCACCAACCTAAATTTGCCGGTGAACGGTGTCCATTTTCAAGTGTCAGTTGTCAGGCATCCAGCAGCGGCTTCGCTCTTCAGACAGAAAGGCTTCAGGTCCCCGGGGAGGGGAGGCAAACATAGTCGAATCGAAGCTCTGGTACACCCTGACGTCAGGAGAAGCCCGAGACCAAAATAGGGCAAGCAAATGTCGGCCCCTCCTTTTCCGTGGCTCTCCGCTGGCTCCCCATCTGTGCCCCCATCAAACGGCGGGGCGGCGCCCGCAATGGCGCCTGTGTTTCTCCACTCAACGGATGCGCCACGAGCGCAACTCCGAGACCTCCGGGCGATAGGGAAGTGCTCGGAGGTCTCGGAGTTGCGCTCGTCCCGGTCGCTTGCAACTCCCCTGACCCCCCCGGAGCCACAAACGGTGGACAGAATCACTCCTGTGGAAGAAGAAGAACTTGGTTCTTCTCTCTGGTTCGATGGCTGTTGCTTTTATTGAGTAGATGCAGGAGGATAGAGAAAAACCCGAGTTCACGCTGAGGACGCGTAGACTTTGTCGACCCCCCCCGAACCGGTGTACTTTTCGAACAAAAGACAAGTCGTTTGTCAAAGAATGGATTTCCTGATGGGATGGGACATGGCCACGCATCATTTCTCCGACTGTGCTCTGTTTCTGTTTCGCACCAAGCAGACCGTCCTCTACACGAGAAAAATGGTAATTATCCTCCGGGTATCTGGGAGATGATTGGGCTGTCTTCCCAGGCTGATTTGAATGTGACTGCATGCGGATGAAAGACCGCGCAGAACAGATTAAGATGCCCAACATCTCCCGGCGACCGGGGTTCCAGATGCTGCGAGACGGGTGGAAGTGGGTGAACATGACAATGTATGGAAAGAACCGATTTCTGGTTTACCATTCAATTCCAGGAGATAACAGGATGGTAAACTAGTTGGACTTCCACACCACGGCCATCAACCTCCACCTCATTGCGCCCGTCTCCTAATCCGAGCTTGTTTCATCTCAGACGTTCCCCGCCTGCTTCCTGACCGACCCTGCACGTGTGTGTTACACCCCAAAAAACCTGAATCTTCCTCTCCGGCTCCGTGACGGTGCTAATGTTACTTGTTCCTGTTGGAGGCCTTGCTAACGATGACTGTGACGCTAGGTTGCTCCCACGACTACTGATAAATGTACTTAGCGAGAGTTGCTTTGGATAAAAGCGCCTGCTAAATGACTGAATGTAAATTTAACCAAAAGGGAGTGAGGGAGAAGGGCGGAAAGATTTGTAATGGGGGGGGGGGGGTAAGAGAAGTGCTGAGTAGGATACTGGGGGGAGAGAGAGAACTGTCAAATAGAGAGAGTGGATTGGAAAGATATATTGAAGGAGGGAGGGAGGATACTGGGTCAGCACAGCAGCAGAGGCTGAATCATCTGCGTGTGCATGTGCGTGGCTTTATTTATACCAAGAAAGCACAATGAGAAAAAAAAAAAAAAACCATTCTCTTCTGAAAGTTCAAACTATTGTTAAAGTATAAAAAACAATGATCGACGTGCCAAGAACATAAAAAATAGCCATGTTTAAATAAGAACTTAACCTTAAAAGAAAGTGAGTTGACAAAATCTTCATAATTTACTGTAAAGGCAATTACTTGACCACACACACACACACACACACTTGGTATTGCCCTTAAAATGTGGCCCAGATAGTACTGTGTAGCGATCAGTTCTTTCAAATGTGGAAGAGCAGATTGCATCACATCATTAATACTTTTATGCAGAACCTTGGACTGAAAAATGAAATAAGAAATAAATAAACAAAAAGAAATAAACACTTTGGACATAAATTACATATCTGAGACACGTGAGACATAATGCGTTTGTAATTAGTTCCTTCAGAAAAGCGGGTAAAACCACCATCGAGTCCAAGGAGATTAGGAGGACGCAGGTGAAACAAGTTTAATGATGACAGAGGAAGAAAACGAGAAATGAAGGGAAGGAGGGAGGGAGGAATGGAGGGAGGGAGGGAGGGAGGAATGGAGGGAGGGAGGGTTTTTGTGACGAGAGGCACGTAGCGCTGAGGGAAAGTGTGGCGCTGTGTAATGAGAACAACAAATTATCAACCAGCTCACCTCTCATCACTTTAGCCAGCCACCTGAGCTAACACACACACACACACACACACACACACAGAAAAAACAAACAAACAAAAAAAGTCACACCATCTGCTCATATTCTCTCTGAAGCTTGGGGCTTCCTCTGTCACACACACACACACACACACCCACACACACAGACACACACGCACACACACACACACACACACTCCTGTATACATAGCCCTCGGTCAAGTGAGCGCTGTCAGGCAGGTGGTGTGTGTGTGTGCGTGTGTGTGTGTGTGTGCGTGTGTGTGTGTGTGTGTGTCTGTGTGTCTGTGTGTGTGTGTGGGTGTGTGTGTGTGTGTGTGTGTGCGTGTGCGTGTGCGTGTACTGGGTGGACGGGGTGACTTCCTGACATAACAATAACAATTAGGAGGATTATCTGTGGGGATAACAATTCAGAACTTACCTGGGTGAAAACGATGGCATCTGATTTGTTTGCGATCTAGTTAACACACACCACACACACACAGACACACACACACACACACACAAACACACACACACAGACACACACATGCAAAAACAAAAAAAAAAATGGAAATCAAAACAAATCACTCGGCTTTGCACAGAGATTTGGACAGCTGAGTGGGCAGGGATGTGAGTCTCGGTGGAGGTTGCCTGGTTTGCCACCATCGTTGGCAAAGATTTCTCTGCTCGGAAAAAAACGACAAAACAAAGGAGCGGCAGGAGAAAATCTGTAAAGTTGTTGCTGGAACGACGCGGACATTGAGGAAACCGTGTTTTCAAAGGAGCGACTTCCGTCGCGTCGCCCTCCCTGCACCCCCAATTAGTCACATGGTGACTATATATTACTGAACCAGAGAGGAAGGGGTTAATACCTGTAACGAGAGCGCTCCCACGGCGCCGCCCAAACCCGGGTTCTTCCCGACGTCGGGATCCCCTCAGGAAGGAACCCAAAGTCCTCATCAGTTGAACCACCCTCCAAACATCCACAGCCCACAAGGTTCATAAGCCATGAACAGGCTACGGTGCGTATATTTCTCCTTAGCAAAATGTTCTCGTTCTCTCTTTGAAGATAACCCCGCTTCTTCCTCTCCATTGGCGCCATTGAGTCATTCTGGTGTTTCTGGCCTGTTCCTCTAATTGGGTAATGAGTCACGCCTGGCGCTTCCCCACCGCTGGAGGGACGCTGCCTTCCATTGAAGTCGGAAACCCGGAAAAATCCAACCCCTTACTTGGAAAAGCATGAAGGAGCGGCCACTTAAGTCGGAATTTCGGGGCAGATTGCGGGAATAGCCGAGATATCAGACCCGATGTTGCAGCAGCACGGCGGCAGGGAAAGGCTCCGTTTGCGTGGGTATTTTCTTAAAAACACATCTAACTTCGATTTAAAGTTGTCTTGGCTGTGGAGTTCGTACAAAAAAACCAAAACCGAAATGATGCACACAAAAACAAAAATGAATGTTACTTAAACCTTAAACAATGGCGCTCGTTCTAATTGAAGCTTTGGCTCAGTGAAGTGTAGTTATTGTAAGTGGTTTGTGAATCTGCCTGTCGGCATGCTCCCTCCATCGTATATAACCCGGGGCGTTAAGACCTGCGTTAGGTCGCAGTCACACACAAACACAAACACCATGGGCGCAACTCAAAAAAAAAAGCACCGCCGCGAGCTCACCTCTCTTCCCTCGACAGGACATTCGCAGATTCCCGCCGTCCTCACTTTCCATTCCGTCTGGTTCCGAGGCGTCGGTCTGGCCGCCAGCGTGCGTCCTAGTTAGTTCCTCTCCTGGATGCGTGCTGATGTAAGGTCCATTTTCCAGCGTGAACACACACACACATGCGCACAGACACACACACACACACACACACACACACACACACACACACACACTCACAGCCAGAGAGAAGTGTCCCACAGCTGCTGCCTGCTGCACTGGCACATACTGTATGCCCCATACTTTTAATTTCACTGCCTTGAACCGCAGCCATCTGTGTGTGTGTGTGTGTGTGTGTTCCTGTATATATATATATATATATATATATATATATATATGCCTGTAGTTTATGTGCGTTTCGTTTGTGCTTGAGTTATGTGTGTGTGCGTCTCAGAGAATAAGCAACCAAACCTTCTTGTGTCAGTGCCAGCAAAATTCCGCCAACCTCCCACCAACTGCCCAGCTGCTCACAACCGAAACTACTCTCCAATTAAACATGCTAATACGAGCCCCGGGCCGTTTTGGAAAGGCTTCTCCAGTGTATCTACAGCCAGGTGCACAAAGCAGTGTGAAATGTCGGCAAACCGGGCGTAAGACACTGTGGGGGGTGGCTGAGATCCAACTAAACTGGCCCCTTCTTTACTCGAAGGAAAACTCTGGTGTGTATTTTTAAACCCAAACCTCTTTTTTTTGGTCATTGGGTGTCAATCCCAGTGACTGGCGTCGGAATCTTTTAAACTGTTTGAATTAATTGCACTGAGAGAACAGCCTCAGAGCACCGAGCATTGGCCGAGCAGTGGGACAGCGCGACAACTTCAGTGCAGGTACCCTGTGGTTCAGTGGCCCGCTGAACGTCGTTCGGACGAATCAATTAAAAACACTGAATGCAGATACAAGGTGAAAGACAAGGGAAGCTATAGCAGAGCATAAGCCGAAGTGGAGGAGATGGCGGACGCACACCGACGGCAGACTGGCTAATGGGAGGGATGGGAAATAGGGGGGCGGGGGCGGAAAACCAGGAAACGAAACGCGGGTATGATGGGAGGGAGAAAAAATTAGTGATTTGAAGAAGAGAGGGAGAAGAACAGATGAGGAGAGGACGAGATGGTGGAGCCTCCACCAAGGAGCGGGAGTGAAGGATGTAGAGATAGAAGCAAAAAAATAGAAAAAAATAAATAAAAATCTCACTTGAAAATCTCAAACTGTAACGTCCGACCGCACGTAACGCAGGACACAAGCGCGTTGCCAGAGCATGTTTATTTAAAGAGCGAGAGTCGGCAGTGGTAGCGTTCCAAGAGCATAATGCTCATGGAACACTGTCTGTCGCGTCAACACGTCTATGCTCTTTCCACGATCTGTCGGCTGATCGCAGTGCTGATGCATTTTAAAAGTTATTAAGGAAAATACAATGAAATGTTTTTAAACGTAAAAAAAAAAGTGCCATGCAATGAGTCATTTCCAAAAAAATCTATCAATTAAAATCGTTAAAATCGCCGACTATGTGGGTGCAGGTTGAAAATCGCAGTAATAGAACATCTCAATTTACTCCTCCTCACCTCATCATATGTGTATTTATATAATAAATCCAAAATAATTTTCCAGTTGAATCTCGTTATTAGAACCGTCCTGATGTGTTTACTGAAGATGCAGAAGGCCAAGCCCCGCTCAATTAAACGTTTATAAAATGCAGCGAGAGGCGCAAATCCACATTCATTCCCCAGCGTTTGCGAGGGAAACAGCCTTGACAGACGTTTGGTGTGCACCGGATGACAGGTTTACTCCAAAAGGTCAGTTTGTTGTCTAAGCTGGCACCCAGGAATTTGTGCTTCCCCCGCTCTCTCTCCATTGTTGTTTTCCTCCGCATTCGTCTCCGCGAAATTGGCCGAGGCTGGTTTGCAGAGGACGGAGCGTCGCCGCGGAGTCGGAGGTGTCAACAATGTCGGCGTCGTCTGAATCCGTGATGAAGGTCGTTTGAGGACTGCTTCTCCGCCGCTTATCAGTGCAGGGTGGGAATGGCATTAGCTGGAGCGCTGAACCCCGCGGGGAAGCAGTTAAGGCCCACCCAGGGTCTGTAGGTGAGAAATTCTCTGGTACTAAGCAATAACACTAACATCTAATGAAACTTCACATTGACACGGATAGAACAATCTATAAATCTTATTTTATCATGTGCAGTTTGTTCTAAAAACACATTTTTTTCATGTGCATTTTAACATATGAAACCATTTCACTTGTTTGTAGTGTTTATGTTTTGTGAACATTCATTCGGTCACTGGAATGTTGGGTTGCTCATTGTATGTGTTTTTTTTCAAGTGTTTTATGTCATTAATATGTACAAATCTTATTTAAGTGTACTTAATGTAGGCCGCTTTGGATAAAACCAAATGCTAATTTTGGAAGAGAGCAAAAATCATAAACTAGGGCCACATTTCGTGATTTTCAAGGACGATTTGGCGACGGTTCGAGATCAGGCTGAGTTAGTAGGATAGGGTAGCCCAGGGTGGTCATATGTTAGTTTGAAAGATTTCACACGAGCCCTTACTGAGATATTGACCTTTGAACCCTACCCAGAGGTCATCTTTGAAGCCCTGTATCTCAAGCGGTTTCAAACTTTTATAAATGATTGTGTAAAGATAAATGCAATGTGCATAACAATTTTGTTTTGCACTTGTAGGAGCCACAAGTCTGTATGATATCAACCTTGTTTGAAGTAAAACATGTTTATCGTGATGACATGGAGACTACACTCCCCATAGTCCTAAGTGTAACAGTGATGTCCCTGATTGGCGGAGCTTGCTGTTCCCACGGAAATGTTTACCGCACTGGCTGATGGGTACACAGGCGCACGAACGCTGTTATGTCTATACAGTTAAATTGTATCTATCAATGAAATTCAGACTGAGTGGCGGCGTTCTTTCGTCAGGTTAGTTTTACTTTTAGTGTACGTATCTGAACCCCCACGCCCCTTCACTTCTAACTCAAAGAAATTCTCCTGAAACAAATGAATTGGTTTAAATGTAGTCATGTGTAGCACGGGAAAAAAATGAAGAATCATGCTGCGGGACACAATTCAATAGATACATTTTCGTGACTAAGAGCAGGAAAAAGCATGACACCGGGTTGGTGTGTGTGTGTGTGTGTGTGTGTGTGTGTGTGTGTGTGTGTGTGTGTGTGTGTGTGTGTGTGTGCAGGGCGGAGCAGCTCTGTGCCGCTGACAGCTTGTGATAAAGCCGTTCTAATGGGAGCTGATGATGATTGACGGCTGCCGGGCGAGGTGACGGCAGGAAAAAAGGTCACATTAGCCAACGCTGCCGCAGAGAGAGAGAGAGAGAGAGAGAGAGAGAGAGAGAGAGAGAGAGAGAGAGAGAGAGAGAGAGAGAGAGAGAATATTGAGAAGAGACAGAAAGTTGGAGAGGCTGACAGGTAGACAAACAAAATGTCACAACGGCACAGAGGAGAATGGAAAAAGAAAACAAGCGAGGGAATAGTAAATAGACAGGGTTGAAAAATGCTGCATCGGCTATTATGTACAAACAACCCCACACCGCCCCCAAAAAATAAATAAATAAATAAATAAATAAATAAATAAATAAATAAATAAATACCACAGAAACCAGAGAAGGAGGTTGTGTGGAAGTCAGCATCCATTTGGGAAAGTGGATCTCTTGTTTACTTTTTGGAGTAAGACGCGGGCGCCATTAGGGGCACATTCGCTGTATGATGATATCAGTTATCCAGGAAGAGAGGATGGAGAATGGCAGCGGATGGGGATTGGGGGGTGATGGAGTACACACACGTACTCACACACACGCAGATAAACACAAGACACCAGGGACGGAGTGGGACTAAAAAAATGGCCCTGGACTTTTTTTTACCCATCGTCTGGGAGCCACCCTCGACAGTGTAGCTCTTCTAAAAATGAGTAAGTTGACAGGGAAAAGGGACATTCAAACAGGAACAAACAAACAAACAGGAAGAGGAACTGCCGCATAGCACAACGCAGGTGGAGAAAGGACAAACTACAAATGAACTACGAGATCCTTAGGGAGCAACTCGCTATTACAACAGGGCAATGAAAATGGCCGCACAAGCCGTCTAGACTCATTTCTGGAAACAAAAATAAACCTAACATTCTTTTTTGAACGGCCCACGGATTAATAAATCACACGCCGACAGCGCGTCTGGTTCCACATCCGGGTGTCGCGCGTTTGCCACTTTCTTTCAAGGAGAGATATCCAGTAGTCGTTCACAAGTCTCTCAGGTCCAGTTAATTCCAGATTTAGACGATCAATGGAGACAAATTGATGCCGTCGTGGATTAATTTGAGCAAATTGACACGCAAGCTGTGAGCAAGTCCTCTTTCAGATGAAATCCCCAACTCGCTCACTTGATCCCATCCCCACCAAGTTCCTTAAAAATGTGTATGATTGTTTACTTGATGATGGTTTTGGCAATTTTGAACTGCTCTTAATCCGCTGGCAAATTCACTCACCACTTTGAAATTTGCCATCGTGAGACCAACACTGAGAAAAGGACATTTAGACGGCTCTGTTCTCTCCGGCCCATTTATTACATCCCTTTTTAAAAGTGATGTCCTTGAAAAAAAAAAAGTGCTCGGCAACTGAATCAATTCAACACCCTTGTGATGAGCATATCAGGCTTCTGAACTTACCACAGCACAGAGAATGCTCGGGTAAAGGATGTAAATGACCTTTGGGTAACACCGTTGTTGGTGTTGCTGTTCTGGTTTTGCTGGATTTGAGCTCGGCGTCTGATACAGTGGATCACAATGTTTTGATGCACCGTCTGGAGCATCGGGTGGCTCTTTCGGGACCAGCATTAGAGTCTGACACGATGAGTATTGGGTGCGGGGTCCCTCAAGGATCTATTCTAGGGCCTTTACTCTTCTCTTCATATCTGCTACCACTGGGTAACATCTGAAAAAGCATAGTGTCGATTTCCACAGTTAATGCTGATGGCACACAACTGTACATTTCTGTGTTCCCTGGCAACACACGTCCACCCAGCTCACGAGAGCAACGTCGAAAAGACATAAAAATTTGGATTTCCCAGAATTTTCTCCAACTGAGCGATGACGAAACAGAGGTCATTTTTGTTTCGGACCGAGACCACAAAAAGATACAATCCTGAACTGACCGATCTCACATGACACAAATGATGTCACTTTAGAAACTAAAATCAATAGCTGACGTCTGGTTGAAGCGGGAATGCTTCCGACGTGATGTCATGCCAGTTGGATTCGTGGAATTACGTCACCGTAGCTGCATGATGTTTGAAAGCTCAGTCCATTTTGATGCGTTTCACAAAAAAACCCCAAAAATGTAACACGCACCTAAAAACCAATAAACTGGACCCTGTGTATTGCTGCCTGGAGCTGTGTTTATTATTATTATTATATAGACACACACACACACACACACACAGTCTCTGTTACTCTCACTCTCACTCTGATATTCTCCTTATTAGATGTACAATAAATGTACTTGTGGAATTAGGTTACCTGCATGTCCCTAGAAGCGCCCCCCCCCTCTCTCTCCTCCTCCTCTCCCTCATCACTCACACATCCATACATATTGTATTTTCTCGGGTTATTCGTGCCTCAGACAGTGTTGCAGACTGAAGGTCCCAGCGCAGCCACAGCCTGACAACGGCCACTGGAGAGGAGGAGAAGAATGAGACGTCTCCCTCCTTTCCTTTTCTTTTCCTTTTCCTTCTCTTTCTCCTCCTCCTCCTTCTCCTCCTCCTCCTCTCCTCCTGCCGCATCTCTCATGCGCCCCTGCCCCCGCCCCGCCCGCATCGCCCCTCCACCCTGTCCTCCCAGGTGTGAAAAGTGTTGGAGAGATGGAGTTAGAGATGGATGGGTGGAAAAATGGTGAGAGGGAGGGAGACGATATATGGGTGCGTGTGTGTGTGTGTGTGATTGTGTGTGTGTGTGTGTGTGTGTGTGTGTGTGTGTGTGTGTGTGTGTGTGTGTGTGTGTTTCCATTACATCCCAGTATGTCTGTCTATGTCCCACTGGTCCTTCTGCACACACACACACACACACACACACACACACACACACACACACACACACACACACACACACACACACACACACACACACACACACACCGAGGAGAGACTGCTTGTCTCATTACTGCTACACGATTCTGTGTTTGTATGTGTGTGTGATGGCTGACAGAGTTAATAAATGGCACACACACACACACACACACACACACACACACACACACACACACACACACACACACACACACACACACACACACACACACACACACACACACACACACACACACACACACACACACACACATTGTGTTTATCCTTTTATCTCTCTTTGTTTGTCTGTGTGAGACAGAGAGCATAGTTTTGCATTTGCATAGTTTTTCATATGCGTTTGTGTGTGCGTGTGTGTGTGTGTGTGTGTGTGTGTGTGTGTTTCCAGATGATGTGTTTTGACCAGTTAGCATATGAGTGTGTGCAGCCAGATGGTTGTCAAAGCTGCAGCATCAATTTGGAACAGAGAGGAAGCAAAGTACATTGGCAATGGTGCTGGCAGGCTGTGTGTGTGTGTGTGTGTGTGTGTGTGTGTGTGTGTGTGTGTGTGTGTGTGTGTGTGTGTGTGTGTGTGTGTGTGTGTGTGTGTGTGTGTGTGTGTGTGTGTGTGTGTGTGAAACAAAAGTAAATCAGTGAACCAACTTGTTTTACTGTGTAATGTATTTTTTTTAATTAAGCATACCGTATGTATTGAAGTTTACAGTATACAATTATGTTTAAGTATGTTGAAGTATAAAATTCTGAATAAGAAAAGTATAAAGTTCAAGTATAGTAAGTATAGTTTTTATGTATGTTAGTATGTGTTTTTTAGTCTGTACTTTTTAGGATATTTTTTTAAGTATATATTTTTAAATTGACTCCATTCAAAATAATCAGTTATAACAAATGAGGACTGAAAAAATAGTCTGCTCTAATTAAAAATGTCAATTGATTAATTTTAAATTTTGCCAGTTATAATATTGTCAGTTATAACTTAAAAAAACTGGTCCAATGATTTACCTTTTTCTACTGTGTTTACATGAATTCGTGTCCATTTTGCATATAAGAACCCCATTAGAATGGATGATCTCGTTAAGTTTAGTGACAATGATTCAGTTCAGGGTCCACACAATTGTCTCCGCTGTAATACTTCATATGAAACGTGCCACTGTCCGTGCATGTGAGTGCGCTCGGGCAGAAAGAGTTGAGCCAGTGACCGCATGATGTGCAATCCCCTCTTATAGAACATTTTTCATCTGTGCCAGTACATTACTCGTGATAAATGCCGCCATTGTTCCACACTCTGGGCTCTTTAAGATAATAAATGTGCGCAAAGCGGCAGAGCCTTGTAATTCAAAAATAATACGGACACATTCCTTTCTCTCTCTCTCTCTCTCTCTCTCTCTCCTCTCCTCATGCCGTTGCCCCCCGCCCCCCTTTTCCAAATTGCTATGATAGGCATTTCAATTTATGAGCAGTCTAAGTATGATGTCCTTTATTTGAGCCATTAAGGCCCGGAACCCACTGAAACAGGGTCCTCAGCAGTCCACCGTACCGAGGAACAAGGAGATGATGCAAAGGCACATTATCGATGGAGCTTTGTATGTCCATCAGTTGTTGTGTTTTGGATTCTGGCTTCTATTTTCGTTTGTAAAACAAAAGTTTTGAGGTTACGTGAGCGAGTACAAGACGAGTGTTAAATCAACTTTTAACCAATATTTCAAAACGGCCGTTGGTGTGCTCGGCGATTCTGGCATTACTTGCGTTCGACCAATCGGTGTCCTCCAGCACTACTAACTCCGCCACCCATTTCCCCTGAATAGTACCACCTCCCTTAGGGGGTGTTCTTTGGGTCATTTGGTTCCAACATTGGAAAAGCTCTTAATGGAACGTTTTAGCCTCTTGACAACACAAAAACGCTGGAGATGGAACGTTCTGGCAAAAGACAAACAAAGAAATTGTGCGATTGTCACCGTCCACTTCAACAGGCAACAGGCTGGTGCAGTCCAGTTTGGCGGTAGGGGAACTGAGCGAGCCGGTCGCCTACACCGTACTCTCACACCAATCAAATGAGGCGGGGAAAGGTCGTAGATATTGGGCGAGTCAGGCCTGAGGTAGGCAGTCGCTCAGGGGGTAGAGCGGGACGTCTGGTAATTGCTGGATCGCTGGTTCGTTCGCCAGATCCTCGCGGTGGCATGTCGAAGGGTCCTTGAGCAAGGTGATGAAGCCCTAGCTGCTCCTGGTGGGCGGGTGGGCACCTTGCAAATGGCTGCAAATACAGTTAATTTACCAACCTGTAAGTCAGCTATAGTCAGGTCAAACGTGACATCATGGTATTGTGATGTTGAACAGCATTGTAAAACAACCGAAAGGGAGTCTGCCAAAGATCCAAAATCTGCCCGTCTCCTGAGTGTGTGGGAACAGGAGATAAACTGCAGCCATTTGGCATTTCTTGAGTTTTCTATTTATTCAAGTCTTCATTAACGTGAATGTGTGAGTGAATCAAATCAACATATACCCGCTGTTTGTGCTGACCTTGGTACTTTCTATCTCGTTCCTGGACGTTTGCACTTTCTGCAGTGTGTCAATTGATCATAATTAACCCCAAATTCAAATTGCCCGAGAATTTGCCTTTAAGTGAGAGTCAGATGTGTGGTGAGCCTTTATTTGATTAAAGTAGCAACATAAACTATCCAGCAACAAGCTGATTAAAAATGCTGAGTCATTTCGGGTGAGTGAAAAGGCTGATTCGGCAGAGCAGCTCCATGCAGCCATGAAGGTTGAACAGTTCCACACCAAGTAAACTACTCTGGTGCATATGCTCTTGTGTCCGCTTTCATTTCCATTTGAAATGGGTCTTTTTTAAAGCTTGTTCTTTGTTTATCTCTTAGAGAGACTTGTACAAGAAAACACACCCACACACAATAGTAAAAAAGAACAAGACTCAAATTTTACACACGTTCTACTTAAGCCCTCAATAGTAGGTTCTCCAACTGGGGTTCTAAGGACCTCAATTTGAATCCACATAAATGTCCTTTGTTTGTGTAAATTCACGCTTTACATAATTCACAGGTCTTGAAGAGCACCAAGTTCAACTCCCCGTGCCGGAGAATCCCTGTTTAGGCGCCACTTTGGCAGATCCTCCCGCCACACGCCATCTGAGTGGTGTTTTAAGGGCCTTCCTCTCCCAAGTGTGTGTGGGGATGGGGGTTTTACCTTTTGCTCAATCAATCAACGAGCAACATCTGTACAGCCACACTGATCCTGGGCCCAATTTCCTAGCATGTACATGGAAAAACGTAAACATAGAAACTTCAATCAACATGTATTCCGGGTCCAGGTCCAGGTCCAGGAAAATTGGAACAGCAATTCGGCACGTGGCCTCTTCCTATGACAGTTATGGCTGTAAAGGAGGGAGAAAAGGAAAGGGATGTAATCAGGAGGGTGTTTGGGGGTGTGTTCAAAACAGGTGCTAGTGGTGTGTGTGGGCCTGTGATGAGTCCAGCTGTGTGTGTGTGTGTGTGTGTGACCCAACCCTTGACCCAATTAGTTCTGGTGTTGAGGTCGGTATTATATCGTAGCGACTCTAAATGGGTCTCTTGGTTGTGATTTTGAAAATTATTGTTCCATGAAATAGACATATATTTTGGTCTTGTCATCTCAGTTGCCCCCTCCGTTTCCTGACAAGATGTTGCTGAGTGTAAACCCAAACTCCGGGCTTCAAATCATCTCTTCCGGGATGTCGCCGGTAGAACGGACATAATTTTTTTTTTCTTCCAGTTTTATCAACGGAATGACTATAGTTCAATAGTGCGTCCTCGTGAGAGCAGCGGCACAAACATGGTTGTGTTGAGTGCGCGCCTTTCACCGAACGTCAGCGTTGAAAGGTGTCAAAGAGTCGCGTGTGGGTCCTCTTCCGTGGAGCTTCTTCTCGACCGACCCTAAGCCACCATGGGGAGAGAGGGAGAGATGGACAATGCATCTTGACAGGAAAGGGAGAAAGAGGTTGAGAGAGAGGAGGAGCGAGTAGTTATAGGCTGAGAGTTCAGCTATAGAATGAGAGAGAGAGAGAGAGAGAGAGAGTGAGAATGAATTCCCTGTATGCATATAATAATCAATTTGCATATAAAATAACCCATGCTGGCAATATCCCCTTGTTGTAAAATCCGGCAGACAGGTGGATAGAGAGGTTAGACTCCCCACGAGGCCCACGGGTGACAGAAAAATAATACACTTTTGAAGCCCGTCACCAAAGAGCTGTTAGTGGGATCGAAAAAAACAAAACAAAGATGGTAATGCTTTGAATTGCAGCCCCGCAAATGACAGTGTCATTAATTTGCAATTAGGGGGTACTTATAAAATAATGACAGGGTACAGTAATGTAGTTAGGAGGGAACAAAAAAACCCAAGTGCGGAAAGAGATAATGTTCATCTACAAATACAAAAACTGAAATTCAGGCCGAAAATAAAATAAAACCGCTGCGCTGCTGCACTGATGTTGACATTAATCTATATCACGATGAAAATGCACAGCATGCACACTGAAAAGGGCTGTGGTATCTGCTACGGCAATGATATTTTTAGTTGCTGTAACCTTGCGCACTGCACGCAAACTGAATTCTGACATCTAATACTCACACTCCGAATGAGATACTTTTCGACCACTGGGAGCGCCACGTCGGTAATTGTGGGTCAAAAAGCCCCGAAGTGGAACGAGGACGACGGTGTCCGGGGGGACGGCGTTGGCAGTTGATGCTCCTGCCTTAAAAGTCGCCCGGAGAGACACAACAAAATTGTGTCGGGGAAAAAAATTTAAACCGCCTGATGAGTCAGTCAACATGGAAATGAGGATAGAAAATGTATTGGTTCTTTGAAAACGTTCCCCTGTGTAATACAGCGTTTGCCAAAGTCAAACAAAGGGAAAGGCATTTGACATTTTGTGCTCACGCCTTGCAATCAAACGGTGCCGCTTTTTTCTGTAATTGGATATCCGGAAAGATCACACCCGTCCAATTATGTCAGATTGTTTATATTGTTTTAAAACACAAAACCTGCAGCATAGATTGTTTGTGACTGGAGCGTATTAAACGTAATGTCCTCATCAAGTTCGATTGGTGAGAGAGAGACACTTCCTGCCGGTTCCTACAGTTTGCACATTGAAAGGTTGCCATGTCCTTCAGAATCCCCCTTTTTCTACCACCCGGTTCTGTGTTCACTCACACGGTCAGAGGTGTCTGCAGGTTGAGGTATGGTTTGGGCAGGTTTAACATGCTTTCCACGTAACGAGTTAAAAACGCTCTCGTCACAGTATTTGAGAATATTGTTGCCTTAAGGAAATCTATAAAGACCAAGAAGAAAGCACTGCGGGAACAATTTCAAAGATTTGAATTTCAGAGCCAATCAAGGCCCCGGCAGGGTGATTGATGCGGAGCATGCACTGCTATCCTTGAAGATGTCCAAGATAAAAGAAAACCTGTTTAAACCCTATTTATCACCCCTTTTTTCATATTAAATGTGTGAAAAGCAAAGTTTTAGCTCAAATCAAACATGTTCTGCTGCCATTAACATGTCGAGCAAAAAAGTTCCTCAATAAGTTGCTATAAGTCTCTTGAGTCTTTTTTTCCTTTCCTGAGCTACTTATTGTAAGTAATGTACAGAAGTAAGTAAATACCTAAATTAAGGATTTCCACAACTCTCTTCAAACACCGTTCATGTGAAATTAAGAACAACACGTGGAAATTGAGTTTCGAGCTTTTAAAACACGTTTATTTAACGCCTGCGGTATCTACTGATTCCAGTAGAAGAAAGCGAAAGCAATATATAAATCAATAGGTAAAAGAAATAATGATGTCGTAATCAATTGAGAGAAAAAAAGAGACAAGCGAAAGGGATCTGCGGCAGAGAGCGGAGGGATGAGAAGGAGCGAGGGATCTGTCAGGGTGGGCGACGGAGGGAAAGAAGAGGTGTAGGCGAGTGCACAGCAGAAGAGAGGGAGTCTCTATTTATAATATTTACATAATTATCTTTCCCCTCTCTCCGTCCTCTTTTCCCGAAAAACCTGTTTTCACTCGGTTTGACTCCCCCC
>NC_137193.1:10958700-10973700 GCF_960531495.2 Zeus faber | reverse complement strand
ATTACGTCAAATATTGTTGCACATTACTCTCAATGCATCGTGATGGCACAAAGTACAGCAAAGCGCTGAAGAACCACAAAGTACCAAAAAGCCAATGTAAATTTGGGACCCACTGCAGCAAAAGCCACCATATTGCGCATTTCTAAAATGTCCAGGAGCAGCCAAATAAGTTGAAAAAACCTTTCTTGAAGGAAAATTTGATTCATCCAGATTCGTGTTCCTTTGTGTTTTTTTTTTTTTTGATCTCTCAACGTATTTTCAAAACCAAGTTTGATTTATAAATAGTAGAAAGATGTTGAACCGTGGAGTCTAATATTCCCGTTAGATTACATGGGGAAACGCAGTTCACTTACCGAGACGCTGAATAGAACTGAACAGCGCCGATCGATGGTTTCCTTTAAAGCGAGCCTCCAGGTGAAGATCATTCCTCCATATTCCATGTGATGTGAAGTCACAACGTGAAACCTCTTTGGTAGAATTCAACCTTTAAATCGTACTACTTTTACACACACGCACACACGGAGACAACACTGTGGAGGGGGCGTGTACCAACGTGCAACATCGAAGAAGAAACGCTGACGTCACTGACGTCACTTCTGTAAACAAGACGAGGATCCAGTTTCACTTGTCTGTGAAAACTTTCATCTCCGTGTTGTTATGGATGAGGAGAAGTGGGTGGAGGAAGCTCTGAATCATATCTTGGACCATAATCTGACCAGTGCGATAGAACCAAGTCAGTGTTAGCAGCGCGTACTGGACTTCATTTTCGGCGATGATACTCCGACAGCGACGCGGAGAACGACATCGATCCTGAAGGTGATATTACTCCGTACTTGGAGAACATTTCAAACTTAATGTGACGACAAAACGGAATATTTTCAAGAACCACCGGAGGAGAACGACGATACGCCCGTTGTTGTTACAACGGAAGAAGTTGATGACGTGATGAAGTCTGTTGAGGTTGGTGACGGATTTTCAGATTTCAGATTTTCTGAGACTCATAATATTGATGGACTCTACATTTTGTTGTGTTGTCCGTGCTTTTAAACTCCTAAATAATTCCACCTTTATAAAATATGTATATTCTTACTGTTAAATAAAAGCTTTTTAAAAACAAAAATAGTTGTGTTGTTGACGCTGTTCAACGCTAATCGTGATTGGCCCATTCTGGAGTATGTTAAGTAGCCATGAGGCTTTGTTTGTCCTCCAACCCCGTTTGCATTCTGGGAGCTGGCTGAATGAACCTGGTGTGGGTAAAACTTTCAAGGTGATTATCTCAGAATCACAGTTTGCCACACCCTTGTCATTAACAAGTCATAGCTTTAAAAAAATTAGCTTGATTTGCACAAGTGACACCTTGTTTGGAAGCTCTGATTCTCCACTTTCAAATCATGCGGAAAAAAAAAAAAGTCGAAAGCCAAATGACACTAAAGTAAGCACTTTTTGTGCCCTCATAACATCACATCGATTTAATTTTGGCATATAATTGATAATGAGATGTATTTCCACATCCTCACACTGTACTTTTTTAATTTGGATTTTTCACTTAACTAAGTTTTATGAACTGCCTGAGCCCTGTCACCACTCTCCATTTGACTGGGGGACATCTCATCTGCACTCTCCCGCTTCGGACACTTTCTCTCTCGCTCTGTCTCCGTCTCCCTCTCTCTCTCTCTCTCTCTCTCTCTCTCTCTCTCTCTCTCTCTCTCCTCCCTGTCACCCCCTCTAATTTGAAGTGCAATAGTTTCCCTCCGGCATGACCATATTGCGTCATTCATCATGTCTCTCTAATTCATCTTCGATATCAAGTCTCTCTCTCTCTCTCTCTCTTTCTCTCTCTCTCTCTCCCTCCTCTCTCGCTTTGTGTCTATCTCCCTCCCTCCGTCCCTCTCCACACCGTTGCCACTTAGCGGAGATATTGCCCACAGCCGCACAGTATATGCGGTGGAGTCAAACCCGCCAGCGGAGGCATTTTTTGATGCATTTCTACAGACATTCAGTTCGGCCTGGCCCTGGCAAAAATGACAGTCCGCCATTTGTCACTCTCTCTCTCTCTCTCTCTCTCTCTCTCTCTCTCTCTCTCTTTCGCTCTGTCTCTCGATCACACTCTAATTCCCACCCCCCCTTCCACGAAACTTGTTTACACACACAAACACACACACACACACACGTCTGAACTCATTCCGCGGAGGGAGAGGATAGCGGTCCCGCTTTTACAGATTTGGAGAAACATAATGGCTGACATGTCACACACACAGATATGTCAATCACGGCTTTTTTTTATTTTTATGAATAATAATGAGCAACTTCGGGCAGAAGAAATATCTGTTTCCATCACATTATTTGTCCTTTCCCGAATAACATCCCAAATTCGGATTGCACTAGGCGTTGTACTCGGTGTACTGGGGACGTACTGGTGTAGATCCCTGGTAAGTTGTGTGTCATTTCAGAGGCAGCAGCTCCTTCCAGGTTTCACTTTGCCTGCGCTACCATCTCAGTGTCAAAAACACGTCCTCCATTCCTCCATTCCATTCTCACCCTTCATTTTCTCTCTCTCTCTCTCTCTCTCTCTTCTCTCTCTCTCTCTCTCTCTCTCTCTCTCTCTCTCTCTCTCTCTCTCTCTCTCTCTTTCTCTCTCTCTCTCTCTCCCTATGTCTTCTTGCTTTCTTACCTTCTACTTGTCTTCCTCCCTGTAGCTCCGGAGGAAAAAACGGTTATCAGCGTGTTCTGCACCCCCCCACCCCCACACACACCCCCCACACCCCCACGTTTTCCTCTTTTCCACCCTATTCCGATGGGATTCCCAGCCTTTAATTATTCATTGTGATTTGAAGATAAATTCTGCATGGGTAGCTCGCTCATCGTGCACACACACACAAACACACACATACACACACACACACACACACACACACACACACACACACACACACACACACACACACACACACACACACATATATATTTGTATGTATGTTTGAATGTGTGTATATACACTGATCAGCCACAACATTAAAGCCACCACTAATAATCACTAACATTGTGTAGCTCCCCCTCGTGCCGCCAAAACAGCTGTGACCCGTGGAGGCATGGACTCCACAAGAGCTCTGAAGGTGTCCTGTGGTGTCTGGCACCAAGACATTAGCAGCAGATCCTTTAAGTCCTGGAGGTTGTGAGGTAGGGCCCCCATGGATCTTGTTGTTCCAGCACATCCCACAGATGCTCCATCAGATTGAGATCCCTGGAATTTGGAGGCCAAGTCAACACCTTGAACTATTTATGCTCCTCAAACCATTTCTGAACAGTTTTTGCAGTGTGGCAGGGTGCATTATCCTGCTGAGAGAAGCCACTGCCATCAGGGGATACCGTTGGCATGGAGGGGTGTACTTGTTCTGCAACAATGTTTAGCTCGGTGGTATGTGTCTGTGGTGTGGGGGTGGTGTGATTTAAGCAGCCACACCTGTCTTGGGTCCAGGATCAGGGTAGCTGTACGCATGCTGCTCGTTAGATAAAACCCGAGTGGGGGAAGAGTGCTGTGATCCCATGAGAACAGATCGGAAGGACGGAAGTGAGTACAGATCAAACATGGCGGTGCCCAGCTGCACGAACTAAAACACTGACAATCTACTCCAACTCAGATAAATAACAAAGCGAACTGTAAAAATAAATAAATAAATACAATTAAAAAAAACACACTACCCACACTACTCAAATCCAAAGTGCAGGACCTCAAGGATTATATCCAATATTAATATAAAGAGTACGTAATGGAGGAGGACCAGGACTGTCAAAGCCCGGCCAAGAGGAAGAAGGCAGACTCAGCTACTGACATGGACGATCTAATCCACAGCGCTGTAGAGGTAAGTGTCTTGGAAGAGATAAACAAGAAACTGGACGGGCTTGGTCTGCTTCTTCAAGACATCACCAAGATTAAAGCCAGCCTTGACTAGCTGAATCGCACGTTCAGCGAGGTGCAGAGATGGAGGTTGTAAAGAAATAAAATTAAATAATGAAAGAGAATATCCTGGATATCCCATCCAGAAGTATGCGTGACATCCTCGTCTTTTCCGGGAGAACAACACTGAGACCCCAAAAAATGGTGAAAGACTCCCTACACACTGCCCTGAAACACCCCACAGACACCGTGAAGCAGATCACCTTCCACCGAGTTCACCAACTGGGGAACCGTCCCCGCTCCATCGTTGCTAAGTTGGGACACTTTAAGCTCAAGGAGCTGGTTAAAAGCAAAGGACGGGAAATGAAAGGAGCCACACTTGGTATGGACGACCAATTACCCCGGGAGATCAACGACAAAATTAAGTTTCCGTACCGCATCCTGAAGGAGAACCGGCAGAAGGGTAAATGGGTATGGCCGGTTGTTGATAAATTATATATAGACGATCTGTTATTCTGAGATTCCTCCGCCACACCCAGGTTATTCTGATAATTCTGATATGTGAGATGTAGAAATTAGCACCCTATCTATGTCAGGATTGTAAATATTGCTCACTCTCTCATCATCTCATCTTCCTAATCCCTCCCTCCTTACTTTTCTCATCATTCTCATTCTCTATTCAGTCTCTCACTATATGTCTACTCTGCAATGTTCTAAGTTTATCTTTGTCTATTCGTTATTAGTTTGTGTAGATATGTAGCCCTACAACTGTCCTGCAATACTAGGACAGTAAAAAGGAATGTAAAGGAGTAAAACACAATGTGGGGGTCTCTGCCCAAAGATAAGGGTTTAGAGAGGGAGACGGAGTCTTTCTGGCCATGGTGGGCCAACATGGCGAGAGTCTTTATTGTCACCCTACACAATAGGGTATGCTGGCCACAACAATAAATAACACATGATGATTATTATAATAATGATGATGTAAATAATGATCATCTTGGGTGCAGGAGGAATGGCGTTCCGCTGCTGGGCTGCTAACGAGCCCGTGCGCCGATCCCCTCTGCAAGACAGACAAAACATTAGGAATCCCCCTGCCTTGAGTCGGACCACTCTGTGCCGATTTGAGGCAGCTTGGCGGCCGCGGGAATGGGAACCGTGCTGTCATCCGCAGCCGGTGCTTGACCACGCCCCTTTTTCCGCCACACACAAATTTATCCATGGGAAAACATGGGCACAGTAGTATAGCTACGGCCTTGGATGCACAGTGCTGCTGCTGCCTGGGAAAATTGCAAATCCACATCCATCACCCCCTAACTAACCTTACTGACATCCATTAACTTTGTTAGTTGGAATGTGAGAGGCATAGGCTCATCGGCTTAACGTAGAAAAATCCGAAGCCGCCTCACCAAGCTGAACCCCAGCTTCTGTCTCCTGCCACAAACTCACCTCACTGCATCCGAGCCCCTCAAACATATTAGCATCATATAACAAAAAAAGAGAGGTGTTTCTATATTGATCAATAAAAATGCCCCATATTAGAATAAAAACCACAATATCAGACACAGAAGGCGAAACATAATATTTAACGAAATTTTAGGAAACTTCAAATTAACCATAGATTATATTTCTGGCCCCAATGAGGACGACCCAAATTTCTTTCCCAATATATTTTCAAAACTTTTAGAATTGTCTGACTTAATTTTTATACTAGGAGGGGACTGTAGCTGATCCAGTTTTAGACTGTTTACAAGCCAGAGATAATTACAGTCCAATTCCTGGCGTTTGTCTGACATCATACAACAATATATGAGTGATCTTCCTCTTGGCGATTGTTGGCAATCAAATAATCCTAAAAAATAGAAAATACACATACGCACCACCTCACAAAAGCTTCATTAGAATTGACTTTTTTTTGACAAGTAACTTGGTAATGTTAAAAATTACTAATCCTGAAATCCACCCAATTGCAATCTCTGATCACAGACCGATTAGTTTAAACCCCACAAATGAAACTAACCTGAACCCTTCTAGCAGGTGGCGGTTAAACGCCTCACTTCTGACGGATAAATAATTTTACCATTAATTTCTCAGAGAATGTACTTCCTTTATTGAACTGAATGACTTTCGAGAAATATCACCATCTTTACTTTGTGAAACTTTTTTCTTTTTTTTTAGAACCACCACACACCCCCCTCTGTGGAAATATATTTATCATGTTTGGGTCAACAACTAATCACTACTGCAAGAGGGGGAGAATCACCACGGGTGAGACAAATAAACATAGAAACAAACAACATTTACACAAAAACATAAACATTGAATGACAACATGTATTGAAAAACAGTGAATTAGGTCCAGGTCCACTGCAAAGGCAGTTCTGAGAGGTAGTATTATTTCATTCTCCACTCACAAGAAAAGGAATGACAAAATGACATGTCAAGGAATGACAAAATAAACTAGAACAATGATTAAAAGACTTGGACTCCCAACAAGCCCACTCGCCCACTGGGCATCTCTGAAATGAAATCCAGACAATTACATCTCAGCTGGATAATATCATCCATCAAAAGATACAATTCCTCATGCAATGAACAAGAGTGAATTATTTTGAATTCAATGATAAATCAGGTAAATTTCTTGCCAATCAATTGAAATGTAAAAAAACACATTACAGCCATCAAAGACCCACAGGGTAGGATAACGCACAACATCATAAAATATTCAGAGGCGTTTATAAAACTCTATATCACTCAATTAATGTGATAATCAAATATATCAAACATTAACTCATTTCTCAATGATATCGATCTCTCTAAACTATTCACAAAGCAGGCTACCACACTAGATAAACCACTTACTCTAGAAGAACTCAGGAGAGCTCTCTTCTCAATGCCCAACAATAAATCACCTGGCTCAGATGGTTACCCATTGGAATTCTATAAACATTTCTGGCCACTTATATCCCCATTATTCATCAGAATGGTGACAGAGATTAAGTCAACCTCCACCATGCCTCCACACATGAATACTGTACTCATTTTGGTTTTGCTCAAACCCAATAAGGACCCAACCCACATATCCAGTTATAGACCCATAAGCCTAATGAATTGTGATTTAAAGATTATGATTTAAACACTAACCATTTATTCAGTCTGATCAGTATATCGCAAAGGAACAACTAAAACACTGTTATTGACTCTTTGGATGCAGAAAAAGCATTTGACAGAGTTAATTGGACATAACCTTTTTCCAACCTCAACAAATTTGGCCTTGGAGAGTCACTCATTCAATGGATAAGAATTCTGTACAACTCACCATCCGCCTTTGTCATCAACAATGGTTACACTTCGCGGAGTTTCACTCTACAACGTGGCACAAGACAAGGATGTCCACTCTCTGCTTTACTATTCGCCATCTTTATTGAACCCCTCACGGCGCCGATCTGTAAAAAAGTAATATAATTAAAAACAGGAAACTCAAGGGAGAACACAGATCCTGGGTAATAGGAAAGACAATATCTTGTTGTATTTATGGAACCCAATATCATCCCTGCCGGAAGTGTTAAATCTTATTTAAAATTTTTCAGCCATCTCATACTATTTAATTTACTGGACTAAAACCATGGTCTCACCACTCTGTGGGGAAGACTACTTACTCCTTTGCTCAAATCCATTGAAGAACACCTCATTCGATGGAACAACCTACCAACCTACCGCAGGGGTGTTGGGAGCGGGGAGTGCAGATTGCAGGTTCGGGTCTTGACCCTGTGGCCGGCGCGCTGCTGGGGTTGCAAGCCCCATGGGCAGGGAGGTGGGGCTTGCGTGTCCTTCTGCGTCCCTTGGGGATGTTAGAAGGTGTTAGAAGGTGTAAGTTTGAAGGTGTGTCAGGTCCTGTGACGTGAGGGGCCTGAGCCTTGCCGGGTGTGCTCAGTGCTGTCTCGCAATGTGATCTCCTTTGATGGAGGGCAGACTCCCGTTGACGCACCTGGCTGTCTGGGTACCTGTTCTCTGGCACTCTTGGTGCGTGGGTCACTCGCCGCTGAGGCACCGCTCATCACTGGGGCGGGCACATCATGGGCCTAATAGGGGCACGGAGCGGCCCGGCATGGCGGGGCGCATGGTGGGCCACTCTGCACCCGTGGCTGGTTGCTGTGGGTTGGGTGCCTCCGGGTACAGGGGGTGGGGGGGCGTGCTGGGGGTTCACGTGGCCGCTGCCCAGCCTGCTGCACCCCTGCGTTGATCTGGTTCACCCTTTTCTCCCGGTGTCAGAACTTAAACTCAGTCTATACACCACACAATAGGCCTAAGGGTTAGCAGGACAGGTGGGGTGCGAGCTATGTGTGTAAGGGTGTGGCCAGCGGCTGCGATCCTCCCCGTCATGCTCCTGCCCCGATGTGCTTCTCATCCGTCCTGCAATTTGAATACTCATATTAGCTTAAAACACATACACTCGCATATAAATCTTACTTCAAACCATATTCTACCAGACCAGGGTCTGCAGGGCAGGAGGTGTGCGAGTGATTCAGCTTCAAAATGCTTGAAGGACTCGCACCCCCAGACCACTTAATTTTAACTGCAATTGCCAACAGCACACATTGAGCACTGGGGTAGCTTCCAGGGCTTTTCCGCTGCTTGAAGGCGCTACGATACCAAACTTATACACCAATGGGGACCAGTCCCATAAACTGACCACTCAACACTTTACACGCACACTAGAATCTAGCTGCTCCGCCCAGCAGCCGTCGCCCGGACCATCCAGCAACCCAGCAGCAAGGGCCACCCCCCAAAGCAGCCCATGCAATCGCCAATCCCAGCTACACCTCCACGAGCCAGCACAGCAGCTGAAGGTACCACACTCCGGAAGGGGTGGAGGGGGTAGTCTGCTTCGTCTCCCTGGAGGAGGGTCACCTATGGAAAGTGCTCTTGGATATTTTTGTTTGTTTAAGGTGTGGGAACCCTGTCTCAGGGGAGTGGGCTTTGGCCACGGATTCTCCCTGGCCTCAGTTTGGTTTGGTGGTGTGGTTTAAGCAGCCACACCTGCCTTGGTTCTAGGTAACTGGGTCCGGGACTAGGTTGGTTGTACACCTGTTGCTCGTAATATAAAATAATATGTGATTCATCCGACCAAGCCATCTTCTTCCATTGGTCAATGGTCCAGTTCTGACACTCGTGCCCATTTTAGGAGTTTTTGAGTTACACCCGGTAAGTGAGGACCCACATGTTCCTGCTGCACATCTAAAAATAAAAAAGTGGAAACTCAGAGATCAGAGACCTATCCGTTTACTTAGTACAGTCGCTCCTCACTGAATGACCTACCTGTTTAACGACCGTTCAGACTTTCGACCTGTCTGTATTGTACCATGCGTACACTATACATACCATATACACTATATACATGATATACACTAAAATACTATATAGACTGTATACATCTCATCTCATGACCGTTCTCAGTCTCGTTCACACAGTCTGTCAGTATTCACTACACTAGCATTCTCAATGGCCACACCCCCTTACCAGTAAATAACACTATATACACTATATCTACTATATACACGCCCCCTTACCGTGACATAACATGGGTCCTTGTTTATTGACCAATTCACTTAATGACCTGGTCCTAGGAACGGAACTCGGTCGTTAAGTGAGGAGTACCTGTACAGTAAAACACACACACACACACACACACACACACACACACACACACACACACACACACACACACGCACGCACACACACACACACACACACACACACACACACACACACACACACACACACACACACACACACACACACACACACACACACACACACACACACACACACAGATCCCCTTCTTTACCTCTCTATTGCATTCCTTCAGCCAGGCTCAGTCCTCTATTCTCCAACAACAACTCTTCCATCTTCTCACTGTCCGTCTCCCCAACCCTCCTTCTTTTTTCTTCACTTCCTTTTATGGCTCCCGACACTCAACTTCCTCATCACTCTCTTTCTTGCTGTCTCCTGTGTTCCTATCTTTCATTCTATTCTATTCTACTTCCATTTCTTTGCCTCCCTCTGGTCCCCTTCTTCTTCCGTTTCCTCCTTACTTCATCTCTCCCTCTCTTTCCCTCTCTTTCCCTCTCTCTCTCTCTCTGTCTCTCCCTCCTTCTCTCTCCTTCCCTCTCTCCATCGCTCTCTCCTTCCCTCTCTCTCTCTCTCCTTCGCTCTCTCCTTCCCTCTCTCTCTCCATCGTTGACAGGTTCCATTATCATGTTTCTCACGCCTCGCCTGCTCTCCTCCTGATGGATGACCTCATGCGAATATTAATTTACTGTAGCATTAACAATATCACATCTTATTCTACACTTACCCTCCTCCCTCCTCCTCTCCCCTCTCCCCCTCTCAGCCTCCCCTCCTCGCTCCCTCTCTCCCTCACCTGTTCTACCCTCCAAACACCCTTCAGCAAGTTCTCTCTCCCCTTCTTTGTGACTTGTTTGCTGTCTCTCTCTCTCTCTCTCTCTCTCTCTCTCTCTCTCTCTCCTGCTCTCTCTCTCTCTCTCTTTCGCTCTCTCTCTCTCTTTCTCTCTCTCTCTCCCTCTTACATAATAATACTCCCGCTCACGCCCCGGTCTTCTTTCTTGCCACTTCCTGACGGAGGCACAAGGCCTTGAAGGGAGCTCTAAGCGATGCCCTTTGACCTGAGATTTTTGCGTACGTGTCACAAAAGTGCTGACAAAAGAAGAGCTGTTCATGCGGTTCCGTCGCCACCAGAGACTCCATCGGCCTCCAACAGCAAAACCCTGCAGCACTCCAGACGACCGCACCGACAGCCTGCGATGCTTTTGGGTTCATTTCATGAAGACAACCCGCCCGGGACGCTCTGGGATTCACACTTGTCCCTAATGTCATAATTTAATCCCGTCGTGGTGGAGTCACTGGGTGGTATATGCATAGAAGCAATTTTCAGTTTAAAAATAGTTTTCCTGTGACAACAGCGTCCTTCTCGGAGCGACATTTAACACTCTCTGTTGGCCATGTGAAGTGTAAACGGCGATATCTACGTCATAACTTTGAGTATAGACAGGGGTGTAGATGGGGGGTTAAGTGTTTTCTTTCGTGTGCTTGTTCCTTTAGGAGTATTTTTTCCAGTTCTGTCATTTTACTCTTAAGTATCCAATACATAAAGTAACCTACTTAACCGCTTATAAAATCATTCCTCGCATTCCTCGGAAGAATTAACTTTTTATCCAAACTTGGATTCTACAAATCTGCATTTTTTTAAATTATTCGTTATTTTCCGTCGGCTGCTCCCAGTCATTATCCGTTTGGCCGTTTATTCGCAGAGCATTGCAGGAAGTTTATACCGAGAACTCGTGTTCTACAAACGTTTAAAAAACATCTTTAGCATGCTGCTTTATATGCATTTTGTTCATGTCATTTCAGCTGATGGATCCATTCAATCATTTCATCACGAGAGAAAAAGCCATTGTGCTTTTGAGGTGTCTGAATGAGGGCCCCGGGTTCTCAAGAATCAGAGCCCATTGTATAATGATTGTATGGTATAATTACTAACGTATGTTACTTTTAATTTATTGCTTCCATGTCATACGGAGAACGGAAATAACAACGTGTCTATTCAGAGGCCCTATGGGAGAGGAAATGTTTTGATGCATTCAGCTTAAGTCAGCAGAGAAAATGTGTTGATGCCTCCAGCCTGGCCAGAGGAGGATATGTGTAGATTTACGTTGGACAAGTGCTGAACTGTGACCTATGCATTGTGACCACATGGGCTACGTGATCTCTGTACTAGTATATAGGACATAGGACATATAGTATATAAGTCTTTTACTTCAGTCGACAGAGAATATCTCCGGCTTTGTTCTCTCCTGGACGTTCCATGGCAAGTCCGGTTTGATGCTGATTTGTGTAATAAAACTATTATTTTAATCAAGTCAGTGTCAGCCGAGACTCCTTCTTCATCAACACATCAAAATCATCCAGAAACTACACTTTGTAGAAAGAACTTCAAATATTGTTTCTCCACAGATCTCCCCTATCGAGTGAACACCTCTATTGATAACACATTCAAAAGTTACTAATACTTTTTGAACACCAGAATTTTGACTTCAAGCTGAGTACAATTTTAGTCATTAACACAAACAATACTCCTACTTAAATTACAGTTTTTCAGTCGTATTTCACTCCCCCTTCAAATATATTGTGGGATTGGCAAACCCACTTAAACTCCACTTCATCCCATAATACGTCCCGGAGCATTCCTCAATCTTCTAACCCCCCCAAAAAAACCCATGTGTACCCTGCAGGCCGACATGAGGCACTATTACCCAGGATCTGTGTTCTCCCTCCATCGACATGAGAAAAGATGGGATGGGGGGGGGGGGGGGTGGAGTGGTGTGGGGGAGTGGGGGTTCTTGGGGGACTGCGGAGGAGAGGTGGAACGAGGGAGGTCGGAGGGTGGGGAAGGAGGGAGGGACGGATGGATGTGGAAAGGATGATGGGATGAAAGATGGTGCAAAAATGGAAACAGGATTCATCGGCACTCATCGCTCTGGTGCTATTTACCTGGCATGCTCTCTCTCCCTTTCCCTCTCTCTCTCTCCCTTTCCTCTCTCTCTCTCTCTCTCTCTCTCTCTCTCTCTCTCTCTCGCTCTGTCTCTCTCCCTGCTTCTTGAAATATTTTCTATAATACTATCGCCGTCCGTCCCTCTGTTTATTTTCCCGTTCATCATTCTTTTTCTAACATTCCTCCCCGTTATCGTCAAAGTGATTTTTCCGTCTCTCACTCTCTCTCTCTCTCTCTCTCTCTCTCTCTCTCTCTCTCTCTCTCCTCTTCCGTCTTGCTTTTTAGTATTCCTATAGATTTCCCTTGGCCTCATTCACACCACATCTCTCTCTCTCTCCCTCCCTCTCCATCTCTAGGGACTTATGTATATAGTATGTATCACCACCTGTCCAAATTCATCTGGTCAGCAGGACCACTCTCAGGCTCAGTGTGAAAGCGCATATATATATATATATATATATATATATATATATATGCTCTATAAGTGCAATGCTTTGTGCCTCCCTTGCAATTGTTCTGCTTAGTTGCAACAATTCACTCTACATGATTTTCTAACTGATATTAGATAAAAAAAATAAAAATAAAAATAAAAATAAAACAGAGGAACATCAGGAGCATATCATGAGTTGTTTTGTTTGCAAATGGAGAGTAAAGACCTCTTCTTTTTCCGCCAGAGCGACTCCGGAATCAAGAGTCCTTTAAAATGTGTGCTCGCGATGACCACGTCGTCCACGAGTCTTCCACCATGAGCGTGAATGGACAATCTTGGAAGCGGCACGATTCAGGCCACGGCTCTCCAACACTTTGCGGACCTTCAGAGTCTGAGTGACTAAAGTGAGCTTTACTCCATTTCGGCAACAGCCGGCTGTGTTGTGATCCCCTGAATGACCCACCGGATTTAATCCCACGTTGTCGTGTCAATAAAAACCGAGAGCGTTGCCTTCGTCTAGCGCCGCCGACGAGTCGCAGTCTGGCACAGAGGGAGGGAAATTGGGACGCAAGCGCACCGTTAAATTAGGGTCCAACCTGTGTCGGATTGTCTCTAAATGCCGGTGTGAATAATAAGAACCATCTGCCGATTGTTTCACTTTTACGGGAGCTGCTTTGGATCCGCGTGTTTCATAAGACTTTCTGTCCCCACTGCTTCTGATGCACAACCTGCAGCTCCACACGAGGGAATCCGTCATCACAGCTCATTTCACTCAGGTTGCGTTTCATTACTGAGGGAAATGCGACCAAAGCAGTATTTTGGTAAGGGCAACAGCATGGGATGTGGTTTGTAGTTTATGATGTAAGAGTTGCACAAACACACACACACACACACACACACATGTACGCACTAACGCACGCAAGCACGCACGCACGCACGCAGGCCCACACGCACGCACGCAAGCACATTTTGACGCTTATAATGGGCGAACAGTTTAAGCGTAAGATAATCCTAGTTATAAAACATGGCCTAAATAATTAACGTCATTGTTTTAAGCAATTAACATAATCAGACATTCTCCACCTTGGGGGTCAAGTCCCCCACGCAGAGTCACTTGATATGCACAGATGAGGTCGTGGGACATCACTGATTTATTGATATATGTCAAAAAAAATATAAAGGTCTAAATGGCCTTGCACCTCAGTATATAAAAGAAATGCTCATTACACGAACCAGCAAGAACTCCTAGGTCCACAGGCAGTGTCTTTTAACCATCCCTCGTACCAACGCTAAAGCAGGAGAAGCTTCCTTCTGTATCTATGCCCCAAGTAGGTGGAACACCCTGCCGAGGGACCTGAGAGAGGCCCCCACACTCAACACTTTTAAAAGTGTGTGTGTGTGTGTGTGTGTGTGTCTGTGTGTGTGTGTGTGTGTGTGTGTGTTCTGTATGTTGTTGAGATTTGTTTATTCTGGACTGACTGTTCCTATGATTGCACAGACATGTTACATATTTTCTTTGATTGTATTTCCCGGTCAAGCACATTGTGTTGCCCTGATATAAAATGCGCTTTATAAATAAAGTTCGACTTGACCCGGCTTAAAAATGTAGTTAAATAGGTTTGAAATATAATTTATAAATAGTCCATTTATTTTTATTAAAAATAATCTACATGACACAGTTTCCCCTAATGAACAATGTGGAATAAGTCAGTTTTGAAAGTTCAAAAAGATTCTTATTTTGCCTCAGCCTGTTGCTTATAGTCCTAAATGTGGATTTTAACATTTCAAATTAGCCGCGCTGGCTCCAAGATGACGATAGAAAAAAAATGACACTTTGGCACCGAAAAATGGGGTCAGGGGCCAAAAGAAGCTTGAGAAGCCCTGCTCTAGTGGCACAGTTCCACACGCAGGTACTCGAGGTCGTATTTAGATCTCGTCATCACTTCCTGAAAGGATCCGACCGCTCAGCTCGTCCACAGCGCTCAGAGCGCCGGCGGAACGGAGCAAAGGGAAGAACGAGGGCCTTTCATCCCCGGTGTGCACGCAACAGCCGCGTCCTCACATCAGTTCAAATAAAAGCACTTACCCCCCCGATGCACGATGCCCA
>NC_137193.1:10941200-10953700 GCF_960531495.2 Zeus faber | reverse complement strand
GTCATCTTCTAGTAGGTGAGCCCCCAGAGGAATACGAGCGACGAAAAGAGAGACAAAATAAATAAATTAATTCATTCATTAATTTAAAAAAGACCGAAAACTTAGCGTAATTTAAAATGGCTTCCCCTGTGTTCCAATAAGCATCCCGCCACCTGGGGTCAATGCCTCTGTGCCAAAATGATGCCCCTGGCACACATCCAGTCATCTTTACTCACACGCGCACACACACACACACACACACACACACACACACACATACAAACAAGACATTCATGCATATCTATATTGGGAAGAGATTTTTAATAACAAGCCAACACACCGCACACATCACTGCGAGGCAGAAGGTAAAATAAAAGGGAAGCAGATGAAGAGGAGGAGGAGCGTTAGATACATAAAGGCCTGCGATGTTCAGAAGCAGATGAAATGATGGCGGGCGCCGGATGCCGAACGGACGATTAGTCGAGGTGAAGGTGAAAGGTGGAGGACGGAGGAGGCGGGCGGCCGTGGTGGGGGGGGGGATAATGGAGCGATGGAGCTAAAAGGCAGACATCAAAAACAAAAGGAGAGGAGCGGAACGTTATTATTCATAACTTGGGACCAGTGCGGCTGCTCGCTTTCATCGAGAGAGAGAGAGAGAGAGAGATAGAGGCGCACTGCGTACGACGCTTCATGTTCACACCATAACTTTGTACCAAGAACGACGGCGCCTCGTCGGCAGACGAGCGTCTCGGGCGCTACATCCTAATTTGTCTGGTGTTTTCTTTTTCCAAAGTCGTCTTTTTTTTTTTTTTTATCAATTCATCCTTCCTTTCTCACCTGTGAGACCCGTCAATCAAGGCAACTACGTCGCCAATTTAATTTCCAAGGCGACAGCCAGGGCTCCCGTTAGTAACCTCACCCTAACACCCTAATTTTGAAATAAATAAATAAATAAATAAAATAAAAATGTATTGGCCTTGACAACGTCGTTTTAGCGGGTGTCTTCTTTTTCCATTGACATCCGCTCGGTCAGAGGTCTCCGCCGCCGGCATCTCGTGGCCGTTAGCGGCGCGCGATCTCAGGCGCTTTCCCGTCGGCTCCCGCACTCCGCCGTAATGGCTGCCGCTCGGCCCCACTTGTCGCGCTCTGACATCGTTTTGTCAAATTTCATCGCGGCCTCGTTCCCTGTTCTCCGGCGGGCGTCTTTGGAGCTCAGAGCCCCGCGGCGCGGCGAGGGTCCGAACGAGGCGGATTTCATTTCGAAAGTCAGTTCGAACGTCGAGGTCACTCGGATTTTCGTTTGCCAGACCCACGAAAGAGCTTTTTGAAGGGGAAAAAAAAAAACCTCGCGAGACGGGAAACCGTCCGCGGGATAGGAGGTTAGGGTTCGCGGCGGTGGGCGGAGCTACGGAGTTTTGAAGCGCAACGAGGGTGGAGGCCGCGAACCAGCCAGAGCCGGAGAGAGAAGCGTGGAGGATTACGGCGAGAAAATGAATAACTGTCGAGGCAACGAACGGTTTCCGACTCGGGAGCCGGGGAGGGGATCCCTGGGCCTATTACGGCCCCCGGTCGACATCACTCGGCCTGCCGGTAGTTTCCTACATTTTCTTGTTGTACTTTGTTTAAAAGACACCATGCCTTGCCTCGGAAAATAATTTATAGTCCTTGTAATCAATTTGTATTTCAATGTAGTCTGTGCCTCAAATGGGAAAAAAGAAGGTTCACCACCCAGGCTGTGGAGAGCGGTCGTATAAATATACAGGTTGGATGGATGGAAAGGGCAGAAAAGAAAATCAAGGGGAAACTAAATGAAAGGACTGGAAAGTCGTCTGTGGAGTGTATATGAGCTTAGGCGCCTGCTCCGGTCAACCCGGCTTCATTTAACCCAGAAAACTGTGTCCGTTAATTAACTTTCCCTTGGAAAATGTTAATAAATGTCCGACTTCCGAACGGCAGATGGCAATGAATTTGATTTGTTGCATCTGTCTTTTTTAAACACTAACATACAGCACACACTGATTCGCACGTAGGGATGTACACGCACACGCGCACACACGCACACACACACAGACACACACATACACACACACACACACACACGCGCCACGCAGTGCGAGGTGATAGCCATTCTGTATCATTACCCAAGATTAATAGGGCTTTTAATACAGCCATTAAACCACAGTCTGAAATATAGATGACAGTTGTCAAGCGAGGTAGTTTTCCGTGACATTCCGGAGGGTTCCGCCGCACTCGGGACACCCAAAATTATAGGTGCCGCAGGTGGCATCGGGAGCTAAAAGCATATGCTGATATTTACACCCTGCTGGTCTCCAAAAACCTTGACAGCGACGGAGCAAATTCGCCAACTAAGTAATGCCCCCGTCACGGCGACGCGGCGATTCGGGACACGACCGTTAATGGAATGATTACGTTTTTCTCCCCTTGTAAATGCATACAGTGCAGACACCGTAGTACATTTTCACTACTACAATGCGACTTGCGGTGGAATTCGACTTCAAACCTTCTGCGCTACTCCAAACAAGTGCCACCCCATCGCTCCATCACAGTTAGAGTTGTTACGTCCTGACGGCCGCAGTTCTTTAACGTTCCGTCGAGCGCGGGGACTCATCGGTTGGAGACCGAAAGCTGTAATCCTCATGTTGGATAAATGCCACCCGCCTGGCAAAGAAAAGAAAAAAAGTTTGATTTGACAAGTTAATTAATTCTGCTGCCGCGTCGAAGGCGGCGGATGATCCCGCATCGTCCTTCTCGGAAATGTAAGGTGTCAGGTCCGGGATGGGATCGTCGTCTGGTCGCTGATGCTTCGTGTCTCACTCCTTCTCGGGTTTTTTTCGGCGCTTGCGTTTCGTAGGCAGTAAAAAACAGGTGAGACACAGTAAATATGTATTTTTTCGATATCGTAATCCGTCACTCGTTATAAAAACCACCTTCCTGGAGCAGGTTGCCAAACGCTTTTGTTTTTTGACAATGTTTGTCTGTGTGTGCTCTTGTGTGTGTGCTGGTGTGCGTGTGTGTGCTCGTGTGTGTGTGCTGGTGTGTCTATGTGCTGGTGTGTGTGTGCTGGTCTGTGTGTGTGCTGGTGTGTGTGTGTGTATGTGCTGGTGTGTGTGTGCTGGTGTGTGTGTGTGTGTGCTGGTGTGTGTGTGCTGGTGTGTGTGTGTGTGTGTGTGTTCTGGTGTGTGTGTGTGCTGGTGTGTGTGTGTGTGTGTGCTGGTGTGTGTATGTGCTGGTCTGTGTGTGTGCTGGTGTGTGTGTGTGTGCTGGTGTGTGTGTGTGTGTGCTGGTGTGTGTATGTGCTGGTCTGTGTGTGTGCTGGTGTGTGTGTGTGTGTGTGTGTGCTGGTGTGTGTGTGTGTGCTGGTGTGTGTGTGTGTGTGTGCTGGTGTGTGTATGTGCTGGTCTTTGTGTGTGCTGGTGTGTGTGTGTGTGTGTGCTGGTGTGTGTGTGTGTGCTGGTGTGTGTGTGTGTGTGCTGGTGTGTGTATGTGCTGGTCTGTGTGTGTGCTGGTGTGTGTGTGTGCTGGTGTGTGTGTGTGTGCTGGTGTGTGTGTGTGTGTGCTGGTGTGTGTATGTGCTGGTCTGTGTGTGTGCTGGTGTGTGTGTGTGTGTGCTGGTGTGTGTGTATGTGCTGGTCTGTGTGTGTGCTGGTGTGTGTGTGCTGGTGTGTGTGTGTGCTGGTGAGTGTGCTGGTGTGTGTGCTGGTGTGTGTGTGTGTTTGCGAGTGTGTCTGCGTGCCTGTGATTGGATCTGGATAATCATGGGACGAAAGCCTAAAGTGATAAATATGTACTTATGTGATACAAACTTAACAAACTGATAATATGCACCAAGTTATATACAGTATATGTACTAAAGTGATACATACTAAGCAAAGTGATACTTAATGTACTAAAGTGATACACATACAAAGCGATACATATTCACTAAAGTGATACACATGTACAAAGTGATACATATGTACTAAATGGATACATACTTAGCAAAGTGATACTTAATGTACTAAAGTGATACACATGTATAAAGTGATACATATTTACTGAAGTGATATACATGTACAAAGTGATAAGTATGTACTAAATTGATGCATACTTAGTAAAGTGATACTTTATGTACTAAAGTGATACACAAGTACAAAGTGATACATATTTACAAAAGTGATACACATGTACAAAGTGATACATATTTACTAAAGTGGTACTTATGTACCAAATGATATATATGTTCCAAGTGATACATATGACACTGAAGTCATACAAATGAACAAAAGTGATACATAAGTACTAAAATTATACATATTTACGTAAGTGATATATACATACTAAAGTAAGATGTACTTACAGTAACTGGTACATATTTATGAAAGTGATACATACAGTGGGGCAAAAAAGTATTTAGTCAGCCACCAATTGTGCAAGTTCTCCCACTTTAAAATATGAGAGAGGCCTGTTATTTTCATCATGGGTCTACCTCAACTATGAGAGACAAAATGTGAAAAAAAAAATCCAGAAAATCACATTGTCTGATTTTTTAAGAATTGATTTGCAAATGATGGTGGAAAATAAGTATTTGGTCAATAACAAAAGTTCATCTCAATGCTTTGTTATATACCCTTTGTTTGCAATGACAGAGGTCAAATGTTTTCTGTAAGTCTTCACAAGGTTTTCACACACTGTTGCTGGTATTTTGGCCCATTCCTCCATGCAGATCTCCTCTAGAGCAGTGATGTTTCGGGGCTGTCGCTGGGCAACACGGACTTTCAACTCCCTCCAAAGATTTTCTATGGGGTTGAGATCTAGAGACTGGCTAGGCCACTCCAGGACCTTGAAATGCTTCTTACCAAGCAACTCCTTCATTGCCCGGGCGGTGTGTTTGGGATCATTGTCATGCTGAAAGACCCAGCCACGTTTCATCTTCAATGCCCTTGCTGATGGAAGGAGGTTTTCACTCAAAATCTCACGATACATGGCCCCATTCATTCTTTCCTTTACACGGATCAGTCGTCCTGGTTCCTTTGCAGAAAAACAGCCCCAAAGCATAATGTTTCCACCCCCATGCTTCACAGTAGGTATGGTGTTCTTTGGATGCAACTCAGCTTTCTTTCTCCTCCAAACACGACAAGTTCAGTTTTTACCAAAAAGTTCTATTTTGGTTTCATCTGACCATATGACATTCTCCCAATCCTCTTCTGGATCATCCAAATGCTCTCTAGCAAACTTCAGACGGGCCTGGACATGTACTGGCTTAAGCAGGGGGACACGTCTGGCACTGCAGGATTTGAGTCCCTGGCGGTGTTACTGATGGTAGCCTTTGTTACTTTGGTCCCAGCTCTCTGCAGGTCATTCACTAGGTCCCCCTGTGTGGTTCTGGGATGTTTGCTCACCGTTCTTGTGATCATTTTGACCCCACGGGGTGAGATCTTGCGTGGAGCCCCAGATCGAAGGAGATTATCAGTGGTCTTGTATGTCTTCCATTTTCTAATAATTGCTCCCACAGTTGATTTATTCACAACAAGCTGCTTACCTATTGCAGATTCAGTCTTCCCAGCCTGGTGCAGGTCTACAATGTTGTTTCTGGTGTCCTTTGACAGCTCTTTGGTCTTGGCCATAGTGGAGTTTGGAGTGTGACTGTTTGAGGTTGTGGACAGGTGTCTTTTATACTGATAACGAGTTCAAACAGGTGCCATTAATACAGGTAAAGAGTGGAGGACAGAGGAGCCTCTTAAAGAAAAAGTTACAGGTCTGTGAAAGCTAGAAATCTTGCTTGTTTGTAGGTGACCAAATACTTATTTTACCGAGGAATTTTCCAATTAATTCATTAAAAATCCTACAATGTGATTTCCTGGATTCTTTCCCGCCATTCTGTCTCTCATAGTCGAAGTGTACCTATGATGAAAATTACAGGCCTCTCTCATCTTTTTAAGTGGGAGAACTTGCACAATTGGTGGCTGACTAAATACTTTTTTGCCCCACTGTATGTGTTTTAGTGATACGTGTGTACTGAAGTATGTACATACATACATATGTAATAAATATGTAGTAATCAAGTAATAACTAATTAAGTAATACCTATGATTCAACATTGAGTCGGACAATATAAGACTGAAGTGAAAGGGTTAAATGAATGAATGGGTGGTATGACAGAGTCAATGACTGAGCACCGTGGGTTCATAGGTCACGTCACAACAAAAAGCAGGAAGTGAGTTATTCTAATTGAGTCCCAACAACCTCGCTCTAAATGTCTCACCTCCCTCATGTGACACATCCGTCAGGGGGGTTGGGGGCGGATATCGAGTGTCTCCTTCAGTGATGACAGAACGTCGCTGAAGACTCAATCATACATTTCCCCATTTCCAATACTCAGAGACAAATCACTTACCGGACTCCTGGTGATGTTTTGGCAGATGTAAATAGATGCGTCAATCGATCCGCAGCATTTCACTCCTCCTCCTCCTTGTCCTCTTGCTTCTCCGTGTGAACGAATCTGAACGTGAAAATCTTCACATTCTTTTTTTTTACATCTTTCTGCTGATTATTTCACCAGGTCTTTCCACACAAAACCTAATCTCCTTCAAAGACCCAGATTACAGAGGATCGCCTGACGTGGTCCACAGTCCTAATGACCTGGCCCTCCTGACATCCTCGGTTTGCTGAGTTACCTCAATGGGATTGGACGAGGGGCATTGGCGTCATAAATAAAGCACTTCCTATTTACAGGAATAGCTGAATTTTTTTTCAAGTTTGCAGTTTGACTCTCCCCTCGTATGTAATATGCAGGTTTCTCCAAATCGGACGCTCGTCTCCGGACTCGGACAAGGAGCTCTGCTGTTTCATCTCCGAAACTGAACATTTCAGGCAAAGCTACCATGATGCCAAACGGACTTTGTAAATTTGTGATTTCAAATAATCACTGAATTACTCTGCGGTGTGGGGATGGTGTGGTTTGAGCAGCCACGCCTGTCAGGGTCAGGGTGGCTGTCTGCCTGTTGATTACACCACCGCAGCAATGACAATAGCCCTCAATTTTCAAAATATTCTTTGATACATTTTTTTTTTATATTACATTTTTACATTTTTTTCAATATATATTTGAAGTCTAATTTACCAAGTCAAAATCTGAAATTGTTGCCTTGGCAAAAATAAAATAGGCTCAGTCACCTGGTGTTCTTTTCAACAGTCAATCGATCATTTTTACAAAAAGAAAAAAACACTTTCTAATGATAAAGTTTTAGCATGCTACGCTCACGGTCAAGCCAGCAACAGGCACAGCAATCAGACTTTGGAACATTTGAGCAGAACCTCCTGTGGAGAACGGATTTATAGGACAGGCTTGCTCACAGCGGGGGGTGGTGGGCCGCTGGATTGTGGATCGGATGCTGGATTGTGTGGATTTGGTGCAGTGTGACACTCCTGAAAGAATGGGGATTTGGTGGCGTTGTACTGGCTTATATGACACAAGGTATACTCCTATGTATATATGTATGCGTGTGTGTGTGCGTGTGTGTGTGTGTGGTGTGTGTATGTGTGTGTTATTGTGATGCTCGAATAATACACCCACACACCTCATTCCTCACATTTTTATGTAAGTCCGCCTCGTGTCTCAAGGTTCTAACGACAACAAAACGACTGAACGGCTGCACTGGAAGAAAGTTATTCAGGTAAGTTTCCATCAGATTAATTAAGACTGAGTAATGATTGAGTCATGCAGCTATTTCTCGGGGTCATGGGATGATTCATTGAATCAGAAAAAAATGAAATGAATAAATAATTAAAATTAATTATGGTGTTTTTAATCTTTGTGATTAATGTCTCTTCCCCATTAAATGATGAACGGTCGTGACAATCATTAATTAAGTCAAATCTGCCTGAAAAACGCCGTTGCCTGTGATCTTTTCTATCCAGCCGCCTGAACAAGAACATGACACGTGTTGTTTTTTGGAGTGTGTGTGCAAAAAACATGTAGGGCCAAATGAAGGAGAGAGAGAGAGAAAGCTGAGTGGGGTGGTGTCACTGGTATTTCCGTCTGACTCTGCAAGGAATCTGGAGAGCCCCCTCTGTGAAAGAGGAGATTATTAAATGTGACATCAGCCCACAAGACTGAGTGGGCTTGATTGCATCCTTCCATCCCCACCACGCACTGCCACACGCATGCACACACACACGCGCACGCACACACACACACACACACACACACACACACGCACGCACGCACACACACACACACACACACACACACGCACGCACACACACGCACATATTTACACATGAACACGCAAGGGCCATATATTGTGACGTGTGAGCTTGCATGATAAAAACAGCTAAAATGGATTTCAATCTACAGTTTTGCACTCTCTCTCTCTCTCTCTCTCTCTCTCTCTCTCTCTCTCTCTCTCCCTCTCTTTCTCTCTCTCTCTCTCACACACACACACACACACACACACAAAAACAGATTTTGTGTTATGGTTGTGTAAAATATTCATTCAAGATATTACAACAAGGGACTGTGAAAATTATAATTCTTAACTAGATTCTTTCATTTGTGGATAGATTTTTGCTTTTTGTAAATGTTATTATTGGTCCAGCTGGAAGGACGGGAAATTATTATTATTCTCCAGGCCATTATCACCGGTCAAAGTGCCTTGCACTCAGAAACCACCAAACCCACGGACCCGAATGAATCCCTGTTGTATTTAATGCAGTCAAGACATGCTGTGGTCCAAGTTTGATCCACATCAGCCTATATTTGGAGCAAGAGTTAGTGAAAGGGAGCGGAGCCGCAAACGGGAAGTTGCAGAGCGAAGGGAATGGGGGCTGGCAGCGCGGTGAAGGGGGGAGGGGTGCTTGGTGGCATCATCATATCATGAGCAGGTTGTGGCTCTGTGGGCCGCTTTCGCATGGTGCGGGGTGCGCCGCGCTCTGGATTCCAATGGTGTGTAGTGGTCGCTTCATGAGACGAGAGAGAGCAGGAAGTGATGCTGCATTCCATGGGAGCTCGGAAAACTGTATTTCTTCTGTAGGAAGTGATGCTGCGTTTCAGGGGAACTCTGAAAACTGTAATTTGTGAGTAACGCGACTAACCTGGACCCCCTGCATTGCTGCCTGCAGCTATATTTATTATTTATATAATATAATATTATTATTATATAAGGGGTCCAGCCTGGTCCTGACCCTAACCCTAACCATTACCCTAACCCTATAATAACCCTAACCCTAACCCTAACCCATAACCCCTATTGTTGTTGCTATTATTCTTCTCCCATTATCATTGGTCAAAGAGCCTGTCTCAGAAACCATCGAATTATTGACACAAATGAATAATAATTGTAGGCTGTGATCGAAGTTTGTTCCTGATCAGATTGTGTCCGTTGGAGGAGTTAGTAAACAAACATTTGTCTGAGGGAAGGAATTGGAAGAAGAGAGCCGCAGCACTGAAACTGTGGAGCGAAGGGACCGGAAGTGGTGGAGCGCTGCGCTTTGTGACGCTGTGTCATCATCAATCCGCAAAAGCAAGCGCGGCAGCTGCTCACCAATCAGATACTGGAGAGAAAGCACCCGCCCTCCCTCGTTAACGACCTCGAGGACTTTAACACAGGGAATTTAAGGCACAAAATCCCGAAATACAAGCAGTTTATTGACTAACATGATGGATCACTGCTACACCGCCATCACCCTCAATGCTTCATGACGTGTATCACGGTGTTCTCCACACTGCGCTGGGGAACTCCAACCACACGTTGGTCCACCTGATCCCCACATACAGGCAGAAAGCCAAACTGTCCGAACCTATTGCAAGGAGAACCAAGAAGCGGAGCCGCGAGGCAGCGGAGGATCTGCGTGAGTGCCTGGCCCGCAAGGACCGGGAGACCGCAAGGACCGAGTTCAGAACCACCACTCACAGTCTGGATGAATACACCGACACGCACCAGGGTGAGTTTTAACAATGACCAGCCCTGGTTCACAGCCAAATTTGGATGGCTTTGTATGGAAAAGGAAGAGGCATTTAACAGTGGCGACAGGGAAGGGTTTAAAGTGGAATAAACACACGTTTGGTAAGGTTGTTTTTGCCGTTGGTGCAATTTCTGCGACTAACTTGGACCCATGCATTGCTGCCTGCGGCTATATTTCGGGGTCTGAACCCCTTAATATAGCCCCAGGACTTGATTCGTTTGAGGAGCTTTGTGACATCATGGTGGTGTGGGGATGGTGTGGTTTCAGCAGCCACAGCTGACCTGGATCTAGAGTGGCTTCATACCAAGCAACAGGTAAAACCCCCATCCCCAAAACACACTCAGGAGAGGAGCCCCTGTCATGGCACATGTCCACCTGCCCCTGGGCTAATTTCAGCTGGCCCACTTTCTACAATAAACTGGTGCCTACATCTCCATGTGTCTCTGTGCCGGAGGTTTGTCAAAACGCCACTTTGGTGGCGCGTGGTTGGCGAAACTGCCGCAATCTTCATTCGAAGTGAAATAAGTCCATGCCTTGTCTTTCGGAAGTCATTCACATCCAGCGGCTTGCGCCCTGTGGACTGCATAGTGTTTAATACACATAGACAAACAATGGTACGTTCAAGATAAACTCTGAAAACTGTAACTCGTGCTGTGTTTGACAATACCGCGAAAAATATATTTGGTCACAGAAGGAATTTTCGCACCACAGGAAATTCTAAGAACCTTTGGAGGAAACGTTCATTTCTTTTGTGTCCACACTGCGTGTTTGTTAAAACACCATTCTTGAGGGACAATTCTGCTCCTACACTAGGCCAGGTACTAAATTACAAAAAAGGGAGATTCAGTGACGTAAGTGCACGGTGACAGGTGCAGACTTAAGTCCACAGTGATTGGTCAAACACATGAGCGAAAGAAGCACCGGCAACCAGAAATACCTAAATACAATAAACAACAAGGATAAATACAACTGCAAAATGAGTGGCACTCTAGAAATTACAAATGACGGAGTGCAACCTAACCTGGATGTTACAGTAACAATTTCAATGTCTGTCCTGAAAAAGTCGTAAAAAACTGAAAATTAATGGCAGATGAGTTACTGACGTATTTACCTTTCTGAAGACGGCCTTGTTTTTGTAATAGAAACATAACAAATGTCACGTTGTCTTAAAAAAATTAGCTTCCTGGAGACGAACTTGTTTTTGTTACAAAAAATATTACATATCAGATCTTCATGAATATTCTTTTATTTGACAGCTGTGTTGTAAATTGTTTATTGAATTTCTGAAGACGACCTTTTTTTTGGTCTACAAAGATATTACCTTGTGTGAGGTACTATCTCGTGTACCTCGTGTCGCGTGATCTTAATACATACTGGAATGTTTTGCGTCAGCTTTTCAATAAAACAATTATCTGACATGTCTTGTCATCATTCCTCCAAAATTACCAATCAACTCTATTTAAAGAAAAATAACACTTTATATTCAAATATGTTCAACTGTTCTAATATTTGAGATTCAACAATTGGAATTGGAAAAGCTAGCTGCTAGATGCAGCTATATTTTTTATTCGGGGTCTATCCCATGGGGATGTTATTGTTTCGGATTTCTATTATTTTCCGTCTCCTTGGCACTTTTCAGGCTATAAGTGTCTGGAACAGGATGACCGCTGCAGCTATGGACACGGTTGAGGTGTTGAGGTGTTAGAACCAGGGCGTCACAGATGTCTTGTGGTTCAAGTTCAATCCAAATCGATCCACATACGGAGCGGGAAATAATGAAAAACTACAAACGTTGATTTCCACCTTTCTTTTCTGTGCATTCAATGAATAAATCGTCGATATTAAAAAAGAGAAACACATGGTAAAGCCTCTGCCGCGGCGCAGCACAGGAAGGCGCTTGTCGGGGCTTTCAAATTCACAGAAGAGGCAAAATAAGTGACGTGGGTCTCAAAACACGACTTATTTGAAATCGTCAACTTTAACCCACCTCTCCTCCTGTCGCCGCCACACGGGAGCAGACGGCCCGATGCTGTAATAATCCGTTCAGTGTGGTCCAAGGTGTATTTTGCACCATTTTAATTCGCGCATTTTGATTGTGCGATTGTTTGCGGCACAGGTCACATGCATGATGTGTGAATCAAACTGCATTTTTTGCTGCTTGGTTGTGTTCAATAAAGGACACAAGTTGTTGCGACTTATCTCCCTGATAAGTCGCGGTCGAACCCAGTGACACTGGGTTCCTCGTAGCCCCTGACTGAGTTGACTGAGGTGACTGAGTTTATTCCCTTTGCGTTGTGTGTTGTGTACACAAAGCCGACAAAGAGCTGTCGCTTGCTTGTGCTTGCGTGCCCGTGCCCGTGCCCGTGCACGTGCCCGTGCCGCGTGCGTGTCCACGTCTTTTCAAATGACGATCAGGTGAATGATAGGTGACTTCCGAGCGTCCGCATAACTTTGCATTCTTACCGCCTGCGTTTGGAGAAGTGCCAGCCCGCCGGAGCCGCGAAGGACTCCCGGGAGAATATATAGACACGCGGCAGAGGTCTGAATTAATGCTGTTT
>NC_137193.1:10926200-10933700 GCF_960531495.2 Zeus faber | reverse complement strand
TCAACACGGTACGTAATAACCCGTGAAGTGATGTGGTGGTTGTTACATATACAGGAGGTTACAACAAAGCAAAATTTTATCAAGTACTAAAGTCTGATATATCGTAAAGATATATTTTATGGGCATTTTCATGCTTTATTTGATAGTGACGGTGCGGGGAGAAAGAGGATGACATGCAGCAAGCGGCCTCCTGCCGGAATCGAACCCGGGCCGCTGCATTAAGGAGTTAGCCTTGTGCATGGCGCGCTCTACCTGGCGGGTCACCGGGGCGCCCCAACTGTGATATAAATGAAGACGGCAATTTTAACACGTTGAATCATAACATATACAACAAGTTATAATATGTAATAACCACCGTAGTATGGAATAACTTACCGCAGAATGCTACACAACCAAGAAATATGTTTGTACACGATAAAGGTAAAATTGGTGACATTTTGGCTTGTTATTACAAAATATTACATTTACAGTGGAAACATTTTAGCCCTGATCACTTTTTTGATGAAAGCTCACTTTTGATGCTTACATTTTGCGTCTTTTTGGGACAACAGCTCTTGAAAAAAAAAAAAAAAAGACCGCACCGGTAATACAACACGTGAAGTGATTCAGTCAACAGCAGCGGTAAAATACAAGTAAATTAAAGTTTGTTTTGTTTTTAACAGAGCTGATGTTCGGGCGGTTAATCACCAGTCGGCAAATCAGTAAATCTGTTCCTCCCGCTTTACACTGCTTTCAGTCCCGTATATCCGCTCTGCTGCCGCCGCACTCCTTCCCTTTCTCTCTGTCTCTTTCTCTACAGCACAGGCCCTTCCATTATGCATGGCCCCTATATTGTTCCAGGGGAGATGCCGAATGTACGTTTTCCCGGGGATAAAAAATAAAACCTACGGTGCGTTATCCCCCGCAGCACCTCAGCTGGCATTGGGCGCGGCAAAGCTCCGGTTTCATGCCGTGAGGATGATGTACTGGTTTACCCGCCCCCCCAAAACTCCTTTCTGAGCCTCGTGCAATTTCGAGTTATTGAATGTGTTGATGCATTTATTTATTATGTTATTCATAATGCATGGCCATTCGTATGGCATGCTCTACAGAACAGATGCCGACATTCGACGTCGGTCGTCAACTCTGGTTTTGAAAGAGGGTAGAAAATGAAAGGGCCCTCTGCAAGCAATCCCCCTCGGTTCTTTTCTTCGGCGGGACGAGGGCCGTGCCGTTCCGTCCGGTGAGGGATTTCTCCAAACGTACTTCGCGGGCGCTGAGACGTCCATTGTTTCGCCGCAGCGCTTTGTTCCCGAACAAAAAAAAAAGAAGAAGAAGAAAAAAAACCAAAAAAAAAACCCGTCTCAATTCTCGGAACTGCCGGGGTGAGAACCGGTTGGCGGTTCTCTGCCGCGTTTCACAGAATGGATGAGGCGACGTTTAGGATTATCCCTCTCCCCTTGATGACCGCCTTGTGTCTCTGTGTCGGCTTCTGTCCGACCTGCTCTCAGCTGCCGTTGTTGCTTTTCGACTGCCCCGCGGACGACATCGGCCTCTTTCCTTCCGGATCTCTGCCTGTGTTCTCCACGGTTCTTTGTCTTCGCTCCATTTTGTTCAATCTTCAACAAATGGGACGGAATTTTTTTCCATCTCCCGTCTTTGTTTTTCCCTGTTTTATAGTTCACTCTTGTGTGCGTTCGATTCGACTGTTGGCCCCACCAGCTGACAGTCACAACAGAATTAAGCAATTTGTCTTTTTCTACTGTAATGGATGTTTTTTTATCTTCCTGCTGCAACTTTTGGAATGAATTACACCTATTACCGTACTACCTCACTACCTTACTACTTTACTACCTTACTACCTTACTACCTTACCACCTTACTACTTTACTACCTTACTACCTTACTACCTTACTACCTTACTACTTTACTACCTTACTACCTTACTACCTTACTACCTTACTACCTCACTACCTTACTACTTTACTACCTTACTACCTTACTACCCTACTACCTTACTATCTTACTACGATACTACCTTACTACGTTACTACCTTCCTTGTCCACTATTACACATTCCTGCATTCCCAGTTTGGATTTTTGCGTTTGTTGTTTTGCAGGAGGCTTAGTCTGGTTTGGGCTGCTTTGGTTGTTGGTTAGCATTTATCTAAGTCTGAATCAGTCAATCAACCAACCAACCAACCAACCAACCAACCAACCAACCAACCCACCAATCAACCCACCAACCAATCAACCAACCAACCAACCATTAATTAAACCAACCAACCAACCAACCAACCAACCAACCAACCAACCATTAATTAAACCAACCAACCAACCAACCAACCAACCAACCATTGATTTATTCAACCAACCAATCAACCAACCAACCAACCATTGATTTATTCAACCAACAAAACAACCAACCAACCATCCAACCAACCAACCATTCAACCAATTACCCAACCAACCCACCAACTCACAAATAAACCAACCAATCAGTCAACCAATCACTCAACCAACCAACCAACCAACCAACCATTAATTCAACCAACCAACCAACCAACCAACCAACCAACCAACCAACCAACCATTAATTCATTTAACCAACCAACCAACCACCCAACAATTCATTCAACCAACCAACCAACCAACCAACCAACCATTCAACCAACCATTAATTCATTTAACCAACCAACCAACCAACCAACCAACCACCCAACCATTCATTCAACCAACCAACTAACCAACCAATCAACCCTTAATTCATTCAACCAACCAACCAACCAACCAACCAACCAACCACCAATTCAACCAACCAACCATTCAACCAACCATTAATTCATTCAACCAACCAACCAACCAACCAACCACCCATTCAACCAACCAACCAACTACCCCACCATTAATTCATTCAACCAACCAACCAACCAACTAACCCACCATTCATCCATTCAACCAACCAATCAACCAACCAACCAACCAACCAACCAACCTAACCACCCATTCAACCAACCAACCAACCGACCATTCAACCAACCAACCACCTATTCAACCAACCGGCCATTCAACCAATTAACCATTCAACCAACCAACCAACCCACCCACCCAACCATTCAACCAATTACCCAACCAACCCACCAACTCACAAACTAACTAATAAACCAACCAATCAGTCAACCAACCAACCATTCAACCAACCATTAATTAATTCAACCAACCAACCAACTAACCAACCATTCATCCATTCAACCAACCACCCATTCAACCAACCAACCATTCAACCAATCAACCATTCAACCAACCAACCAACCAACTAACTTATAAACCAACCAACCATACCAACCATTCAACCATTCAACCAATTACCCAACCAACCCACCAACTCACCAACTAACTAATAAACCAACCAACCAGTCAACCAATCACTCAACCAACCAACCAACTTACCAACTCACCAACCCACCGACTAAACAATCACCCAACCAATGAACCAACCAACCAACCAACCAACCAACCAACCAACCACCCATTCAACCAACCAACTATTCAACCAACCATTCAGCCAACCAACCAACCAACCAACCAACCGACCAACCACCCATTCAACCAACCAACTATTCAACCAACCATTCAGCCAACCAACCAACCAACCAACCAACCAACCGACCAAGTACCATCAACAGAACAGGTTTAAGGTCAACCTTAAAGACCAAAGGCTGGGGAGGGGTTCAGGTCCCCACATGAGGTCTCCTCCCTCCACCGACTCCTTCAAGTCATCTACTGTGTGATAGTTACAGGGCATCAGCCGCATTTTCCAGAGAAAGTCTCCAAGGCTCCGTTGCAGAGCTCCCTAACCCTCCTCACACGACTGTGCTCAATACACAACTCTGCTTTCTCTATACTTGTAACTATGTGAAAACACGTCATTCCCAAGCACAACTTAACCCTGACTCAACACCAGAATCCACAGTTGCACATTGTGAATGCTGTCTGTGTCCTGCAGAGATGCTGTTTGCTTATGTTCACCTCTGCAGGATTCTCTTTTGTCTTCCTGATGTGCACTGATTTTCTAATTATTTTATGATGCATATTGACTATTTTCTCTGCCTTTCGGGACAATGACAAATAATGAATATACTAAAAAAACAATGATAGTTGTCAAATAGGGGAAAAAAATCCATAAAAAAGGCATTTTTCAGCAATACGCTTCCTCCCTCTATGTTGTTTTATGCATAATTCATGAATGAATAATTTTCTATTACTACCCAACTGTGAATGGAATCAGGTATTGGTTCTTTCCTGGTGAAAACAGGTCACAGGGTCAAGTCAAGCGGGTCAAGTTAATTCCTCCCTCCCAGACGCTGATTCTAATCCATCTTTAACCTTGTAACCCTTAACCCCCTCGCTCTCCACGCCCAAATAATATGGCCCGATTCAGGAGTGTGTGAATGTGAACGCAACTCTCCATCTATGTGTGTGTGTGTGTGTGTGTGTGAGTGTGTGTGTGAGTGTGTGTGTGTGTGTGTGCGTGCATGTCTGCGTGTGTGCGTGTGTGTGTGTGTGTGTGTGTGTGTGTGTGTGTGTGTGTTTGTGCGTGTGTGTGCGTGTGTGCGTGCATGTCTGTGCATGTGTGCGTGTGCGTGTGTGTGCGTATGCGCGTGTGCGTGCGTGTGCGTGCGTGTGCGTGTGTGTGTGCGTGTGCGTGCGTGTGCGTGTGTGTGCGTGCATGTGTGCGTGTGCGTGTGTGTGTGTGTGTGTGTGTGTGCGTGCACATAAGGGTGCTAAAGACAGGGCACAAGACACTGTGGCAGTTTCATTAGCAGCACCAGCCTCCATGACGGGGTATGGGAATAATTACCAATTAGACTCTTGTCAGGAGCTACAGTATGTCTGTATGTGTATTGTATGTGTGTGTGTGTGTGTGTGTGTGTGTGTGTGTGTGTGTGTGTGTGTGTGTGTGTGTGTGTGTGTGAAAAAGAGAGAGGGGGTGTATGTATGAGTGCGTGTGTGTACAATTGGTTGTTGTATTGATGTACGTGTGTGTGTGTGTGTGTGTGTGTGTGTGTGTGTGGGCGTGTGCGTGTGTGCTCGCGCGTCTGTGCGTGTGTGTGTGTGTGTGTGTGTGTGTGTGTGTCGCCGGCCCCAGCGCGTTGTCATCTGTGTTAAATACAGAACGTTATTTAATCTTATGCTTCAGTCACTTGCAGGGATCCTTGTCAGCTTTGTCAGCTAATTATAAAGCAGCCACGCGGATTACACACAACTTCTCCTCTCGCTCCGTAGGCCTCCTCCCATCGCCTCCCTCCCTCCCTCCGTCCCTCCCTCCATCCCTCCGCCTTACTTCACCACGTCTTTCCTCTCCAGGCCTGCCTATCAACCAAGCGGGGCGGCCCAATGTTGACCTCCGGAGTGTTCCTCGGCCTCGGCTAAAAAAATTCCTGACGAGTCGCTCGGCGAACTGAGTCGTTCCAATTTCTTCCGGCAAATGATGAGCAGGAATCGGACGCCCACGATAATTACAAATGGAATAAATGTTTTTCTTTGCGATCTATTGGTCTCCAACGGGGTTTAAGAAAATTCAAGAAATTCAAGATTTTTTATCCGTCCCATGCGAGCGCGGCGCAGGGTGAGGCGTGTGACGTGGTTGAGACGGGTGTGTTAAGGGTGAAAGACATGGTTAATGAGGGGCGCGGTTGCCTCGTTTCCCGGGGGCCGTGTCGGTGCAAGATGGCCGCGTTCGTCTCCTACCCAAACTCCAGGCTCGAAATCCTCGGAAACCGACGGGCGACTTTGGGCGACGCTTCGCCTGTGTTTTTTTTGCCGAGCCCCCTCCCCGATCCCCCACCCCAACCTCCACCCCCACCAAAAACCCTTTGTTCTTCCTCCTGCTCTCTTCATCTCTTTCTCCATCTTCCGTGTCATCCCTTCATTCTGCATGACTCGTTCCCTGACAAGCGGAGATGGGATGGAAGGGGGAGTGGTGGCATTTTGTCTGTGTGAGAGCGTGTGTGTGTGTGTGTGTGTGTGTGTGTGTGTGTGTGTGTGCGTGCGTGCGTGTGTGTCGGGCGGTTTAGGGAGGGGGGGGGGGGATGGTTGATGAGTTACAGCACCAGAGACACTTCTCCCCCTTCAGTCTTGCTTCCATTTCTCATTCTTCCACCTCTGTTCCTCCTCCTGATTTCACCTCCTCTCTCGTTATTTGAACTTTAACCATTGTTCCTCTAACGATTGGTCGAAAAATCCCCCTCTCCAGTCCGACTTCTTGCTCTGCTCCATCCTATTCATCTTAATAGTGCCTATTGTTTTTTTTTTTTCCAACGAAATGAAAAAAGAGAAAAGAATATCTATATTTGTAAATGTTATAGTAATAACTCACAAGTATATTTTTAAGTTTAAGTTTAATGATAAACCAACCAATATATTTTTTGAATTACTGATCATTTCAAATTGAGACAATTAAAAAATATGAATTGCCAGCTGTGTTTTATTTCTCTGCAGGCTGCCATCATAACCTTTTTTGACTTGACTCCCTGGATTATGTTTTTTTAACCAAATATCCATATGGTCCTCGGCCATCCCAGAGAAAAATAACATTTGTTCGAGTCGGAAAAAAGTGAGAGAGAGAGAGAGAGAGCGAGAGAGAGGCTAGTGTGTCGGAGCAGAGCAGCTCTGGGGAACAGACTCCCCACTGTTACAATATGTCTCTGTCTCTTCCCCTCGCTCCCCCTCTTCCCTGCTCCATCCATCTCACTCCTCCCCCCCCCCCCTCCCTCCCTCCCTCCCTCCCTCTTCATCCCTCCCCCTCTCTGCTTTCTATCCGCTCGGCCCTATCCACCCCTTCTCTCTGATCTACCAACTGTCCCCCTCTCCTTCTTCTCATCGCTCTCTCTTTCCTGGAGACACACACACACACGCACACACACACACACACACACACGCACACACACACACACACACACACACACACACACACACACACTGTAACCCCCAGGAGATGAGGAGATGCGGTTCTCAGAAAACAGGTGAGGGAGAAAAAAAAAAAAGAGAGAGAGAGAGAGAGAGAGAGAGAGAGAGATAGAGAGCGAGTGGGGTCCTCCCGGGAAACGGACTCCCGACTGTCGCAGTACGACAAACAAATGACTCCTCTGCGGGGTTCTTACCCGGTCCTGGAGGTGCTGGAAGTGCTTGAATTACGCCGCCAGAAATGTGAGAAACTGGAATACCTCGAAAAAACAGCCCCTTTGTGCTGAAGTGCTTGAAAAGACTTTCAAGAAAAATAAAAACGATCATTGAAAACCTGTGATATTCCCCCTGGTTATAATGAAATAAAAATAACAAAATTCAGGGATTATTCCAGGGAACTGTAAATAGAATCCAGCATGGTTGAAATTACGCACTTATAATAGCAGATGAAAATGAGATGAATAATATATAATATATATGCTCATATAATTAATGGACAATGGGACAAGATTGTATTTTAATTGATAAAGATCATTTTCTAAATTGACGTTTGTT
>NC_137193.1:10911432-10923500 GCF_960531495.2 Zeus faber | reverse complement strand
TACAGGGATTAATCCGGCTTTAATTCAATCTGCCTGCCGTCGCCTGAAATAGCCCAGCTCCACAGCTGTACCTGGCATGGGGCGAAGGTGCGTGTGTGTGTGTGTGTGTGTGTGTGTGTGCGCGTGTGTGTGTGTTTATTATGCGTGTGTGTGTGTATGCGTTTCTGTTCAGCGGGAGGAAAAACAACGTACCTGCCTCTTTGATTGTGTGCTTCTATGTTATTTAATTACTTCATGTGATGCATGTGTGTGAGTTGGGAAGAAAACCCCATATATATATATATATATTGTAAATATTATTGATTTCAATATTTTCATGTGTGTAAATACAGACACACACACAGACACACACACACACACACACACACACACACACACACACACAGAGAAGCATGTAATGTCATGTATGTGCTTCACATGCTGTTTTAACATTGTTGGTGGTGGAGTTTTGAATGGAATCCTGGGACTAGCAGTGTATGATCTAAAATGAATGTTTTGCAATAATAATAATGATAATATTGAATAGAGCTGCCGGCAGCATTAGACAGGGTCCAGTTCAGTCGTGTTAGATACCCATTACAGTTCTCCGGATTCTGTACAACGTTGCACAAGTTACAATCTTTTGGATTTTCACGACCACTGGGAGACAAACCCTGGGTTTATACAGCGTTGGTTCATGATGTCGCAACGTGACTGTGTTCTCAACGTAAACGCCGATGTTCTTCAATTTTCGGTCAGTTTGTGAAGTTTCATCAATATTACTTGATACAAATGTAGGCCGGAGCGACTCAAACTTGGACGACAACACGTTTGTAACGTTCCCATTGTTGTTTGGGAAAAGAACCGGGAAACATTTTGCTTCATTGGTTTCATCTACAATAACGGTGCAGGATGTTCCTCCTGCTGCGGCTACAGACAACATGTCACCAGAGTGCTGCTCTAACACTTCCTGTACAATAGCAACTGGTTGGAAACATGTTTCCATCAACATCCCATGTTGTTGTTTATCAGCTCATGTTTCATCAATATTTGCATCTTCTGAACTTAAATCTGCATCTTCATTATTATCAATGCACATAGATTCATTATGGTTGTTTGTGCTTTTTGGAACTTCTTCAATTTTGGAAAGAGTATTGTTTCATTCATTGTTCAATTCTACATCCGTATGCCACTTGTTATGTATTCTCAAATACGCCAACGCCGACTTTCAGCTAAATTTCAGCATCTGGAACAATAACAAAAACAAACTTTGTAATCACTTTACAGAATAATAATAAATACATGTTATTTCATAAACATAATAAATACATGTTGGATTGAATGAGTACCTCATTGTATTGAGAATCAACAATCTGAAAATTCAGCTGAATTGATTACTTTTATGGAGCATTTATGGACCTCTAACATTAATTTGACATTAGGCTTATTCAGATTTTTTGTTGTACGTAATTATGATTATATGCTCGCTGATTCTTTCTTTAATCGCTCTCTTATTACGGGGGCCGCGCCGGGAGGAGGGCGAGGTCAAGTTCCAGTTGTTGTTTAAGGAAGACCCGCGGCGTCAGCTCCGGGGGGCCCCATCCCCGCTGCACGCTGCCGACCAGAGAGCGAAAGGAAGCGCCGGCGCTCCTGCTGTACCATTGGCTGTTCGTGTCACATGGTTGTTTCTCTGCTGCACGATTGGCTGTTCGTGTTGTGTCTTTGTAGGTTAAGGAAAACAGACTTTTTATTCAACTGAATCGAAAATAAATCTCAAATTTATCATCCTTATCGTCATCATTATCATTATTGATCGTGAATATTTTGAGATTGTTTCATCAGTCAGCCCTATCATGAAATTCGAAAAATGTTGTGGTATTTCTGTGAGTAATTACCTTAGCACGGCTTCTATTTTTCCGATGCCTCGCTGGATCTTGAACGCGTCACTCAGTGCCACACTTCCTTTTATTGTATTTTTTCATTTATCCGGCAACGTAATGGGGAGCACGGATTAAAAATATAATTAATATAACCGGGTAAGAAGCTATATAAATAAACACGTAAGTCGATAGTTTGGTACTTGTCGAACAAGTACAGAGTGACCGAGTCCACAGCGCACCCTGGACACGGTCCAACTGCACATTCTCAATTGAAATCTGTACATTTATAATAAATAATATCATGACGTCATAAAGCGTCATTGATTACTGTAAAGCTCCTCTAATTCATTTTGCTCACAAATAGTGGTGTGTCAGGTAAGCAGGACCCGCTTAATATTTCGGGTCAAAGTTGTTCGCTTTTTCTGAAATGACTGCCCCGTACGTGGATCCATTTGGATGAAAGTTGAACCACAAGCAGTTTGTGACAACGCGGTTCAAAGAAGACACAAACCGTGGTCGTGTGTTATGCCGAAGTTGGTGTTTCAGAGAGTTCGAGGCTTCAAAATTCCGAGAATTATTAGGGGTCCATCCCATACAAAATAAATAATACAAATACTACTACTACTTCTACTACAAATAATAATAATAATAATAATAATAATAATAATAATAATAATAATTATTATTATTATTATTATTATTATTATTATTATTATTATTATTATTATTATGCACTTTATTTATTTAGCTCTTTTGAAGTCATAAGATACAAGGTGCTTGACACAAATGATAAAACGAAGTGAAAAAGTAAAAAATATAAATCACAGTAAAGGAGTAAACCAAATAATAATAATTGATGGGAACAAAAGAAAGCACATGTAAAAACAGCATAACATTAAAAAAATAAATCAAAATTAAAAAATAAAGCTACAAATTAAAACTAAAACTAGAGCTGAAGCCGACAATACAAAATTCATAAACATCACAGTGGCACCGTTAATAAAATGCTAATAAACAGTCAAAGCTGCTTTAGGTAGGATTTGTAAATTGACACAATTGTAAATTGTAATCCCCATTTCAGTTTAGCATTAATATGCGAGATCCTATTTCAGCATCTCAGCAGCATGACAGAATTATCTCTTCTTTGAATTAATTTTCTTTTCATGAAAAAAAATGGCGTCTCTCCTGCATATGACCAATCTCACAATGTTTTCTGCTCAGTACATCATGGGAATTCAAACTAAAGACCACCGAGCATCCATTTGTAGATTATAACCACCATAACTTTAAATACAATAATTTAGGAAAAGCGGCCTTTATTAGTATTTGCCCACAAGCTCAGATTTATTCAGCACTTACTCCAGCCGAGCCTTTTTCACTCTTTTATAATATTAATGGTTCTGATGCAAGCCCATAAAATCTGATGTATTCACACCGTGTTCTCGCTGATGTCAAGGACACGGAGGTAATTGAGCCACAATGCTGAGGCAGGAACTGCAGCTTGTTCAAATGGGAGCTCAAGAGAGATTAATAGACGGAAAATTGGAAACGAGACTATATGTTGAATCAGCGAGGCCCACATTATATTATATTATATTTATTATATTATATTATATTACATTATGTTATTTTATATTATGTTATATTATATCATATTATATTATGTTATATTATAGTATATTCAATTATAGTATATTATAGTATATAATATGTTATATTGAATAATAGTATATTATATTATGTTATATTATATTATATCATATTATTTTATGATATGTTATATTAAATTCTAACAGTATATATAATAGAATATCGTTCTGACACCCCAGTTATGTGAAGAATAGTAACATACTGTTATTTACATCGCAGAGGTGCAGATGAATGTTCCCAGCAGCGTGCTGCTGCAATTGAAAAATTATCATTTTGACCTGGCATCTTCAAGTGTAAAAAATATATTAATATTATTTGTATTAATATTATGAAAGGATATATTTTTTGTAGGTACTCATTTGAGTGCATGGGTGTTTCTTTGTGTGTATGTATATATATTTATGTGAGTGTGTTAAATGCCTATATATATATTTTTTTTTTTATTTCTCAATTATAAAAAAAAAGCTAGTCTAAATCCTTCCAAATAAGTAGATTTTTTCCATTTTCTATCTTGTATGAAAACTGTAAAAGAAATGCGCTTGGAGAGAGCCAATAATCAAATGTTTTGTGTGGAGACCCTGTGGAGGTTTTGATGTGATAAACTACAGATGGACCAGATCAGGATGACGTGAGTGGGTTACGATCAGAGGAGAAGGCGAGAAGGAGGAGGAGAGGACGGGAAGGAGGAGGACGAGCCTCTTCTTCTCTGCAGACGTGCTTGTCACGGATAACTGGAACTCCTGATAAACGCTTTCATGTGTTGACAGCCTAGAAGAGTGTGTGATATATAAAGTATAACTGCCATTCACTCTGCTAGTGATGGGTGGAGCGAGAGAGGGGGAGAGAGAGAGAGGCAGTGAACGGAAAGAACACCTTCAAAGACCGGGAACAGGTGGAAGGTACACACAGACAGAGTGAATAAAGATGCAACGTCGCTTTTAGTCACATCCCATGATAAGGGGGGAGGACTGGATGAGAGACAGCTGACGAGAACTGGAAGAAACTGTGAGAAAAATGAAAAAATAAAGCTGTACATTTTGAGACAGGCGATTTACTTTGTCATATTTGCCTGCGGGCTTCCAAAATTCTGTGGCTTCCCGAAAGTTCCCTGATAGCGAAATTTTGAGATTTCCGGCGGGGACCTGAATAATGGACGACGGCATATCAGTGCCGAAATCCGCGAGCGCAACTGAGAGGACGTAGAGGAAAAATTTTGGAAAGACCTTATCAGTAGGTTAACATATATGTTAGTTTGAAAGATTTCAGAGGATCCTAAGCTGAGATATTGACCTTTGAACCCCGACCAGAGGTCACCTTTGAAACCCTGTATACTGTGGCTCAATAGTGCAATTTGAGGGTATGACCCCACATCCATATTCTCGCACAACATTGAATTTAATAGACTTTTGTTTCGTGCTAATCAGAACCTAATTTAAACCCATGCATTCCAAATGTTAATACACCAATGATTTCCTCCCACCTCCCAGGGTGGTGTACTTTTCTCTGGTAAGTTCTAGCTTTAGTGTACGTATCTGCACCACCCTCCTTCCCCATGCCCCCACCCCCTTCTAGGTCAAAAAAAATCTCCCCATTCAAATTAACTGGTTCAAATGTAGTTATGTGAAGCACGAAAAAGTCGGACAACCGCGCCCCGGGACACAATTAAATAGATTATTTTTTGTGATCATGAGCATGAAAAAGCTTGAGACCGGGTTCTCCACTCAGCACTGAAGGAAACCGGAGTAGAGAGCTGATACGGCCAATTGGGCTGATCCACACAAACGTTGACCAGCCGAGAGGCCGGAGGTTTTGATCATATGTATCAATGATAACTGGCATGGTTAGCAACTTGAATTTGCTTTATTGGATTGGCACCGAAGTTAGACGTTTTTTAAATATTCCTTGACTTTGTGCAATATGCATTTTCAAAAGAATTCGGTGCATCCTATCCTGTGGGTCTTCCTCATAATAGTGAAACCTGGAACATCCATTTTCTGGGCAATTATATCCAAGTCATGTGTTATTTTTACTGTATGCTGCTACCATGACGGAGAAGACGAGGATGCAGGGATTGACGTTCCTTAATTTCAGTGCACTTTGAGTCCAGAGGACATAATCGAACTTCAGTCAATATTTGAGCCAGTCGACACCAACACTCCAGTCAAGGAACTTTACCTATTCTGTCGCGAGTGTGTACAGTAGCTGGAAGACGTGGCTCTTAAATTTAAGGAGAGAAAAGGCTTGCGAGACCAGAGGATAAGCCAACGTGACAAAATCAAAATGGTACATGTGTGCTAAAAAACGTTGCTCTCTGTCTATAACTGTTGATCACTGTATCAACAACAAGTGTGTCAAGACATGTGACTGGTGGCGTGGAGACAAGGCTAGAGCCAAATTTTAGAAAGTATAAAAACTGTCTCAGAGTGTATTACTGCATTGCTCTGTTTTGCGAAATACTTTTCATTCCACCGGTTATGGACTAAGGCAAGGCAAGTTTATATATAGAGCACATTTCAACAAGGCAATTTAAAGTGCTTTACATAAAACATCAAAAGCATGAAGACAGCGTGCAAAGAAACACCTTATAAAAGGACATAGAATGCATAAAGAAAAAAGATGGAATACATAGAATGCATAAAGTTAAAAAAAAGAATACATGGAATGCATAATGTTAAAAAAAAGAATACATAGAATGCACAAAAGTTACAGTTCAGTGCAAGAAATTGCTCAAAGAAACCTTATTTTACTCTTTGTTAACAATTATTTTGCCTAATCCCCGGAGAGCCTTTATCCCTGTCAAAACGATATCCTAGCCGTGGAGAACCGGTCTGGAGATCGTTCGGTTACACGCTGTTTCAGACAGGCCAAAGCCATTATAATACAGTGCGCACAAAGCCACTAGTATTTACATTTCAGCAGCAAGGCAATTCAAAGTGCTATAAATGAAACATCAGAAGCATCAGGACAAAGTGCAAAAGAAACATGTTGTAAAGGGAAGAACACATTATGAAGATAAGAGAGAGAATACATAGAACGCATAAAATCAAGTCATAAAAGTGACAGTGCACAACAAGAAATGAATATTTGGTTTGGTAAAAGGCAGCAGCAGACAGAAAAGTCTTCAGCCTTGATTTAATTTCCAGATATGTGGTGCATAAAAACTGAACGCTGCTTCTCCATGTTTAGTTTTGAGCAGCAGCGTTCTGAGTCAACTGCAGCTGTCTGATGGATGTTTTAGGGAGACCTGTAAAAACACCGTTACAGTCGTCTAGTCTATTAAAGATGAATGCATGGACACGTTTTTCTAAATTCTAGAGTCCTTTAATCCTTGATACGTTCTTAAGTTGATAGTAGGCTTGGAAATTGTTTTAATGTGGCTGCTGAAATTTAGGTCAGAGTGCATGACTGCACCCAGATATCTGGCTTAGTTTGTGCTTTTTAACATCACTGACTGAAGCTGAGCGCTGACTTTCAGTCGTTCTTCCTTGGCTCCAAAAGCAATGACTTCAGTTTTGTTTTTGTTTATTGGAGAGCATTCTGGCACATCCAATCGTTGGTTTGTTCAATGCACGTGCTCTGCATAATTATGGGAACATATTTAGTTGTTTTCCATAATCTGAGCCAGTGGGAGCATGTAGATGTTAAACAGAAGAGGCCCCAGAATGGAGCCTTGGGGAACCCCGCACGTCATTTTTGTCCGCTCAGATGTGTCATTACTCTCAGACACAAAGTAGTCCCGGTCCTTTAAGTAGGATTTTAACTAGTTTAGTACTGAGCCAGAAAGTCCCCCCCAGACCCACCGACTAAGAAAATAAGTTAAAATGTAGTAGTCTCTTTTCAAACTAATACTTTATACTGTATGCAATAACTTGCCCACATGAGAATGGTTGGAAAAAGTGGCAAGTGTCTATCTTGTGTCCAACAGTAATAATGGAGATCAGCCTTCAGGTAGAGTGTTGTGTACACTGTTGTTTCATTATACCGAGACTGGGCATGAATTTTGCATGACATGTACAGTGCCAGTCAACAGTTTGGACACACCTACTCAGAGAAGGGCTTTTATTTATGTTTTACTATTTTCCTCATTTTAGAATAATAAAGACATGAAAACTATGAAACATGGCGATTTCAATTTATTCACTATTATTCTCAACACTTTTTATTCTGGATAATTACATCATCTTGAAAATAGACATGAATTGTACTATGTGATGTTGCTCTCAAGGCAGTGCTGCTTTTGTTGAAAATCTTGTTACAGTACAAATACCAATAAAGCTGATTCTGATTCTGATTTCCGTCAAAGCAATCTTTATTAGACCTCCTACTATTACTAACAGCAAGTGTTATAATTCTCACAAACTCTGGGTATCAGCTGAGGTGCTGTGTTATTTGATATGTAAGTGAGTTGGAGCATGCAATGACTACAGTAAAGCATAGTGTGTGTGTGTGTGTGTGTGTGTGTGTGTGTGTGTGTGTGTGTGTGTGTGTGTGTGTGTGTGTGTGTGTGTGTGTGTGTGTGTGTGTGTGTGTGTGTGTGTGTGTGTATTGTGTGTGTGTGTGTGTGTTAGAAAAATTATTTTGCTGACTGCCCTGTTTTCTAATGAACGATGAAGAGGAAAAAGTTCTTGGTCTCCAAGTGAATATATTATCTTGCACGAGGGCCGGTTGTACAAGGGTTGGATCAGAGATTTGCTTAAGAGCAGCTCACTGGGATCAACAGCTTATTTTGGGGAGTCAGAGAATATAATGGTCAGTTTGGCGTAGCGTGTTCAAGATAAGGCAAACTCTGTGACGGGCGAAGGAGTGGATATTGTTCCCCCTTTGTACAGTTTATCTCGTTAGATAGTTCACGGTGCGTACTGTCTGTGGGAATTAAAACTGTGCTGATATGTGATTGCATAGATTTAGATATGCTGTCACACACACAAGTTTATATGGTCATGGTTGCATAACATAGCAAAGTAATTAATAAAATTCCCATCAGTGTGCATCGCAGCGCACTCCGCAATCGTGGTCCATTCGATTTGAATCCTAAATCTCCCTGTCTCTGTTGAGCTGATGTGGGACGTGTGCCTGTCTAGTAAAGCACGGAAGGAAGCAACTGCCAGTGATCTTGTGTTTGTCCTTCACCTCGCTCCAGTTCATCTGCTGTCTCCATCTCTGCATCTCTCCCGTGTCCATCCTCAAGGTCACTCTCGTTTTTCTCTCTTCTGCCACAAAGCTCTTTCCGTCCTCTAAAAACAAGTTGGCAATTAAAAATCAACACACAGAAAAGCACATCTTCACCCAAGCAATGTTAATAACATGTGGAATTACTTTTAAATGCTATTTTCCTAAATGTACAGTTTATGGGTATTATCAATAAGAAAACCAAATTAGGCATTCTTCATTTAAGATCTCTTTGTTTATTCTCAAGACAGAGCTATCCGAGCTCCACACGATTAAAAGTTGTATCTTCAAATAGAGTGACACATGCACCAGAGTGTGATACAAAGTTTTCAATGAGGGGAGAATACAGACAAATTTAATTTGTCAGCCATTTATTTTTCTTTATTCATTCTTTAATCGTCAAGGACTGTTTGCAGCAACTCTGTCCTCTGGACGACCTGCGGGATGACAAGAGCACAGCTTGTTGTGACACAGAACCGCCACCAGTCCCCCTCTTTGGAGAACTATTTTACCATGTTTGGTCTATAAACAAGTAATTGCTACTACAAGAGGGGGAGAAACACCACGGGTGAAACAAATAAACATAGAAACAACATGTACATGGAAAAAACATAAACATTGAAACGCTGTGTGATTGTGTGTGTGTGTGTGTGTGTGTGAGTGTGTGTGTGTGTGTGTGTGTGAACTGTCCACCGGCTAGTGTACGAGACGTAATTAGCTCTCTTGTATGAGGTCGTAATTATATCGTAGCACCCCCATGCAGCGGAAAAGGGCCCGAGGCCACCCCTCAGTCCCACAGCCGTATAGACACCCCACGACGGCAGGAAAGCCCCCAGCACCCTGCCCTGCGGCCACAGAAGACCCCCCCAGCCCGCAGAGCAACACCCACGCCAGGCTCTGAGGAGCACAACCCAGTACCAGAGAGCGCGAGGAGACCCTGCACCCCCCAAAGAACCCAGGCACGGATCACAGGCCCGGAGCCATGTCCCCACCCAGCCACAAGGATGGGTGGGGACATGGCTCCGGGCCTGTGTCAGTGACCCGTCCTGTAGTAACACAGTACAAAAATGTGACATCGCAGAACACAATTGTACATACTTGAAATGGTCTTTACTTAGTAGTCTGTGAACAGATACTTGGGGGTTATGCCTGTACTCCCTCCATCAACATCTGCCATCATTTCTACGATTGAAAGAAAAAAATTGTATCACTACATGAAGAACCTCAAATAAAGCACTGCATAGTTCAATGTACAGCACACCTCATGTGAAGCCCGTAAAACTGTTTGAGCGCAGAGATTGCATGCAACCGGAGAACAGCCACGCGCCATATGGCTTATGTTCATTTAATACAGTATGAGGCAGAGGAAAACATACCAGTTAAGATTTTTTTCCCTGAGAGCCCCCTTCTCAATTCCAGATTCTCCAATGAAAGGCCCTCAGAGGGGATTTGGTGGAGAAGATCTTTATTGGCGCCTCCACTGCCCCATGTCAAACCCCGTCGAGGCTCTGTCGTGACACCAACGTTGAACATCGCCGTTTTGTCCACTTGTCCACTAAGTGTGTGGATGGCTTTGGCCAGACTTGAAGGAAAAAATGTGAAGTTGTTTAGACCGTAAGGAAATAGGGAAATGAGTAGACATTGTTGAAAAGCATGAAAGCTAATTAGCCCTACGTGTTCGACCGTTTGTCTCTCCCTTTCAGTTCTTTCTCGCTGCCATGTCTTTCCTCCTCGTCCACAGCCATGATGTGCGCGTCTCGCAATGTACTGGGAGCAATGATGTAAGGTGGCGTGCCTTCATGGAATCCCAAATCAAGGTTTAGAATGTTCCACCCTCTGCAAGGATAAATGAAGTGAATAAAGATTGTGTGAGATAACAGGAGATAAAAAAAACACAGGTCTCCACAGGTGCTGGCATGTACTTCAGAGCACAAAGGGGCCGCCTTTTATGAAAACAGAAAGCGGAGAAAATTTGAAAAAGTGAAATGGCCTGATGCAAAAAAATCCGTCATCTGCATATGTAATTGACCAGCAATGCATGGTTTTTACCTTAACATCTACTTTGTGAGAGGAGGTTGTGCATTGGAGCACACCTGGAGATGCCTATTGTAAAATGTAGAAAGAATGTCAATCAATCACTCAAACAAGGGAAGTAGTTGAAACAGAAAAGCTACACATGAGTGAGCTTACATTTCCAGGATGGCTTAAAACGGGAGACCCGTTAAAATCCGCTGTGGCATCCGGGTCGGGAATCCTGAAACAGAGTGGTGATCTAAAAAGCCGCAGAGGCGGGGATCAACGGCAGGAACACCACCGCAGAACTGTGGGATAACATTACCGTTGACATTAAGCGTTCAAAATCCACGCCGTCAGAACGACTGCCCGGCTCGCCCTCCAGTGCATGTGGACCCGGCAGCTGAACGGGCGTGTTGGCATGACGAGCGGCACGTCCAGCTTTCGGGCATCTTTTCAAACTCCTTGGACGAGCAGGGCGCGGGGGCGAGGTGTCCGAGGTGTGCCGGATGGGCACGGTGGACAGACGTCGTGCCCGGTTTAGGCTGGCCTGATCCTCCTCTGTGGGACTATGTACGACTGTGTACAAAGACTTTTTTTTTTTTAAATTATTTTTATTTTGTCTTTTCTTATTACTTTTCCCATCCTACCCGGGGGGTGGTCAGCATTCTTTAGGAACACTGATAGTCCTCCTGCCGGGTCCAGCCTGGAGCGGGACCGTCTCATCAGAGGACTTTGCTGTTCGCTCTGTGCATTTATTCGGCAGAAAAAAAACTGTAGAGGGGGCTGATCTGACGGCCCTTCTTCTGGGAGATGGGGTATAGCCTTTTACAGATTGAAATAGGCCGAAAGGCTGAAAGTGAAATGTGTGAAATAAAGACATTTGAGAAGCTGTTATATAATATATGAATTCAAAGCAATCTCAACGGCTTTGGTTCCAATTCAAGAACAGCCCGAAATATGGTTGATTGAAGAGTTATCACAGTGACCGTTCAGCTCGGGATAAAGAATGATGATGTTCCCTCACACGGACGATGAGGGCAAAACTTAATTTCCTCCAACAGACACGGACCCGGCCATATTGTGCCCCACTGTATTTCCTGCTGTAGGAGGACAGCCAGGGGTCCTCTGCTGCCCCTGGGCTGCCTGACGCTGCCTCGCCCCAGTCTGCTCCCTGCTGACAATGGCAGACCGCTGCTGTCCCCGTGCAGCAGGCTGTCTGTTGCCGGCTGCCACCTGCTCTGCTTGAACCTGTACCTCATCTGAGAAAACAACGCAAAACTGTCTATAGCAAAACATAGAAACGATAGTAAGTATCAGTGGTTGGCAAGTATTAGTAAGTAATACTTAATACTTAAAAAGATGCAGCTTGTAGAA
>NC_137193.1:10883932-10908932 GCF_960531495.2 Zeus faber | reverse complement strand
AAATAGGGCACTGTTTGAAGCATGTGAAGAAGTTCTCTGTATCCCCAGAGTAAGGGTTTCAGAAATGTTGTACCTCGACTGTCTGGTTCATCCAGAGTTCATATCAAATCCAACTAATGTTTTGACTGCCGTTTCTGAACCATACAAGCTGCAGAGCTCATACTTACTGTAAGCTGCTTTCACACATGCACTGCAACCATGAAATCCGGACATTACCCGGAGGAGCTGTATGTCTGAACGTGAATGTCCGAATCAGTTGGACTGGACACTAAACAGACTTCACCCAGCCAGCACCCGAGTACAAAGTGTGCGTCATGTCCGATTGAGCGGTGTGTGAACAGAGCAGGTAATTGTCCGGATCATTCACAGTGAGCGAGTGAGCGCGTGGCTGGTTAATGAAGTCACTATCATTCGGCTGGCGCATGACAGTGACATCATTAACACGTTGTTCTTTCTTTAATCTTCTTTTCCACTCTTTAGTTTATATTGTGGATACGTCCAAATACATGGACTGTCAACGCAATAAAAAGCCGAGCTACTTATATGTCTGTAGCCTTGTCCTGAACACTCTACCCCGGCTCCGCCCCTCGTCTAAACCAAACAGAGTTTTTCCAGTTTGTGTGAATGCGTCTGACAAGGAGCATCTCTGGTTGTGAGCTACAGGTGTGAAAAGGTAGCTCCGGACAATGTCCGCACCTGATTATCCGGATATTGTCAGGAGTTGTGTGTTAAAGCAGACAGCTGGCTACAGACAGAGTAGAGTACATACTAATACGAGTTAGAAAATACTAATGCATGCTGGTACCTACAGAGAGAGAAATACTGATACCTCCTACTAACTGCATTATGCATGCAGTCATAATCTCCATAATCCTCTGCTCTCTTGCTCTCCTCTGCTGCCCTCTCCTTTTTTCTTCCTATAACTCTATCGTTTCCCTCCTTGCATCCATCCATTTTCTTGTTGCTTAATTGGGTCCGGGTTGGCCGAGCGGCCCAGACATCCCAAGCAACTTCCTTTAGCTTTTCCTGGCGGATTCAGAGGCGTTCCCATGCCAGCTGAGAGCTATAATCCCTCCAGCCGCTCCTGGCTCTGCCCCGGGGTCTCCTCCCAGTTGGCGGTGCCTGGTACATGTCCAAAGAGAAGTGCCAGGCTCCTCATGAACCACGTCAACTGGCTCCTCTCTATGCTCCGAGGTCCTCCCAGAGAGCTAAGATCGTCACCTACAAGGCTGAGGCCAGCAACCCTGCTAAGGAACTCCATTTTGGCAGTCTGTATCCAGGACCTTAATCTTTTATTGTCACTACCCAAACATATGGGACGTAGATTAGGGTCAGAACGGTAAGATTGACTGGTAAATTGCAGTGTCGTGCAACGGTGGCCCTGGTTCCCTGTAGCCCTGCAGTACCTCCCACAGAACCCCTCACTGCACACAGCCATGAGCTTTTTCCAGGTCCACAAAACACATTCAGCAAATTTTGATGAAGAGTTTGTCCTTTGTTCCACGGCGAGGACGGAATTCTCATTTTTCCTCCCGAATCCGAGGTTCGTCTAGCGGTTGGATCTTCCTTTCCAGTATCCTGGCACAGGCTTGCCCAGGGAGCCTGAGTTGTGTGATCCCCTCGATAGTTGGAACACACCCCTCAGTCCCCCTTTTTAGAAATGGAGAAAACCACTGGCTGTCTGCTAATCCCCTGATACCGTTCCCTACTATCCACGCGACATTAAAATGGGTGTGACCCATGACGACCCCACGACATCCGGGGCCTTCGGCATTTCTGGGCGTATCCCGTCCACCTCCGGCGCTTCAAGAAAATGGGTTCTGATCCCCCAGAACACACTGAACAGAATCCCTCTGTCTTTCCCTATTTCTGGCTTTCCCTGTGGCTTTGCCAGGTTGTCTTCCTCACCCTTCTCTATCCCTCTCTCTCTCTCTCTCTCTCTCTCTCTCTATCTCTCTCTCTCTCTCTCGCGCTATCTAACTCCATTCACTCTATTTGATCTCTCAACACATGCCACTTTGTCAGACCTGAGCTCTGGGGACCCGTGCTCTATATCTACCACCATCACCTCCGTATGTTCACCCTATCCACTCGGCTCCTTGCTCTGGGCTTCGTGGGCCCGTAATGATGAAGGGAGAGAATATTAATTCGGGTGGCGGGTGTTGGGGGCCTGAATGGAGCTTTGTATTGAGATTCGGTGAGTTACACTGTGACACTATTTCTCCCGTGGTACAGGTGTGCGAGTGTCAGGGCGTCACAATGAGGCCCATTGCTTCCGGAGCTCACTAGCGTTCCCTCACCATGCCATATTGTTATCCTGCCATCCCTCCCGAGAGAGACAGAGAGAGAGAGAGAGAGAGAGAGAGAGAGAGAGTGAGAGAGAGAGAGAGAGAGAGAGAGAGAGAGAGAGTGAGAACAGAGAGGGAGAGATTGAGGGGTATGTAACTCCTTCTGGGGTCTAATGATAAGACAACCTTCCACTTTTTTCTTTCCTGTACGCTCATCTTTTTTTCTTTCTCACCCATTCTTCTTCCTCCTCCTTTGACCCGGCTTTGATTCATTTTAAAATAAGAAAATCAAACAGTCCCAAAAATGAGAAGACATTCGCCAAAATCTGATTTTTGTTTGATTTGTTTTGATTGTTGCCTCTCTCTCTCTCTCTCTGTCTCTCTCTCTCTCTCTCTCTCTCTTCTGATCCTTAACTCATTACCCTCTTACTCTCTTTATTGTTCTCTCCATTTCAGTCTCCCTCTTTTGATCATGCTCTGTTGTGGAAAGTCCTCCCCTCATGGGCATCCTACATCAATGTGTGTGTGTGTGTGTGTGTGTGTGTGTGTGTGTGTGTGTGTGTGTGTGTGTGTGTGTGTGAGAGAGAGAGAGAGAGTTGTTGTACATGTATGTGAAACTGTGTCTGAAAATGTGTTTGTGGCAGTTTGGCCTGCCACGTGCCACCCAAGTGCCGTTTTCGGGGCCCTCCGGCACAGAGACACAGACGACGGTGGGTTGTAGACACCAGTGTATTGCAGAGAGGAGGCGAGGTGGAATTAGCCAGGGGCAGACGCAACATGTCATGACAGGGCTCCTGTCATGAGTGTGTGTGGGGATGGCAGTTTTACCTGCTGCTGGTTAGACCAACTAATGAGTATGCAGCCAGCCCGACCCCAATCACCGAGATCCAGGTCAGGTGTGACTGCTCAACCAGACCATCCCCACACCACAATGGGTCAAAAACACAGAAGTTTATTGTGGACAGGGGATAGAACAAGCCCCGGAGCAGATGGACACAGGTCATGACAGGGGCTCCTCTCTCCTTAGTGTGTGTGGAGATGGGGGTTTTACTTGTTGCTCGTAAGACTAACCAACGAACAACAGGAATGCATCCGCTCTGATCCTGGGTCCCCAATTACCTACATCCAGGTCAGGTGTGGCTGCTCAAACCACACCATCCCCACACCACAGTGTTTTGTGTGGGTGTGTGAACTGTGTGAATTTTGGGTGTGTAAGCATAGGTGTGATTATGCTTCTGAGATATGTGCTTTTGAATATGCATGTAAAAAGTTAATTTGTGTGTGTGTGTGTGTGTACATACACACACACACACACACACACACACACTGTAAATGGCGGGTTCGCAGGGATTTAAAGTTATCGTTGACTGGCACTGAGCCTGAGCTTGACCGTGCCTCTCTCCTCGAACCTGCAATACCAAATCCTAGAGGATGGCCAGCCACGAGAGACCCGACACAAAGGAGGAAGGGAGAGGATGAGAGGAAAGAGTACGAGGGATGAGGGGAGAGATGGAGAGGGACAAGAGAAGACGGTGAAAGAACAGGAGAAGAGATGGAGAGAGAGAGAGAGAGAGAGAGAGAGACAGAGGGAGCGATAGCACACAAAGCCAAGGTAACAGAGGCGGTAGAAATGAGCAGCTTAAAGGCTTAGCGACGGCATTAGAGACGCCTCATTTTCCAGAGAAACCATCTCGGCCGCGTCTGCACAGCTGTAGCCGAACAATACCGCTCTCATTTCACCATTCATTCCTCACTTTAAAGCCATATTTTTTTATATATTTATGTTGCCAGGCTACTTCCACCACGTCCCTCGTCTCTAGAGCAATCGAGTGATAAACAAAACACGAGACATTTTGAATGTTAATCGGGGACGGCACCGTCCAGACATCCAACACGGAGGCCACTCAGCCCGGAGGGAGAAGCAAATCTGTCCCCCCTCGCCGATGCGAATCCCACCGTGCCACGTCCTCGCTCCATCCTCTCTCTTTCTCTCTCTCTGGCAATTATCTCCCGTCACTAACCTGCGGAGAGCCCCCGCCGGGTGATCAAACCCAGCCGTGTCAAATTTCCGGACATATGTGGAGGAGCCGCCATTGATCCGTGGATTAATCCTTTTGGGCTCCAAAGCGCCGTGCAATGTTTCTACCAATGCTTCAGACTCTCTGTTGAAGTTAAGAATGTGCTTGTGAAATATAAATTTCCTTCAACGTGCCTGCTTTTTCCAAGCTCAACCCTTCATTATGTAAGATTCCAGATTAAATACATATAACCCTGAGCCATATAACATATATATATGTTATATATGTATATGTATACATACTGTATATGACTCCTAGTGACTGCTATCCGTCTCATTGTGTTAATGTGTGATTTGAGAATGAATTGTCTTGTTTGTTATTTATAGCTACCGAAATTGGACCAACAAACATTTACATTCGTTCTAAATTAATTACATTTGTTATTTATTTAACAATCAATTATTACTTAAACTCGAAATACAGTAAATATGTCCCGTAGACACATTCATTTACAACAAGATCAGCAAGTTTGTGGAAAACATGCATGGATTACAAATCTCCATGCTAACACGTACTTCCTGTCAAGAGATTCCGCAGTCAGCAAAAAGCTTAAAACTCCTCAACGTATCCATCACTCTGATATAATGGGGCCGCTGTCCACGAGGGGGCGTTGCGTAATTATTTCCAATAAGACATCCTGTCGTATCAGTCTCGGTTCACACAGGAACCTAGGTTAGAGAAAGTCTGGTAATATTGAGCATTTTCTGATTAACTTCAAACATATTGCAGTAGCATGTCAGTGGCCTAGGTCTGATTGGGCTCTCCGTCTCATTCCCCTACTAACTGGCAAAGCCAGAAGTGCCTATGTGCTCATGGATGTGGATGATTCTTTGACTATGAATGTGTGAAGTCAGCTATTCTTACAAAGTCTGATATAAATCTTGAGACCTACAGGCATAGATTCCGCTCGGTTGAAGTTGAGCCTGAGGAGAGTCCCAAGGCGCTGTATGTGTGGTTGAAAGAGCTCTATTGGAAGTGGCTCCAGCCTAAAGGTAAAAGTGTCGAAGAGAAGAGTGAACTTCTAATCATTGAACAATATCTGAATATGTTGTCTCCTGAGCTTCAGGTGTGTGTCAGGAGAACCCTCAAATACCCTCTAAAACATATGGGAATAGGATAATCTGCCATCTTTGTGGACAGGAAGGTCATACCAAACCAAGGTGCCCCAAGAATTCAGTCAAGCTCACCCAGTGTCATGATCTCCGCCTTCTTCTACCTTCCCCTCCCTCTCCTTACCTGTCCCATTAGCCCAACTCTATTAACCTGTGCACACAGCTGTTCCAGATCTGCAATCTAACCACTATATAAGCCTTTCTGACCAGTTCTGCATCCTGCACTCACCTCGTCACCCTCTCCTCCTGGGGTTCCCCTGGCTCCAGCGTCACAACCAACACCTGGACTGGACCACAGGGGCTATTCTGGGATGGAGTCCTGCGTGCCATCAGGTCTGCCTGAAGCAAGGCGCCGCACCTCAGCCATCCACCAGCTCTAGCTCCGCAACCGGACATGTTGGGGGTCCCCTCCGAGTACCTCGACTTCAGGGAGGTCTTCAGCAAGGCCAAGGTGACATCCCTTCCCCCACAAAGGCCATACGATATTGCCATCGACCTCCAGCCCGGCTCCACCCCCCCCAGAGGCCGCCTGTACTCCCTGTCCGCCCCGGAGAGAGAGGCCATGGACACCTATATTAACGACTCTCTGGCGGCGGGCATCATCCGTCCCTCCTCATCCCCGGCGGGGGCTGGCTTCTTCTTCGTAGAGAAGAAGGATAAGTCGCTTTGCCCCTGTATTGACTATCATGGTCTCAAGAACCGCTATCCCCTGCCCCTCATCTCATCAGCCTTCGAACTCCTGGAGGGGGCCACGGTGTTCACCAAGCTCGACTTACGCAACGCCTACAATCTGGTCCGGGTTCGAGAGGGGGACGAATGGAAGACGGTGTTCAACACTCCCTCCGGTCACAACGAATATTTGGTGATGCCCTTTGGCCTCACCAACGCCCCCGCCGTCTTCACTTCAGCCCCCATTCTGGTATTTCCTGACCCTGATATCTTGCCTGAGTTCGTGGTGGAAGTGGACGCCTCCGACGTGGGAGTCGGAGCTGACCAGGACGACGGGTGTTGCCTGCCCCACCTGTAACCAGCACAAACCCTCTCTTTTTGCTCCTGCCGGTCTTCTACACCCACTGCCGGTTCCTCATCGCCCCTGGTCTCACAGGTCTGCCACCGTCTAGCGGCAACACTACCATCCTGACCGTGGTGGATCGGTTCAGCAAGATGGCTCACTTTGTGCCTCTATCGAAGCTCCCATCGGCCAAGGGCACAGCCGAGCTTTTGTTATATCACGTCTTCCGTCTTTATGGCATCCTGGTAGATGTTGTATCCGACCGGGATCCCCAGTTCGCCTCGGTCTTCTGGAGGGAGTTCTGTTCGCTCCTTGGGGCCACCGTCAGCCTCCTCAGGGTACCACCCCCAGTCCAACGGCCAAACGGAGCGGAAGAACCAGGAGATAGAGACGGCCCTTTGCTGCATGACGTCTCAACATCCGTCGTCCTGGTCTGAGCAGCTTTTGTGGCTGGAATATGCCCACAACACCCTGATCAGTTCGGCCACAGGCCTCTCCCCCTTCCAGTGTGCCTACGGCTACCAACCGCCTCTGTTCCCGGCCCTTGAGAGGGAGCCTTCCTGCCCGTCCGTCCAGGCCTTCATTCGCCGCTGTCGCAGGACCTGGACCCGGGCCCGGGCCGCCCTCCTCCGCGCCGCTGGCCGCAACGCCTCTGCCGCCAACCGTCGCCGCTCCAAGGCCCTCCCCCTGAAGGTGGAAAAAGCTGGCTCCTCGGTTCATCGGCCCGTTCAAGATCGAGAAGGTCGTCAACCCGGTGGCAGTGCGGCTCAAGCTCCCCAGGTCCATGCGCGTCCATCCCACCTTCCATGTGTCCAAAGTTAAGCCAGTCCGGGAGAGTGCTCTGGTCCTCTTGGCGCCTCCCCCGCCTCCTCTGCGCTTCATTGACGGGGGTCCTGCCTTGTAAACAATCATTGTTCTGTCACCAGAGCACAGGCCAAGCAGCCAGGTGAGGCATGAACAGAATCTGCCTGTACCAACCTCCTCCCTCCCTGACTTGGACCATCTTCCAGAGGACCAACAAATCCATCAAAGGTGAGAGCCCTTTGTAATCCAGAACTGTTTCAGGAGAATCATGGATTACAATAATGGAGAGCCCTTTGTAATCCAGAACTGTTTCAGGAGAATCATGGCCTCACTACTATCATAGACCATGACATGTTGTTCAAGGAGAATGTACCTGTGAGGCATATGAGTTACAGGACACCCGAGTGACTCCTGGAGTCCCTGGGGAAGGAGGCCTCAAAGAGTGAGTGGCGCAAGCTGATGGTCCTAGAACCGAAGAAGGAAGGCACAATAAGATTGTGTTGACTTTCACTACTTGAATTCAGTTTCAAAGTTTGATCCTTATTGAACCCTACTACTACTACTACTACTACTACTACTACTACTACATGGCAAGGACTATCAGCAAGTCCCTCTGGCCCCAGAGGTCATGGGAGTTGACTGCATTCCGGACACCGTGGGGTCACTACCAGTTCACTGTCCTGCTGTTTGGATTTCATAGAGTCCCAGCTACATTCCAAAGCTCATGGATCAGGTACTGTCCGGCTGCTCAGATTTTTCATCTGTCTATCTCAATTAGATTGTCATTTACAGTGCCACCTGGGAAACTCACCTGGAACACCTGGGAGTGGTCTTTGTGCGCATACACACTGCAGGTCTGACTATGAACCCCTCAAAGTGTGCTTCGCCAGAACAGAGACGGAGTGCCTTGGCTTTGTCATTGGGAATGGCGGGATAAAGCTCCAGGTCCATAAGGTCAAAGAGTCCTGTCTACTCCCTCAAACCAGGAAGAAGCTCAAGTCCTTCCTGGGAATGTCAGTTTGGTACCACTGATTGATTCCTAACTATTCTGCTACAGCCGCCATCATAATAGATATGACCAGCCTGAAAGGCCCAAACTTGCTCCAGAGGACGACTGAGGCAGAAGTGGCTTTCCAGGACATCCAACAGGCTCTGAGTAGGAACCCAGTGCTGTATTGCCCAGATTTTAATCAGCATTCTATCTTGCAAACTGATGCTTCAGATGGTGGTCGTTTTGCTGTTCTGCTCGAGGGCTAGCCAGAAAACCATCATCTTGTGGCATTCATCAGCCAGAAATTGCTCCCTCGGAAGCTTTGCTATTCTGTTTTGGAAAAGGAGTGCCTGGCAGTGAAGTGGGCCCTTGACTCTCTCAACTACTACCCCCTGGGAAGAAAGTTCACCTTGGAAATGGATCATAAGGCATTGGAATGGTTGGAGAGGATGAAGGACACCAATGGGAGGATGGTACCTGTCCATGCATCCCTTCCGGTTCATTTTTCATCACATCCCGGGCCAGGACAATGGCACCTCCAATTACCTCTCCTGCTGTCCCAGCGAGATTCTCACTACTTGAGCAATGATGCCCTGCGTGGCGCATCTCCACAGGATGCAGCCCAAGTGCTGCAGTGGGTGAGCTTCGCTGATGCAGAGATCATCCCCCCCGCCAGCGCCTGGGTCTTTCCCACCCTGGGAATCATGCAGTTCAACAGTGAGATGAGGGGGGTGACGGCCCCACCACCCATCGCATTGGTCCAAATGGCAGCAACCAGTAGACTGGGGGGGGGCTCATGAGGTAGAGGAGGTCGTCTCGTGATCGGAATATCACCAAGATTTCGATCCACGGCTGGTAGCGTGCTGAAGTGTCCTTGAGCAAGACACTTAAACCCCCCCAACTGCTCTCGCTGCTACGAGGGTGGCAGCCCACCGCCCCCACCGTAGATATGTCAGATAATAGGGTGGGTAAATGCAGAGAGCTAATTTCATCCAGAGGGATTAATATAATACGCATTATTACTTCCCCACACCGACCTACGTTCCTTGTGCGTAACTGCTTCGTCCCTGACATGAGGAAGGGAGTAGACGTGACTATAATGAGAGAAGAATGGAGGACTGCAGCAGTGGAGGTGGGAGGGGAAGGAGGGCGTGAGTGAAATAGGGAAAGGAATAAAATAAAAAGGCGCCAAAAGTCCTAAACCCTGCATTCTTCTCTTCTTTTCCCCTGGAAACCCGGGGTGTCTTGTTCTGAGAGAGTTCACCCAGAAGTCACAAGAGGAGCGTGAAATATAAGCCATGGTGGAAGGAGAAGTAAGCCCTTATCAATGCTCCTTCAAACCAGCTGCTCCCTTAGTGAAAAGACTGGAGATTATCATATTTTTGTTTTGTTTTTTTTTCCTTTGTTTTCTTTTTCAACTGGGTAAGAAACTTGAACAGGAATAGTTGTTGGGTTCTTTCCTCACCCCGGACTCACCTCCCCCTCCTTAATCAGCCCTGAGCGGGAAGGCAACCAGGATTAGGGATTGTTGGATGCTTAGCCCCTGTACCCCAACACACACACACACACACAACACACACACACACACACTCACACATACACACACACACACGCACGCACGCACGCACACACACACGCACACACACACACACACATACACACACACACGGTATGGGTTCACTCGCAGTGCACCTCTGGTGTTGAAAGACAAAAGAATCTGCTGTTCTTACCAAAGCTGTGGGGGAGACGAATCAGTCAGACGGTTGAAAGAGACGAAAAGGCAAACGGGATAAAAGACACAAACAAGATGGAGACATGTTTTTTTCTGGGGTTTTTTTTTTTGCTCGCTCAGCTTTCAATTCAAGGTGGAGATGGAGCTGAAGCCGATGAAGCACTTTTAACACCTATCACATTGCACTGCGCTGTTTGTACAAATTAAAGTTTCTAAGCGATTTCCAGCGTGTTTAACAGCCCACATTCTTTCTGTGGTAATAATTTATATTCGTTATTTTTATTTAAATAAATATTTTCAGTGGCAATGCCACAAGCAAATATAGTTTGATAGTAGTCTCATATTTTAAATGCAATTACATTTATTTGATTATTTTTAGTTTAATTGTTTGTTTCCATTTTTTGGTGTATTCTCTATTTTTATTTTCTATTTTGTATTGTTTTACTTTTTGTGTCCTGTTGTAATACCACAATTTAGCTTTGGGGAAATTCGCAATATAGTGTATACTGTATATACAGTATTCCATCTATATATTTATTATATATACGGTATGTGTATTTTTTCCATACGTTTATAATTTTAAATTCATTACATTTTATATAATAATAAAAAAACTGTAATCTGGCTGTACCTGTTTTAGCAAACATGTGTATCACATTGTATTATTGTGTTATCACATTGCATTGCAAAACATAAGGTCGTTGATCAGATGCTTTTGTCCAAAGTGACTTACAATAAGCACATTTTGTCACCATCACAGCTGAACCTTTTCTATCAATAGACGTGTCTACATGCGTGTGCAACAGCTACATCACCGTGCACAGACACGTGAACACACGCTGAACCCAAACAGCATGTCGAAGCATGTGTCAAAGCAAGGAACTCACTCCGTGTTGACGCGTCAGCGACAGGAAGAGAAGAGACACACACACACACCACACACACACACACACACACACACACACACACACACACACACACACACACACACACACACACACACAAACACTCAGACAGAGATATCTATATATACTGTATACGTCTGTGGTGTGGTGATGGTGTGGTTTGAGCAGTCACACATGTCCTCGGTCTAGGTAATTGGGGACCCAGGATCAGGGTGGCTGCATACCTGTTGTTCGTTGGTTGATCTTACGAGCAGCAGGTAAAACCCCCATTCCCACACTCACTCAGGAGAGAGGAGCCCCTGTCATGACCTGTGACCATCTGCCCCGGGGCTTGTTCTATCCCCTCTCAACAATAAACTTGTGTGTTTTCCACCCCTTTGTCTGCGTCTCTGTGCCGGAGGACCCTGGACACGCCACTTGGGTGGCCTGTGGCAGGCGAAACTGCCACAACATCTATATAGATATATATGTCTAGATAAGTTTTCTATCCATATAACACACTTGGACTGATACATATTCAAACCCCCACACATTAAAATAAATGATGGTTGACTTCCTAAAGGTTACACACGTAACTAAACATGCACACAGGAAACATTGATTAGAACATCTAGAACAGTCTATGGAGTTTATAAACCTACATTACTTTACTGGAATGACTTGAATGAGTGGCTACGGGTGGAGCTTTGCCTCGAGGTCTCTCTCTCTCTCTCTCTCTCTCTCTCTCTCTCTCTATCTCTCTCTCTCCCTCTCCCTCTCTCTGTCCCTGACTCCCGGCAAATCCGCCAACAGCTTATCCTGTTTTTCTGACAAATTGGGCCCATGCAAAGCACTGGATCTAACTTTGTGTGGTCTGGGCGCGACTCTGCGCCAAAAAGTAATTGGTAGACTTTGAATTTCACATCTGACTTGTGCTGCGGATTAATGTGGTCCGCCATATTAGAAGTAAAACAGCGAAACACTGGTCTCCCATCCTTTCCAACGCATTTGCGGGGGACGCATCTGGCGGCAAGTCACAAAATCTCAGGTGTGCGACCTCACGCAGGTCCCCACGCACCCGGGTGACATCATCAGTGTCACGCCCTGCCTCACGCCCTCATACCTGGGGGATGTGTGGACCAGGCTTAAGACCCAGGCAAATATGTCACAGTGCCGCTGTGCTAGTGTCTGTACACGCAGCTATAGAGTCAAACTGCTGTCGTCGTATTGTGAGCTTGACGCTGTGTGTGTGTATTTGTGTGTGTGTGTGTGAGAGTGTGTGTCACCTATCTCCCAGTTTTGAGAGGACCAATTAACACGCCATTGTTTCTTGTTTCTCCAAACAGTTTGCTTCTTTTCCAGATTTACACATCAATGGCTGTTGAAATGAGCCAGGCTCAGAAATGGTACACACACACACACACACACACACACACACACACACACACACACACACACGCGCACAACCCTTCTCAGCCTAAAATTAAACATCCGCACTTCACAGCAAAGTGATACATCCTGGAACTTGACTGAAAAAACAAATCGGCGGAAATCTAATGAGATAAAGAGTTCATTTAAAAGATAATTAATTTGCAAAACATACTTCAGTACAAACACATGTTAAAATACCAGGGAAAGCAATACTCTTTCTTTAATATTCAACTGAAGTGAGAGTAGTAAACTGTATTTACATACACACAGTTGCATCAAAGCGAATTGACTTGGTTTTGCCTCGGGGACCAAGGGCGTTTTGAAGTGTGTACGCGTCAGCCCACGAGGCAAAAATCACAATCTTCTTTTAACACCAGAAATGAGTGTGTGTGTGAGTATTTCCAGGTAAGAGTGAAGGTGTCTGACAAAGACAATCTCCGGTCGCGTGCTACACGTGTGAAAGACAAACTATGACAGCGTCCGGACATGATTATCTGGACATCGCCGAAACGCCAGGGTTCTACCACCTCCGGTCGGCCGGGTGTCGGAGCGAGATGAGTTTGTGGAGCGGGCGCTTTGTGACCTCTTCATCCAATTTAAAAATGTGCAGGTTGCGGCTCTGGGCGTGTACATGCGTCGTGGGAGGTCGCTTTGCAGGGGTTGCAAACTGCGCGTGCGCGTGTGCGTGTGTGTGTGTGTGTGTGTGTGTGTGTGTGTGTGTGTGTGTGTACCATCTAACCTGCCTGATCTCGGCAGGCCTTTTAGTTTGATATTTTATCTCTTTTGCCCTTTTTGTAAATAAACACATTCTGTTCGCTGTGTAGAACGCAGAGTGGTCCACGGAGACGGCGGACCAGTAGAAGTGATGCTGCGTTCAAGGTAAACTCGGAAAATCGTGCTGCGTTTCAGAGAACCCGGAAAACTGCATTGCGCACCTAACGCGACTTAAGTGGACCGGTTTAATGGTGTATTTCTGCCTGATGCTATATTTAGGGGTCCAACCCCTTGTTATTGTTTCAGAAAACAATCTTCTCGTGCTCCCTGCGACCGAGTTATTTTCCTCGGGGCCGGGCGCGGGGGCTGTTCCACGAGCTTCCCTCTTCTCTGGGGGCCCGGGGGTCTTCTGTGCCATGACTATGACAGGAAGAGGCCACGTGCCCAACTGCTGTTCCAGTTTTCGTGGACTCAATTAACTCTCTGTTTTTTCAATACATGTTGTCAATCGATGTTATGTTTTCCCGTGTACATGTTGTTATTCGTCCCACCCGTGGTGATTCTCCCGCTCTTGGAGTAGTGATTAATTGTTTATAGACCAAACATGGTGAAATAGTTCTCCAAAGCGGGGGATTGGTGGCGCTTCTGTGTAACAAAAAACTCTGCTCTTGTCATCCCACAGGTCGTCCACAGGACAGAGTTGTTGCAGCAGTTCCCAATGATTAAACAATTAATAAAGAGTTGCATTGTAGGTTGAGAAGTTGAACTCCACTTCCAAACAACCTCTGTCCTAGATGCAATGGCATTCAAATACTCTGCGTTGTATGCCCAGCGTGCTGACAGCGCAGGTTAAAAGGTAATAATAATTAAATTCTCAGGGAAATCATGACATCATCCGCATATGAAGACATGATCTATCCTAGATGCCTGATAAACCTGTATGCGCCCTTGCGGCCATGGTTAGATGTTCAATTGCTAGTGTAAGTAGTGCGGTGAAGGGACAGCCACGTCTGGTTGATCTAGATGTGTACAGAAGTTGAATCTACTCGAGAAAGGTTTCACCTAATCCAAATCTTGAGATACTTCCAAAAAGGATCCGGCAAGCTCCAGCCGGACGGCGGCAGGCCCACGGGCGGAGCACTCAGCGTCCAGCCACAACCGGACGGGAGCGGGAGTCGAGTTGAGACGATGACCCCGGGAGACGGGAGGACTTTCCCCGAAAAATGGCGGACTTGCGTGGTGCATCATGTCGGGTTCCCTGACGGACCGACATGAATTCGAAGCCTCCCGTGACGGGGACAAGCCCTCCAGGTTCAAGATGGGCAAGCAGGAGGGGATGGAAGGCCCGGGAGGAGGGCAGATGAGCGTGGGTCAGGCGGCCAAGCTGACCAGCTCTACAGACTCTGCGCATGGGAACAAGGGCCACCCGGGCACCATCCCTCCCAACACCACCCCCATCCTCCATGGCGAGCTGCTGTGCCCGCAGTGAAAACTAATCCCCCTGCCTGTTTGCTGTCTGCACTTTATTCAATAAGAAGCGAGAGTCAATAGTTCCACTAATTTTATGGTCAATATTTTTATCCATCAATGAAAATTTGTTGTTTTTGTCAAATTGATTCGGATACCGTATGTTATCCATCTTTTACATTTTCCATAATATTCTTCCTTTTTTAAAATGATGGGCCATAACCTGAAAAACCTCTTGATTTCTAAAAGCAAACTTTTTGAATGGTGCTTTACTTATACTGAGCTTTTCGTTTTGTTTTTGTGAATCGTTGCTTGTGCAGGGTAATGGTGAGGAAAAGCAGCTGCGCCATTGAATTCATAGCAGCGACATTCATTTTTGAGATAATGCTTGAGAAGGTGCATGAGTACATGAAAAGCACATGTTGTTATCTAAACTCATGACTGAAAAAAACGGAAAACCTGAACTGAGTTTATACAGAGCAGAAGTAGAGTTAAATGATTTAAAGTGAAATTGTGCAACGTCATTGTGCAACGCCTCATCTCAGTTTGAAGCACAGCAGGGCGTCCCTCCCAGCAGGGATGCTGTACTGCAGGTCTGGTTTTCTCTTATTTAACATTGGAATGAGCTGTAGGGGAGCAATTCATGCTGACAACCTGTGACGGATAGTATTTTAGATAGTCCCGTTCTGTGTGTGTGTGTGTGTGTGTGTGTGTGTCTGTGTGTGTTTGTGTGTGTGTGACTGGATTTTCTTACCGGACGCGTGGCATGCACCCCTGCCCCGCTCTGCTGGGCATCATAAACGTGACTGAATCCCCGTAAGTCCGTACGCGTCGAAAGCTTCGCAGCTGACCTGCCTGAGCATGGCCTCCTTTTCCCAGCTCGCGTCTTTTAAATCCCCAATAAGAGCCGCACGCCGGGCGACGGGAACCGCAGTGACGCACATCAATTGGAGTTTGTGACACTTGTCTAAAATGCCATTTTGGGGGTGGGGTGGGGGGGCTGGAGGGGGTGAGAAACCTATTCAATTGGGACCCCCGCTCCCCACGCCCGGATCTGATTCTGTTGTAACAACTTGCAGTGATCTACTTTTCAGGGGCAAACTTTCTATCTCAGAATTGAGGCGTGACTCAATAACCCGTGATAACTGTATTATTATCTTTTTTTATTTTTTTATTTTTATTTTTTTTTGTCAGTGCCATTAATCTACTACCACGGTGCCGAGGCGAACCCTGTGTTTTGTGAGGCAGAATGCTGATGCACAGCCAGGCATTGCCAGGGATATTGTATGACAAATAATTCGTTTTAAACTGAGTTTAAATGAAGACTATGAACATGGCGGCCTGGCTGTCCAATCCAGGCCTAAGCTGCAGGTGTTGCACATTTCTTAAGCAGCATGTGGTAAGGCAGCGGCCCTCCTCTGTATTATGCAGATGAAGCCAATGATGACATATTTAAAAAGTGCCGTTGCAATTTAGTGCTCTCCACCTGCTTTTTGGGAAAAAACAAAAATCCACCTTACTTTGCCGGATGAATGAAAAAAAAGAATGAAATAGAATAAATCCTGATCCTGGGTCCCCAATTACCTAGACCCAGGACGGGTGTGGCTGCTCATACCACACCATCCCCACACCACAACGTCATCATACAATTTAGTATAAATGTACAGATTCTGATTGAGAATATCCAGTGTGCGGCTGAGGCTCGGTCGCAAACCATGCCTTTACGTTTATATTTATGAACCTTCTTACCTGAGATGTCTGTGAACCTGTTAGATCTACATTTTATCTCTTTGGTCCCCAATTCTTTGCCAGATTCATGAAAAATACGAAAAACAGTAATCAATTGATTTTCATCTTCAGTCTTCAACCATGAAAAGAACTATACATATACTAAACTGTGTGTATATATGCAGGTATTTGTGGCGGACCAAGGGGTGTGGTCGAGCCGCAGTTGCAGACGGCAGCGTGGCTCCCTTTCCCGCGGCCGCCAAGCCGCCTCGAATCGGAGCAGTCAGCGCGGCTCGGAGCAGGGAGCTTCCCGAATGTTTGTCCGTCTTGCAGAGGGCATCGGCCCACGGGCTCGTCAGCCGACCAGGAGACAGAGAGCCGAACGCCATTCCTCCTGCGGCTGAATTCATTGCTCTTTATTATTGATTCTTCTGGCCAGCGAGCTTTTTTGTTCATCTCCATAATAAAAAAAACTCTCGCCATGTCGGTAAACCACGGCCAGAAAGACCCTGGCTCCCTCATTAAACCCCTACCTGTGGGCAGAGACCCCGACGATATTATACTGTGTGTGTGTGTGTGCGTGTGTGTGTGTGTGTGTGTGTGTGTGTGTGTGTGTGTGTGTGTGTGTGTGTGCGTGCGTGTGTGTGTGTGTGTATATACGTACACAGTTAAACGTAGTATCACCACCATCATCCTCGAGCCTGGACTTTGTTAAAACACGATACACGCTCCATCTGCGCCTTCCTCTCTCCTCCGTCCTTCCTCAAAACCTTCCCGTCTTCATCGTCTCTCTCTCTCTCCCTCTCTCTCTCCCTCTCCCTCTCTCTCTCTCCCTCTCTTTCATTCCCTCGTTCTGTCGTTTCAGAGAGACCTCCAGCGTCAGCAAAATTGTTATTCTGCTTCTTAAAAACTCCTCAACACTTTCCACACTTCGCTCACACTTTCATCCGGCAAGATGCAATAATAATAACACGATCTATGTTTTTTTTTTTTTTCCAGGTGAGCAGGTTATTGTGCTTCCGCCTGTTTGTGTCGAGTCTGAAGGAAACAACGTTTGGATTGATGCGGCTGGTAATAATCCATCGGCTGCGTTTCAGTAAATACCTCCGTTTGTTTGTGTTCTTCAAGGAGCGTTAGCTAGAAAAGCTTGGCAGTGATGTTAGTGAGACTCGATTCATCCGTGTGTGTGTGTGTGTGTGTTTGTGTGCGTGTGTGTGTGTGTGTGTGCGTGCATGAGTAAACCCGTGCACAAATAACAGCACTTATTTATGCTAATCATGATGAAGATTACACGCTCTCCGGTCGAAGGAAGCGGAGGGGGGGAGGGAGGGAGGGGAGATAAAAAGAGAATGGATGGGGACGGTGTGGAGAGAGGGAGGGAGGCGATGGAGGGGACTCCCCAGGGGCCAATAAACTCTCTTAATTAGCGGCAGCCTCGTTTATTTAGTCTGCGGCGAATCGGAGCGCTGCTTCCTCGCCGGGGAGACGTGGCGGAGGCAGCTGCAGCATCCGACTCTTCCCTGAACCCTCGGTGGCCTCATCCCACTTAGCTCCGTCACTCTGCTTGTCCCTTTAATGTTCCTTTCTCACACACACACACACACACACACACACACACACACACATGCGCACACACACGCACACACAGGCACATATGCACACACACACACACACACACACACACACACACACACACACACACACACACACACACACACACACACACACACACACACACACACACACACACACACACACACACACACACACTGTTTCCTGGACCCCCAGCACCTACACACTGTGTTGTTCTTATTATTATTGTTATTATTATGGCTAGCGTTTGAATTATGGGTGGCTGATCACTAAGATGTCAACGGATCGTGTCACTTCATTTGGATTAAAACGTTAAAACAGCTCAGCATTATCAGCTGTCGCGGATGTCTCGTCTTCTGCATAAAGGGGGGGTCGTTGAACGGCATCATTGGTTGCAATGTTTAAAGTGGTAATCCGTGAGATTGATTTTGTAAAAAAAAAAACAAAAAAAAACACGACGTCATATCGATACTTTATTTAGCTGGCATTTCATCATTTAATCGCATTTGCATCATGCACGTGCTCCTCTATAGGGCTTGTTTTACACCGCTGGTGGCGGGGTCCGCCAAGTGACCAAGAGGAAACAGAAAACAAAAAGGAGTCAGCTAGAGGAAGGCAAACGTTTCAGAACAGAAAGTGACGTCGTGGAGGGAAGGCGTGGGAAAACGCTCTCGTTTGGAGGGGATCTCTGGGACTTGCACTCATCGCAGACGATCTCACTTTAAGCTGAAAAATAATCCATAACAGAGAAATGTCTCAGTTATAATACTCCCTGTTGTACCTAGATGCTGTCCTGCTGATGCACTAGTGTTTTTTTTTTGCCCGTGTTACGTTCGGCAGTTTTTTGGCGCTTTTTAAATAGTGATAGTCTTTAATAATAGACGCAGACAGCTATCATTTTACCACAGTTTTTTTCCCCTTCATCCATTCTGCATGAGCACAGAGCGGTTGCCACAGTCTTTGTTGGAGGTTATTCACCAGTACAAATTAGTAGTGGCATGAAAAGAGGGTGATTTATGACAGTTTGTTTCGGGCGATCCATCTGCGTCTCTAAGTTTTCCTTACATGGGGTGTGGTGGAAATCATAAGAAATGACTACAGTGAATTGTGTTGATGCATCACTTAATATTCATTGCATGATGCACGGGCAACTTTCACTGCCCAAGTCTGATTCGAGCCTTTCCAACTCTTCCCGATTCCGATCGAACCGTCACTGAAATGTGTATGCATCTGTTTGTTTGGGGGACGATAATTGACATATAATCCATTTCATTTAACTCATTTTTCACCCATTTGACAAAACATCTAACGTGTCAAAAGAGGCAGAAAATTGAGCTGCTTCGTTTTTTATCTTACATGCTCCCGGCTGCACTTTTACCAACACCCCCCCCCCCTTTTTTTTTTTTTTTTTGCCTGGTATCAAGACAATATCTGGGGCCAGAATCAGTGTATATGCATCCCTGTTTGATTTTTTTATTTTTTGAATTTTCCTTCCCTACAGTCACACATCCTCTGCATCCCTTCTACTTTGCCACATCAGGAATACCAGGTACTCCTACAAAGGAAGCATCCAGCTGAGCCAAGTTCGCACCGAAATGTTATTCATTCACCAGATATGGGTAATCATGTGCTGCAGATGGCCACAAATGTGAGGGAATCCGTTACGACCAACTATAATTCAAGCTGATTTCCATGATTAGATCTTCCCCTCTCGGGCCCAAGGTGTGATAATCAATGAATGTTTGCTGTCGTGATGGAATGGACTAACAACCTGCACGCTTTATTCTCAGACCTGAGCTGCCTCCATGTGATCTGCGCAGCGTTACGGACCCCATATTATTTATCTCAATCTGCTTGTTTTTTTGGTTCTCGTTTCTAATAACTGTAGGGCCCAACGTGTCATTTTGCCACTGGAGTCCTTTGTCACAGAGTAATTGATGAAATGTTTTAACGCACCAGGTCTTTATATTGACAAATACAACAAAACATAACTAGGGCTGAACGATTTGGGAAAATAATCAAATTGCGATTTTTTTCAATTTTGAGATTGAGTTTTAGTTTGGCATTTTTTTGAGTTATCTTCTGTATTATTGACTAAACACAAGCAATAAATCATCCTGTAGTATAACCAACACAGCATTGTATACAACATATATACTGCTCTTTCCTGTCGGCCACGCCTACGTGTTATGATGAGATGAGATGAATATCGATGTGTGAATTGATATGAATAACATCTTTATTTAACTATTGAATCTAGCAGAGGCTAGGTATAGTAGAGGTTGTGTAGAGCAGAGGCTAAGTAGAGTAGAGGTAGTGTAGAGGTAGAGTTGAGGCTAGGTAGAGTAGAGGTAGTGTAGAGACAGAGTTGAGGCTAGGTAGAGTAGAGGTTGTGTAGAGCAGAGACTAAGTAGAGTAGAGGTAGTGTAGAGGTAGAGTTGAGGCTAGGTAGAGTAGAGGTAGTGTAGAGGTAGAGTTGAGCCCCACCCGCAATTATTTCTCCTCTAAGGGGCTTTAAACATCTGGGAGGATGTAGCGGTGGCGGTGGTGCCGCAGTAGTGGCGGCAGTGGTGGTGGTGGCGGCGGTGGCGGCGGCGGCGGCGGCGGCGGTGGTGGCGGTGGCGGTGGTGGTAGGTTCTAAGGGGTGGATGGTGCGGGTGGGGGTCGTGGTTTGGAAAGGCAGAAAAATACAATTTCCTAGAGTGGGAAAGTGGAAAAGTTCATCAATTATATACGTTTAATATACAGGTGTGTATATGTTAATGTGTGTGTGTGTGTGTGCGCCTGTGTGTGTGTGTGTGTTTGTGTGTGTTTGTGTGTGTGTGTGTATGTTAATGTGTGTGTGTGCGTGTGCCTGTGTGTGTGTGTGTGTGTGTGTGTTTGTGTGTGTGCGTGTGTGTGTGTGTGTGTGTGTGTGTGGTGTCACAGTCACTATTCATATTAGCAAACAGAACCTTAATGTACTGGGAATAGGGAGGGGGTGCACGTGAAGTGAGAGAGAGAGAGAGAGAGAGAGAGAGAGAGAGGGAGGGAGGGAGGGGCGGGCGGAGGTAGTGATGGAGAGAGAGCGAGAAAGCTTTACAGAGAGTCATTGATTAAATGCTGCAAAGTGAGAGTAATTTTCAGAGCCCTGGGAACACGGACATCACACTCTCCATTATTCATGGCTCTGCATTCCTCTCTTCATCCCTCCCTCCCTCCCTCCCTCTCTCCCTCCCTCCCTCCCTCTCTCTCTCTCTCTCTCTCTCGGTGGGGGTGGTGGGGGAGTGATAAATTGTGCTTGGTTTGGAACCTGCGTTTTAGTTTCGTCATTATTCAATAACGTGTCCGGCGGAAATCAGGGTGGCCCGGCAGTTATTGTACCGCTGCCGGCTCGCCGTGATTATTCCCCATCATTTAGCCGAGCGCTCCGCGCTCCGGAGCCAGTGTTTCCCGGGTGGTTTATCCGAGGCGGGAGGGAGTGCCGGGCCGCCGGTGAACACCCCACGTCCCCTTTTCCCCGCCTCCGCTCCGACCGTCCACGGCGACTCGAGGGTGAAAGGAGCGCTGTGAGGCCGGCGCTGGCGGCAAACGGCACAGCGGGCAGAGGACGGTCGGGGTTGCTGGAGGTGTTTGTGTGAGGAGGCGTTTTCCAGCAAAGGCGACGGAAAATAAATGCAGACACACGAAAAGGCACGGACACACAGGTCCGCCATAAGCCTTAACAACTTCTTTATGGGACGATCTTTTCCTCGCCTCCTCAGAACGTGTGAACTTAGATGTTAAAACCCTAAAGTCTTAAAATAATGTATCGACTCTTTATCTGAAGTGGGAAGGCGCTTCTCGTCTTGTTTTTCCATCGACTTCCCTCCAGTCGGAGGTTTTCCGGAGCAGCACCCAGTGGCGCTCGGCCTGAACTTGCAGTCTGAAGCCCTTCCGCCGCGGATGCAGCGCTCGGCTGTGACGGCCGCCGCTCGGTGAGGGCGTGCGCAACGTCGCGGCGGTACACAAACCAAGCCTGGTGGCGCTTTTCAAAGTCGTCCAACAGCTGTCGAAAATAAAAGGGGGTCAGGATTGGTTTAAAGCCGCGGTGCACAGCGGCGGGCCCTGACTCTTTTTGAGACGATGGATGTGGGAAAACTTAAGCCGGGACAAGGATTTCCATTTGGGGCTAATTCACTGTGGATAAAATGCCGCGGGAGACGGCGAATGGACCTGATACGAATGCTTTACTTGTTGTATGACTGATCAGTGAGGCCTTCTTTAAGAGCATTCACGCAAAGTGTCCAACGCTCACGACGGGTCAACACAATTACCCGTCCCCGCTGCTCTGGGTCTTTTATCATCCGAGCGTCTCCATTAGTAGCCCCCCCCGTCCCAGCTGGACGTCCCCCACCCCCGACCGCGGATGCACATACTGTACGTGAGCCCGCTCGGCTTCCACCGCAGTGATACACGGGAGGGGATTTACTCCGCGTTAAGCCCGCAGGCTGAGGGGCCGCTGACACATATTTGGGGTGTAGGGGTTGATGGATTGGCGGTGGGAGTGTCGGAGGACACAGGCATTATGCCTGGGCTCCTAATTGCACTGGGAACAGGTTTCGTTTCAATTGGTGGAGTGGTAAGCCTGTGGGGGGCAGGGCAGTGAGGCCGGCGCGGGTGGTTTAAGACAGATAGTCACTGGGTTTTATTTCCCAGGCACATGATGACCGCGGCCGCAATATTGCAATGGAGAACGTCATTAACATAATCACCCAACAAACGACCATTTTGGGCCATTCATTTGGTCTAATCTTCCGCTGGCAGTTGTGTTTTTTGAAAAATGCTTTTTCTGCTTTTTTTCCATTTGGTTTCAGCAGCCGTTCATCATTTAAACGACTAAATTCACTAATAACTGACCGTTTGAACCCGCAGCCGCTAATGACTAACGTGTGAATGAAGTCCTATGGATCAACCTTGCACGCCGGCTCTAATGCTCCGGCAATATGCAAAGCGATGTTGATTTCTTTGTACATACAGTACAAGCTACTCTCTTTTCGTGCCCGATCCGTGGCTAGATAAGCCGGCTGGAGCCCGTGTGAATCCCTGTGAGTTCTTGTAAACACAGACGCTGGTTGCTCTGAAAACCCAGGTAACGGCAGCACCTGATTAGAAAAGGATGGCACAGCAAGCTGCTATTGATTGTGGTGTGCTGTATTTATGGTGTGCTGTATTTGTGGTGTGCTGTATTTATGGTGTGCTGTATTTGTTGAGTGCTGTATTTGTGGTGTGCTGTATTTGTGGTGTGCTGTATGTTGAGTGCTATATTTGTGGCGTGCTGTATTTGTGGTGTGCTGTATTTGTGGTGTGCTGTATTTGTGGTGTGCTGTATTTGTGGTGTGCTGTATTTGTGGCGTTCTTTATTTATGGTGTGCTGTATTTATGGTGTGCTGTATCTGTCGAGTGCTGCATTTGTCGAGTGCTGTATTTGTAGTGTGTTGTGTTTGTGGTGTGCTGTATTTGTGGTGTACTGCATTTGTCGAGTGCTGTATTTGTGGTGTGCTGTATTTGTAGTGGGTTGTATTTGTGGTGTGCTGTATTTGTAGTGGGTTGTATTTGTGGTGGGCTGTGTTTGTGGTGTCCAGTATTTGTGCCCTGGGGTACCTCCAAAATGCTAAAAAATATATACATTTATAATTATTTACCATGTAGGACCCTCAGTCCCAGATCCTGCTCATCATCTCGAGACACTTCCATCGCTACCGAGGGTCAAGCTGCTTGAAGCCAGTCACTCCAACTTATTGTTATGATTAAAACAAAGATGCATTACGCTTCCCCCTCTGTCTCTCTCTCTCTCTCTCTCTCTCTCTCTCTCTCCCCCACTCTTCCGATAGGATCGTTTCACCTCTTCACTCTTTGTTTAACTCCCGTTTTCGTTCCCTCCTTTGGCGAACGTCCCTCCCTCTCTCTCTCTCTCTCTCTCTCTCTCTCTCTCTCATGCTCTATTGAGCTGCCGTCTGATGTGTTAATGAGCCTCTAATGAGCGTAGTTCCGTCTTAATCTCGGGCGGAAATCGTAACGGCGGGCGAGTTTTTTAAACGGGCCGTGGGATTAGCACGGGGGGTGGGCGAAAGGGTGTCGGCCGAGCCAAGCTATGAGAGAGAGAGAGAGAGAGAGAGAGAGAGAGAGAGAGAGAGAGAGAGAGAGAGAGAGAGAAATGAGTTGTGTACGTTAAGAGAGAGGGTGTGTGTATACATTTTTACACAGTGTGTGTCATTGTGCAGGCTTTGTGTGATGTGAAGTGTTTCTGTGTGGTAATGAGTGGCTGCTAAAGGTCAAAACCGAAAAAAGAGGAGATCCATAACACCGATGAGAAAAGCATAATGAGCGCGCGCGCACGCACACACGCACACACACACACACACACACACACACACACACACACTCATACACACACCTTCCACCCACATATACTCATGCAGATACACAATCACACAAACCCTGCACACAAAGACACAAAAATCTCTCTCCCTCTCTCTCTCTCTCTCTCACACACACACACACACACACACACACACACACACACACACACACACACACACACACACAGACGCGCGCACACACACACACACACACACACACACACACACACACACACACACATACACACACACTGCCAGAATCCCACTTTTTTTCTATTAAAACCCTCAGTGCGATGGGGAGAGAAGCAGGACACCGTCTATAATCTCCCTCCCCTGTGTGCGCTGTTTAATATCTTTAAAGAGCCCACCCTCCCTCTCTCTCTTTCTCTCTCTCTCCTTCTCCCCTCCTCTCCTTCCCTCTCTCTCTCTCTCTCCCCTCACCTCCCTCCCTCCCTCCCTCTCTCTCTCTCTTCCTGAGGTCCGCTCTCCAGTCGTCCCGTGGTCTCTCCTCCCCTCCTCCTCCTCTCTTTCCCAGAGATGAAGGGGCGTCCTTTCTTTCACCTGCTGATTAAAGCGGGCGGGGATCCGGCGCCGGGTCAGCTCGGCGGATGCGCCGTTGCGCCATCCCTTTATCGCTCCCTCCCTCCATCCCTCCCTCTATCCCTCCGGTGCTCGCTCCCTCGCTCTTCGCCGCCGGGAAAATGCCGCTAATCAATCAAATCAATTAGCAGTGAAGGGGCATCGCTTCCCCTCAGCTACCATTTGATCCGCCTTTGATTCACTTAA
>NC_137193.1:10848932-10878932 GCF_960531495.2 Zeus faber | reverse complement strand
GTCTCATGGTTCAAGTTTCGTCCAAATCGATCCACATACGGAGTAGAAATGAGGGAAAAACCAACAAAATCCAACCCTAAGTAGCCGGACGGTCGGGCATCACCGACGCGCCAACATTCAAAAACACATGGTATGAAATGAGTTTTACAGTACGACGCTTTGTGACGTCTTCATACTATTAACTATAAATGTGCAGGTTGTGGTTCAGAAAGTACATTCGAGTGGTGTCTGGTGCGTGGTGTAGACTCCATCGTTCTGTAGTGGTGAGAGATAACAAACGTGTGTATATGTATTTATGTGCTGTGTTACCTGGCTTACCTGGCGTCTGTGGATCTGTTCATTGCTATCGCTTTGGTCCCCATGACTACTTTGCTGGATTCATGAAATAGGAAAAAACATTAATCCACAGAAACACGTCACCACGTCGAGTTAATATAGACATATTTTTATACTATATTACAATGTAACTGAATTTCACAATTGTACATTTCTAACATAAGAAGTACAATAAAGTAGCCATGACAAATATTATGTATTTATATATTTTTTAAATAAATGTAATAATTGAAAAAAAAATCCAGTCGTCAAGGTCACAATATTAGCACCCATGATCCAATGCAACGTGGGTGTCACAATAACTATTACAATGTCACTCATGCAACATTACCTGGTCAAATTAATACGAAATGACCAACTTGACAACAAACACTTCCGCAACCCAACGACAGTTTGTTGCAGGTGTCAGATACACCCACGACAATACGGTGACATTATCAAGTTTGAGAAAATGAAAAAAAAGGAAAGAAAATTAAGGTGAATAATTCATGTATTAACCTTTGTTCAGATGGCTTAGTTTATGCAATGAAAAATATCAAGCTGTCGTTATAAAAATTCACTTCCCAAACATTGTTTTCTTTCGTTAAAGAACGACTAATAACATGATGTTGATAAACAATGTTTACTTTGGCAATTTTAGACAATTTGTCTATTTCTCATTGATTCAATTTTCTTAACATTGCCATTTTAATGATTGAAACATGAATGAAACATTTATTGATTATTTGACATGTGATCTTTATAAATACTGCCATATTTGTTCACTTATTTTGTCCAGCTGTTTTGGACAACTGTTTTATCACACAATTATCTGACTTTGTTCCGTCATTTGTTGTACTCATTTACAAATGAATCTAGTTTGCACTTACAAACAACATCAAAACTATAAACTCAGCAATTCAAAACAATTATTTAGAACTGACCTGTCTCATTCACTTATGTCAAAATTAAGGTCAATGGTTGATGTCTGGTTGCACGTGAACTGTTACATACCTAATGCCATGAAAGTTTGATTAATCGGATGGACGTAACTATATTACGTTTACGCAACTACACGACGTAACTCCACGATGTTTGTTTACAGGGCCTGCAGCTATATTTAATATTATTATTATTATTATTATTATTATTATTATTATTATTATTAATAATAATAATAATAATAATAATAATAATAATAATACATGATTTATTCATGTATTATAATATGTATTATAATAATATGAATTATAATAATAATAATTCATGATTATATTATATTGTACTATGTTTTATTTGTAAATGTTACCAACCCATTTTAACATTAAGATCTTACTTTTATAACCAACTTCTCATGAAAATGCCAAACGTAATGTCATGCTGGAACAGTTTGATCAAGTCCCACAATCCAATAAATCACACATGTTTGGATTTGATTTTCGTCACCTGCCAGCTCATGTCACCTTGACGACTAGATAAAAAAAAAGTAAATAACCATGTGAAATACACAAAGTAAAAGTAATTCACACCACAGCAGACTTGACATATCACACTTGACTTAACAACGCAGATTTTTAACAGCATTAAAGTGTCGTTCTTGTATTTATTTCAGAATGTGTCATTACACCAATGAAAGTGATGACCTTTTATTGAGATGTATTTTTTAACACTTGAGTGTTTCCAACAAAAATAAACCAAGGTATGTTCACTCTCCAAGTTTTGCTGTGTCATATTTTTGCTCCCTTAATGTGCTCTACGGCTGCGTTTAATACAGGTTTCTCTGGCCGTTAAAGGGAGTAGGAATGGTGAAAAGTTGGTATTGTATTGACATTACAGAAAGAATATATGCTCCCACTCCACAGAACTAAATAGAAGCAAATTAAAACTGTATTAAGGGCGTTTAAAAACCTATGAAGCAAAGATTACGAGGGAGTGAGGGCTGAACCGAAGTGCTCTCATCACTCGCGCAGCCGTGGTGCTTTGAGATGGTTTTGGGGTTTTCTCCCGTCCAGTGTCGCTCTCTTCCCAGCTCATCCACTCCTCCGACTCCGCTTCTCCTTCCCCCGGACTGGTTCGGGGTCGGAGAACCGCCTGCAGCTCCCTCGCCTCCAGGTTTTCGCGTCAGCTGCCAGCGCTACGACCGACTTCAGCCTGTTTCCGATGGGACGCTGTCCGTGGTCCTGATCCCCAACCTCTGCGGACGGTCCTCCTGACACGGGGGGGCGCCACACTGCTCATTCATCTTTTTTTATGTATTTCTTTTTGCGATGAATCCAGCAGCATTGTTTATTCCTCTGACTGTCAAAATAGCCGACGACAAGACCAAAATCTGCGATACACGTCCCCTATTCTCAGTTCTCTGACACGCCCCATTTAGCACTCAGGAAACTAGAGAGTTCTTGTTAGGGAAATCAGCTCAAAAAGACATATTTCACAAAACAACATTGTAGGTATTACAATAATTACGTTATTAGGGGAAGAAAAATATCCTTTTCATGCGTAAGTTTTTTCTTGACCATCCGGCAGCAGCCCATGCCAGTGCAGGAGGAGGGGGCACTTTGTCTTCCTTCTGCCTCCTCCCCAAATGCCGCAGTCTCAATTCCCCCCTCTTTGAGGATTATTCACTAAAAGCAGGAGGGCCACATCTGTATTGGAGCCGTGCCAGTCGGCTGAAATCCAAGTCGTTGCTAATGGCACATTGTCTGAGTCCTCGGGAACATCAAAGTAGCTCGGTTCAAAAACCGGCCGAGCGGCGATCAAACGATCAGGTGGAGATATCCTCAATCTTCTTGAAGTTTAATCTGTTCTCCATATACAAGCTATTCCCCCAACCCCCCCACCCCCCGTGCCCGAGCAACATCCCAGAGGCTCCTCCTGCTACGTTGAAACACTGCAAATTCTCCGAATGGGAGTTTATCCAACACAGAGGGACGAGGTTACTGCGTTCAAGGCAGTGGACCCCAAAGCTTGATTGGTGGATTCTCTGTGTCGGCGCTTTTCGGCTGGTCTGGCCTCAGGAACCACATCTGTCCTTAGTTAGTTAATTAGTTAGATAGTTAGTTAGTTCCTTCCGTTCCTTCTGGAACATTGGGCGACGAGCCCCCACCATTTGCTCCTTACCAGAATGGCTTCTTTTCGTCGTTTCCGAAACATGCTTTTCTTTTACGGGGTGAGGTTGTTAACCTCACGCCCAACCCCCAAGCTGGAGGACCGGGTGCTGACTCACCCGTGTCACAAAGGCATTATTATTATCATTATTATTGTTATCTGTCCTTAAAGGCGTTCAGTTACAACCCCGACGTAACGAGAACGATTTGGACCGTTCTAATTTAGTTCATATATTGTAGGTATAATTCATCGTCATAACTCATTCTTTTTGTAAAATTTGACACATAAAGCTTGAGTGTTGCAAGTGTAAGGCTGATGCTTTGATTGAATTCTACCTAACAACAGCAGTGTCATTTAGTTGTTCATTTTTTTCATCAGTATTGTTACTTTTATTGGTAATTTTTATGAATTCTTCATTAGCTGTTGAATATATTTTCAATTAATTGATTTATATATTTGGAACATGTATATTGTAGACGCGGGAAGTTATGGTTCTTATTACCAGCATGCCCTGCTGCCCTGAGTGTGTTTGTTATCCTGTTTAATGGCCCCTGTTCGTTGTCATTATTTTCTAAGTCTCTCCCTTATTGTGCCTTGCTTCTTTGTGACAATAAACAAGTTAAAGGCCAGTTCTGACCCTTTCTGTCACTCCTGCATGGCGCTGCTCACCACAATATGATGTTTCATAATAAAAGCGCAGCATCAGAAATTCAGTATATTAAAAAATATATATTTATAGGTATAGAAATATTCCGTATATTTTTTTGTCGATGTGAACGAAGGGGACACCCCGCTGTCCACTAGAAATTGACACGGTTTTAGATCGGGACCCACCAGTTGAGAACCACTGCTCTTTATGATATCAACAAAAGGGTGGGGGGGTGGGGGTCTGGTACTCTCTCAGTACTGCCATCTTTTTGCATTTTCCGCGATATCACCACTACATACACATATACTGTATGTACCCACTCAAACAAGTACCCAGCATCTCTCTCTCTCTCTCTCTCTCTCTCTCTCCCTCTCTCTCTCTCTCTCTCTCTGGAGTAATGCCGTGGTTCGCTCGACCGTTATCACTGCTAATGCTCTCCTCCCGGGACCTTTTCTCTTTTAGTGGCCCCTATAATCACGGGGGTTGTCCACGGGGAAAAGCACCGCCACTTAAAACCAGCCGAGACGCTTCGGCCAGGTCCCTGTGTGTATTTACCACTTTTCTGCCTCCAGTTAATTAAATACCTGTCTTACGTGGCCTGATTATGGCAATATCCATTGCAGACCGCCAGGAAGGCAGACAGGAGGGTCCCTGAAGAGCAGCGACTGGATGTCCTTGTGATTAGAGCTGTAGCAGCGCTGCAGAAAGCCCAGGGAGGAGAACATTAGCAGCTGCTTACGGTGGTGGTGCCCTGGAAAAGACTCCTGAGAGAGAGGGAGGGATGAAGAGCACGTGTGTTAAAGAGAGCGATAAAGAGAGTAAGAGAGGCCTGCGTTCCTGTCACGGACATGTTTCTGCACATTTATATTTCCAAATTGGCCAAGGAACTCGAGGGCACTTGAGAAAGATAGAGTGCAATGTACAACTAGAGGGAGAGAGAGACAGAGAGAGAGAGAGAGGGTTGGAGCAGGTTAGATAAGACATCAGAAAGATGTCCACTCTCCAGCCTCACCTGATTGTATTCCTAATAGAGATAGCTTGGTGTCACCGAGCGCTCTAGCCTCTCTAACGAGGAGGTTCTGGCCCCCCTGGTCTCCCGAGCCTGAGCCGCCACGGCCGCCGCATTCAGCGCCGCTCTCGTCTGCTTTAAAATAATCCCCGCACACGCAAAGGGGATGGAGATCCAGGCCTTGAAGTATGACCCGAGGAAAAGGCTGATGAGAAGTAATAGTTACAAACGCGTTTGGACGGAGACGTAGGGATGGATGGCGTCCCGTCAGCCTTCAACTCAGAGGTCGCGGCGCGGGCAACTTTTGGTCAACGTATTGGCTTCAGATATTCTCACTGTAAATGGATATGATATATATGGCTATATATATATATGGCTTGGCTGCTATCTTAATAGAAGCATTGTATAGCCAGTGCTCAAGCCCAGGGCCATGGCAACATCATGCCAGGCCCATAAGAATATACGGGGCGTGAATGTATATGCATTTCACACTTTCAGTACTTGTCTCAAATAAACAATAATTATTTGGTCCAGGTTGCGGAAGGATTTTTCGCTCCATAAAAATAATGCGCTTTTATTTTGAAGCACACGGAGTGCATGCAGACCCAGCATGCTTCAAAGTAAAAGCGCACAGAAAACCCAGCCCCACAAAAACCGCAGCGGTCAAAGTTGCACGGTCACACAGCCATGAAGGACTGTGAAATAAATTAATAATCCCGCTATGCTTCATCCAATCTCCCAACCGCCCTCGTAGAACTCCAATAGCGCCCCGCACCCCCCCAAAAAAAGCCTGAAAAACCTCCTCTGACTGCGTATGAGTGCTTGCTCCACTGTGCCTCGTTTGCTGTCGTATTGAGTTTGATGTGATTAGCGTTGCGGTGTTGGCGGTTGTGCTGAGTCTAATTTACTCAGGTTCGACCACACGGAGGAGCTGATAATTAAAACACCACGCTGCTCCTGGGATGGAAAAGTCATGGTCGAGCACCACTGCCCAGCGTGTGTGTGTGTGTGTGTGCGCGTGTGTTTGTTCAACTGTACTTGTGAGGAAAATTTTTTTTTGGTTGAGAAAGTGCATCGGAAACATGGTTCAAGGTACTCGGAGCTCGCTTCGGACAAGAGTGTGTGCGTGTGCGTTTGTGCACGCTTCTGTGTGTGTGTGTGTGTGTGTATGTGTGTGCGTGTGTGTGTGTGTGTGTGCATCTCGCCAGCTGTGACTTTACACCCAAGGGAGACCGGCGGGTTACCTCGCCGTCTCCCTCGGGTGTAAAGTCATCAACACTTTGCCGAGGCTGCGGTGAGGTCAGTGTCAGATGCCCGTCACGGCCCGAAGAGCAGGCGAGAGAGGAAAGAGGGAGCGAGAGAGAGAGAGAGAGAGAGAGAGAGAGAGCGAGAGAGAGAGAGCGGGAGAGGTGGACGGAGGGAGAGAGATAATGAATTTGACAGGCACCACGAGGCGATGACAGCGGTCTGTCCTCTCTCGTTGATGGATGACAAACAGTCGGTGTCCAAGTCCATCAGTTTCCCCGCCACGCCGCCGCGGCATTACGGTGCCGGTTAAACGAAAAATCCCCCTCTCAATTTTCCGAGATGAATAATTAACGCCGTAATTGACATGTCTCGTGGCCTGTGGTCCCGCTCAAACCATGAATAATACATCGGCAAAAAAGGCGAGGGAACCCGTGCTCGCCATCGGCGAAAGGGAAAAAAGAAAAGATCTTTGGACCCGTCTTTGAAGACGGAACCCTCCGCGCGGCGGCCCTGTCGCGTGTTTTGCTTGTGATCGGGGAGCGTTTCCTATCAACCGCCTCTCTGAAGTCTGAATGGAAAGCACAAACACCGCCCCGCCGGGATACGCACGGGGCCTTTTTCTTCTGGACGCGCGGGAAGAACGCGCGTCATGATATGTATTGTCATGATATGTATTGTCATGAAATGCAATTTGCGTATGATACACAGTCGAGGCTGAAAGAGCGGAGGAGTTTTATTGTGCCGGCTACCGCCTTCCTCGGGAGCTCGGTCGGTGCCTCCGGCGCCTCTCAATGTTTTCTGAATCCACACAAAAAATAAGAATTTCTATATCATGATAGGTTGTGTATATAAATATATATACATATATATATATATATATATACAGAGGTGAAATTCCGTGCCAACAGTCGTGCAATCTACAGCCTTCCTCATTCACTTCACCAGTTCAGGCGTAGCCTTGGTTACGCTTGGATGTTTTGTGGATACACACAAACAAATGAACATTTAGTCATGTTGTTTTCGCATGATGAAGAGTTAGGGTTTAGGGTCGAGGGTTTAGGGTTGGACCGATTCAGTTTATCATCGTATGCAATCCGTGTACGGGATGTAGACATTGAAATTTCTTGTCAGCGGTTTTGACGTGCGAGCTACCGCCTTCCTCGGTACCTCCGGTGCGTTTCAATGTTTTCTGAATGCACACAGAGATTAAAAATATAATCTATATAAAAAAAAATATATATATATATCATGATACGTCTCGATATGCAATCCATATATATATATATATATATATATATATAGAGGTGAAATTCCTTGTCAACAGTCGTGCGATCTACAGCCTTCCTCATTCACTTCGCCAGTTCAGGCGTAGCCTTGGTTACGCTTGGATGTTTTGTGGATACACACAAACAAAATCCACATTTAATCATGTTGTTTTCCCACGATGCACCTCTATGTCTTGATGCAGTATATCGTGACATGCAATCCGTGTACAGGATATAGACATTGCAAAGTTCTTGTCAACGGCTTTGACGTGCGAGCAGCAGCCTTCCTCTGGGGTTCAGGTGTTACCTTTGGCAACACTTTGAGGCTTTCTGGATACACAGAAAGAAACTAAATAATCCAAAGCGCTGATTCTCTGATGTGCGATCGGATGTTTTTCAGGTGAGGGTTTCCAGGTGAGGGAGGGTTTGGGAGGCGCCGTCGGCCATGCTTGCCGTCCGCCGGACGCGTGCTCGTGTCGGGTGTTGTCAGAGGGGGCTTCCCTGTCTTTTGGAGACTCTTCTTTTGTGGAAGTCCCAACGCACCCACAGTAGACCGGGGATGGATCCCTGAACCGGCCTGCCGGGCCCAGGCCCTAGAAAAGTCAAGGGGGGCCCTTAAGAAAATGGAGCCTCAAAAAAAATTGAGGCAGAGCCCAGAAGGTTTTTGGAGCAGGCGGCAATTGCCTGAAGACTGTGAGGTCATCGAGGGCTCATTTAGGGCCCCGACGTTCTCTAGAATCACCTCTTCTCATGAAAGGGGTGCGGGAGGCTCTTGGCGTTTTCAGAGCCGGGGGCCCTTGAACTCTGGGTCCGTCTCTGCTGCAGACGTGTCCTATTTGTCCAAGTTCCCAAGTAAGCATGTGTGTCAACACGCGCCGTCTGCGCTTTAGCGACTGATAAGCCGCCTGGAGGGCCTTGACCTTTTAGCCAGCTCCCAAAAACGAACCCTTCCCTCCCTCCTCCCCCTCCCTCTCGTCTTGCCTGATTCTGGTGAATTTCAATTGCGGGGCCATTAAGAGTCTGGAATGAGATGGAAACAGCAGGAAGGCAATAAAAGAGCCTTGTTAGGAGAATTTTATTACCATTTGCTCCTCTCGCAGTCTGGAGAACAGCCTGCGTCGCAGCCGGCCTCTGAATCCCTTTCTGTCATAAACCGGCTGAGGAAGATCTTACCCCTTCATCGCCTCTTTTATTTATTTTTTTTTTTTATGTTTTCGCATTTTTCTTTTTTTCTTTTTTTTTCTCTTTTTTTTCCCATCCCCCTCTTAATCGCAGACGATTTAAAATGACGTTTCGGCTCATTTTGACCTACTTTCAGGACCGCCAACAGTGCATATGTCACTCCTGCCGAATCGCCGGAAATCAATATATTTTGCAGTTGAATCAGGAGAAGTCATTCGGTGTCTTTTGTGGTTTTGTTGTGTGGGCTACACGGGCACAAACACACACACACGCACACACCACACACATCCTCCCCTTCAAACGTCTTATCGCGTGCAGTAATGTCTTATTAGTGGAGCGATACGTCGGCCTCTCCACGTTGTCTGGTGCGAAGCGTCTACACCGCAATGTCTTTTCATTCGCCTGAGCCGCCGCGTTTTGTCCTCGCTCCTCGCTCCCATTAATCACAATTCCGCCGCTTTCCGCGCGCATGCGACAGAGGGAGATAGAGGGGCCGATTGAGCTATCTGTTATCGCAGTTTATCCCGATGCCGGCGCGCCTGCCGCCGTCCCGGCGTGTGGCGGGAGAAGGCGCTCGGAAAATGGGATTCCTCCCCGTCACGCGTAATTTTATTTTTCTCATTTTTCTTTTCCTCCCGTGGCCCTCGTCCTCCTCCTCCTCCTCCTCCTCCTCCTCCCTTTTACTCCCGTTTAAAACCCGCCTTCCATTGCGCCTGGGATGGGGCGGGAATAATCTTCCGGCGGGCTCTCCTGGAGCTCATTGAGAATAACGGCGAGGGGGTTTCGAGGGGGGTCGTAAGGTATAACACGCTGGTGGCGACAGACCCATGTTTGTGTCTCCAGGCGTTATCCGGGACGAGGCTCTCAGGCTGCTTGGCCGTCGCTTCTTTCGGGGGAGGTGGGGGAGGTGGGGGGGCGAGGGGAGGGGGGCGGGGCAGCCTTTATCTCACTGTAGCAGGAAACAGAATAGGTAAATAGATAATGACATACGCATTCGATGGAAACACCCAGACCTGCCGTCGATGAGTCCATGCGAGATGTCGTTGATTTAAATTGGATGAGCCTAAACGCCGGCCTGGCAGCTTTGAAGCCGCTCCGGTTTATTGGGTTGTGACGTTAGCCTTGATTTGACCCGTATCCCCGATGGAGGCCTTTATTGCCGTCATGCATCAGCACAATAGGGAATAAACTCCCATGCAGCCCAGTTAAACACAGCATATTATAGACTATTGTATAGTATATAAGCCAAGACTTATATACTTATTTCATTATCATAATGTTGTCCATTTGGGCATCCATTGCCGCCGGGTCGTCCTGGAAGGGGATTCCTGCATGCCGTTGTGACCCGTTTCCGGGGAGGTTTTTCCTTTGCCTGGGTGAAGGTTCAGATTATGGGATTGCCGGGGTGGGATTCCTGAGTGAAACGTGCATTTGGGGCGCCCCGTGAGAGGGTTCCGTGATTACTGGCTGCAGAAATAAACTGGACCGGACCTGACTTGACTTTCGACCGGCATCCACCGTTTTGTCCTTATACGCCGCTGTCCGTGCGTATTAAAGCCTCCCCTGGCAGGAGAGCAGAGGAGAAGAGAGGGGGAGAAAGTAAGAGCGGCGGAGGCTAAGAGGGGGAGTTTATATTTAGCCTGGGCCGCTGTGTGCGTGCCTTCACCTCCAGAGATCTGCTGGAGGGGGGGGGGGGGGTTTGGGATTACGGTTAGCGTTGAGTAAGGCTTCATCATTTATTCATCCGCTTCCTCTGCTACACCTCCCTCTCTCCAGACCTCCACCGACCCACCCGCCCCGAAGCTGTGCACGCCGCAATTGGAGCCGAGCCGCGCTCGCCTCGCGTGAATGTACAGTAACTGCGCCGAGAAAACGGCTCGCATGCAAGAATGTACAGCATGCGTGCGGCTGGGATAGAGGAAACGGTGAGTATGGAAGAGGAAGTGGAAGCGGAAGCGGAGGTGGAGGTGGAAGGCCGTGCGCCGGCGTGGATCTGTGTCACGGCCGTGATTTCACATGCGAGTGGACCTCGTGCGAGTGCGGCGGCGGCGGCTGCGAGTTGAAGGGAAGCGGGGCGTGTGTGCATCAATGCACGAGGGGGCTTGCGTGTGGGGGCTTTTGCGTGCATATGCATCCCCCGCCTCCGTGTGTGTGTGTGTGTGTGTGTGTGTGTGTGTGTGTCTGTGTGTGTGTGTGTGTGTGTGTGTGTGTGTGTGGCTGACGGAGTGATTAAAAGGGTTGAAGCGAGTGCATACGAACCCTCCAGATCAGCCACGAGGGCCGGCGGGCTTTTTTTTATTTTTTTGTTTTTTTATTTTGGGGAGGGGGGGGGGGGTTGAAATCCAGCACCGTGGAACAGATGGGGGGGTCGGACGACGGGCGCCCGACCAACCTGGGCACGGGCGCCGGGCGCAGGTTGCCGCTCCGGTTTAGCCTCGGACGGCGCGTGCCAAGCGGGAGAGCCGTGCCAGCGTTTAGCGGCGCCCAGCCTCCGCCCGGTCCATCCGCCCGGCTCCCAGCTGCTGGCTGCCCTCGAGCGGGGCGAGCGAGGGAGGGAGGGAGGTTAGCGTCACCTTTCTTTGTATGTTCGTGAACTGCAACGTTGCGATTTTTGTTTTCATTTTGGGTCCTGCCCTTTACTTTTGGTTTTCCGCTCGCATTGGCGACGTGGAAGATATCTTTCCTGTGTTGATGACGCTCCTCTGAATCAAATTAAATGTAACTGATGGGAAATGTGAGGGAGGGGGAGCGACTGTTGTCCTAATGAAAGAGAGAGAAAGAGAGAGAGAGAGAGAGAGAGAGAGAGGGAGAGAGAGAGAGAATCAGTCCTTTTGAATAATGAAAGAGTGAAAGAGAGCATGTGTGGGGGAAAAGAGATTGTGAGATAGGTGGAGGTGGTGAGGGACTTGGGGGGCGTTATAAAAGGAGGGATTGACGTAGTTAGTAATTGAATGAGTGTTTCCTTGAGAGAGAGAGAGAGAGAGAGAGAGAGAGAGAGAGAAAGGGAGAGAGGGAGAGAGATATTCCAGCGCCTATCTCCGCTGCATCTGGTTGGCAGCTGCCGCGGCTCCACTTCATGTAAGAAAAATAAATGGAAGAAGCAGACAATGAACTGGCTCGAAAATTACACTGGTCACGATTCGGCGCCGGAACAAAACAGCGAAAGGACAAAGAATCGCAAATGCCAAGCGTCCCAAAGGCCAGATGCAATGAGCGAGGGAGAGCGGCGGGGGTATCATGGCTTCAAGTGAAGCTTCCTACGTGTTAAAAATAAAATCTGTGAACCGGGGCCGTGCGACGGCGTGGCTGAGGGGTCGGCCAGTGAAAATGTCCTTTCCGCGGTTCAAATCGAATCAACGCAACATTAACATCATTTCCAACGGGACTGAAATAGATTGGCGCCCTAACGGCCCCAAATCAAGTCACCAGCTTTGACTTCTCTGATCGACCGGCCCGACGCCATCGGTCCAAATTGACCTCGGGATTGGACGTTTTTCAACTGACACCGTCACGCCGCGCCCTCCTCCGAAAACCGTTCGTCAACTGGGCGCAGGTCTTCTGTCGCCCCGGACGAAGGCCTGGGGTCCTCAAATTTTCTAGGTTCAGTCCTGCACCTCTGTTGCCTCTCACGCCGGGGCGTCGCCATCGTTAAAATTCCCCGGACAAACGGAGCGGAAACAGACAGACGTAGAGCCATTGGGGTACACGGGGTACAGTTCATCAAGTTTTCGTCCTGCATCGCAAAAACATGGTCGTCAACCGGGGACTAGAGTTTCCTGGCAGTGTGATTGACGTCTCCATTGACGTCCGAACGGACCAGTGCGAGGGGACCGGGGCCGGGCTGTCAGAGCCTCAAAGACCAGGCTTCCTCCTTGGAGGCTGCACACGCGTGTCCCGTGGAGTTTGTCTTTGAAGTGGTTTGAATTACCACATGGCGGAAATACACCAATTATGATCCAATTGTAAGGGAAGGAAAGATGGGGGAAAATGTCCCTTCACAAAGCACTTTGAGAGAAGCAGCTGCCTCAGGTGTGGCCGTGGCCGTTGAGGGTTTGGGACCTCCACCCCTGGTGCTTCTGCCTGGGGAACATAGTCACCACCCTGACCTGTACCTGCCCCCTCTTTCATTTGGCCAATTGACTGGTATCACCGGGTCCAGGCTGTAAAGCGGATTCTACTCTAAATACCCGCCTCATTCTACCCTAAATTCCCCCTGCTAATACTCCGGCTCAGGCTAAATGTATTAAATGATTTGTGGTGCGGAGCCACGGGCGCAAATCTGCCTGGTTAAACCTGATAAAGCCCAAGGCGACGCTCTCAGACGGGACGCTCCAGCGGCAGGCCGGGGAATGCGCCCGCCGAGGAATGACATGCGCACGGGCGCGTGCACAGATGTTGCCTGGTCGCACGGCGGCACCATTCGGAGAACAATCGACAATGAGAACCAACACATTCACCGAGACCTTGAAGGGTCAGAAGAGCTAATAAAGCTATTATTACCTTTGCTAAATCCAATTCCAAGCGCCTGAGAAAAAACAGTGAAGGGAGATTTTCCCCTCCTTTATTCCGCCCGGTCAACTCCCCGCCCGTTTCCACGTGCCGCCCCGCGGTTTTGCGGTTGGTCTTGCTGTGCATACTAGAATGTAAGACGCCGTAACCTGTCTCACCGTACGTGTTTGGTCCGGCTCGACCACAAAGGATGCGGAAGTTGACCGTGTTACCTTATAGCCCTTGATTCAATTCGGAGCCAATCCTACAGCGCCCTATCCGTCATGTATTGATCGGCGGTTGGCAGTCGTTCTCGTCTCAATTGGTTCTGTTTGGTACAGAGAGCTATTTTTTTTTCGGGCATACGACATATAATAAGGTATCGTCAAGGATTTCGTTACCATTGAATTTGGACTAACACTGGCGGGTTTTTGAACTGGTGGGTTTTTGAACGTGAAAATTGGGGAACAGATGCCTCGAATGGTCCAAGGAATGGGACCCCCTCTGGTGATCCCCTCTGGTGGTCTAGTACCCCAGGTTGGGAACCCCGGCTCCAAATAACCGCTTTCGAACAACAACAGATGCTCTGTGGTTGGTGGACATGAAACTAGACGCATTGATGTTTTAAATAGACTCTGCAGCCATGATAATTGGCTTTCCCATGAGACACTGACTGTTCTGTGTCTACTGGAGAACAAAATGAAGAGTCCATTTATCAGATGGACCAAAACCCAATCAGCCTGGTGGAGACATGCGTGGCCATGGCTTCCACGTGACCGCGGGTCACCACCCACTCCCCCTTCAGCTGTCACGGTGGAGGAGCCAGCGTCCCCGGGCCTCGGCGTGACAGATTGCAGTAGGACCCAGAACTCTTCCCGTTGTTTCGCTGCTCAGCCTCTCGAATGGCGGCCCACCATCGCATCTGACGCGGCCCCCGCCCGGCCACGCCCCCTAATCACATCATCAGAGTGGGGTTTGGGGGTGGGTGGGTGGGGTCGTGGGGGTGGGGGGTGGCGCGGGGCCGAGGGAGTGACAAATCACATTACAAACAGTGAATCACTCCAGTCCTCATGTAGCCAGCGGCCCCCTTCTCCATCTCTGTCTGGGAGGCTGAATGAAGATTGGAGTCTGCGCGTGTGTGTGTGTGTGTGTGTGTGTGTGTGTGTGTGTGTGTGTGTGTGTGTGTGTGTGTGTGTGTGTGTGTGTGTGTGTGTGTGTGTGTGTGTGTCTGCGTGTGTGTGTGTTTGTGTGTGTGTGTGTGTGTGTGTGTGTGTGTGTGTGGTGGCATTGTAACATGTGGAGGCCAGCCAGCCTCCTACTAGCTGGTGGGCTGCTGGTTGGGGTCTGGTCGTCCAGTTGGCTCAGGGTGACGTCATTCCTCCCATCATGTCAATGGAAAAGAGAGCGAGAGAGAGAGAGAGAGAGAGAGAGAGATTTTTGTTTCCCACTTGCTTTGGCAATGTAAACGTATGTTTGCCATCTGACTGTACCCCTTCGAATTGAATTGAATTGTATTTAATTTTATGAATTGAACTGGATTCAATTTTATGATTTGGGTTGAACTGAATTGGATTGAATTGTATTTATTTTTATGAATTGGATTGAAATTAATTGAATTGAATTTGATTGGATTGGGTTGGATTTAACTGGATTGAATTGAATTGGATTGAATTGAATTGAATTGAATTGAATTGAATTGAATTGAATTGAATTGAATTGAATTGAATTGAATTGAATTGAATTGAATTGAATTGGATTGAATTGAATTGGATTGAATTGGATTTATTTCATGAACTGGATTGAATTGGATGGAATTGGATTTCATTTTATGAATTGGTTGAATTGGGTTGAATTGGATTCAATTGAACTGAACTGAACGGAATTGAATTGAATTGAATTGAATTGGATTTAATTCATTGAATTGAACTGAACTGAATTTAATTTAATTTAATTTAATTTAATTTCATTCAGTTGAACTGAACTGAATTGGATTTAATTGGATTGAAGTGGATTGAACTGATTTGAATTGAACTGAATTGAATTGAATTGAATTGAATTGAATTGAATTGAATTGAATTGAATTGAATTGAAGTGAATTGAATTGAATTGAATTGAATTGAATTGAATTTTATTTTATTTTATTTTATTTTATTTTATTTTATTTTATTTTATTTTATTTTATTTTATTTTATTTATTTCATGAATTGGATTGAACTAGATGGAATTTGATTAAATTGAACTGAACTGAATTGGATTGAATTGGGCTGTAGTGGCCTGAATTGAATTGAATTGAATTGAATTGAATTGAATTGAATTGAATTGAATTGAATTGAATTGAATTGAATTGAACTGGATTGGATTTGGTTTAATTGGATTTAATTTGACTTAATTATATGAATTGGACTGAATTGGATTTAATTAGATTTAATTATATGAATTGGGTTGAATTGACTTCGATTTAATGGGATTTGATTTAATTTAATATGATTGAATTGAATTGAATTGAATTGAATTGGATTGAATTGAATTGGATTGAATTGAATTGAGAGAGCGGTAATATAGGTAATATGTGGTATTGAAGCAAAAAGCCGCTCACTAGGTTGAAATTCACGCTAATACCAATGCTATTGCCAATGCTAAGTACTGTATTGTACATTACATTTAAATTCATGATTTAAATGTTTTGATTTTTAAATAATTATAAAGAGTAAATTTTAGGTGTAGAAAAGCCCTTTCGTGGCCTGGCAGTACCCTGCAAGGTCAAAATTTTGCACCATTTTTGCACCATTTTGGTACAAGTCAGCCAGGGGTACAGTGGTACGAAAGGACAAACGGGTACTTTTACCCATGCCAAGGGTACAATGAAGGTACAGTACTTCATGGTACTGCTGGTGTGACAATCCATGTTCCTCTAAAGGTTTTATTTCTATCGGTGTCCACAATGCTGTGGATACCAAAGTACGAAATGATCATATTTCCCCAATTTACCAGCAGATTATTACATTCAATTACCAGCCTTTTCATTCTGCCCTCCTTTTGTGCTCATTTCTCAATTCATGTTCTTGTTTTTTCATCCCCTCAAAGCCGGATGACGTGACAAAGCCACGTGAAATGCTGAGTTGGAAAATGAGGAATGGAGTCCGTTTGGGGGAGACTGCCGTGTTTTTGTTCAGCTTTAACACACAACTGCGCAAAAGACTTGAAGGCCACTACCGCTACGACTCTTAAACACTTCATCCAGCGGGGGGTTTGGCACCGTCAAATATAAATCGTGGGGTTTATAGAAAGCCCCCCCTATTAGTTTGGAGCTTTTCGGGGGATAATTACAGGGACTTTTATGCTTATGAGGCCCTCAGGTGAAGGATAGTAGCCTTCATGGAACAATGAGGCTCCTGAAGAAAAGCGCTGTTCCCCGTCATTTGCACAATTATAATGTAGCCGGGCAATATCTGGCGCGGTAGGAAGGTTTGGGGAGGAGGCCGCGTGAAGCCGGCGTTTGGAAAATGTCATTGTTTTTTTGTCCCCGCCGCGTCGGGATGCTGCTCGGTTCAGGTGTTTGTGAAAAAAACGAAAATAAAAATAAAACATTTGACTTTGATTGGAGGAACCTATTTTGGGAAGCCGGGTCATTTATGGGGGGGGGGGCTAGGGGTGAGCCGTTGGAGAAAATTTGTACCTTTCTTCCTTATGAGCGTGCTGCTCCTCTCGGCTCCTCGCCCTGCCTCCTTTTTAGTCACTTATTTATTCTACCTGTTGTGTTTTATTTGCACAGCGTGAGCGGGTTTTTCACGCGGACACGGTTCTCTCCTACGCCCTCTCCTCTGTTCTTTCCTCCTCCTCCCCTCTCGCCTCCTCTTCTCATCTCATCCTTTCGTCGCGTCCTTTCCTCTCCCATCCTCCGCCCCCCCCCGTGATTGTCTTGGTGTTGCTCCCCGGCCTATTGATCTGCTTCACAAGTGGAGCAGCGTCACGCGTGCACCACCACCACCCGCCACCACCTGGGAATCCAATAACACAACATGCAATATGCACCAAGACAATGAAACGCACCTGGTTAAATCAATAGGCCGGCCGCACACGCACCAAGAAGAAGAATGTTTATTTGTCAGGCGACACGCCGCACTACGACACATACACACCATGCTGCCTTGTCCTTCCTTCGGGGGGGCAGCCAGGAGCAGTGGGCAGCATTCAATTACGCGCCCGGGGACCACATGTTCCACATGTCCATCGCTGGTCAGACATTGATGGGTGCATGTTTTTGGTGGGGGTCCTTACCGACGGTAGGTGGAGGAAACCCCATGTGAGCACGGGGAGAACATGCCAACTCCACACTGAAAGGCCCCTTAATTGGGAGATAACCCGCCGGAGCACGGTCTCAACAGCGCCCCAGGCGGGAATCGAACCCAGCAGCGCAATGCACTGCACCACCGTGCCACACAGACATGCACACATGCACACACGCATACGCATGCACACACACACACACACAAACACACACACACGCGCACATGCACACACGCATACGCACGCACGCACGCACACACACACACACACACACACACACAAACACACACACACGCGCACATGCACACACGCATACGCACGCATGCACACACACACACGCACACATGCACACACGCATATGCACGCACGCACGCACACACACACACACACACACACACACACACACACACACACACACACACACACACACACACACACACACAAACACTGCTTATTTATTGAGTCATCACCATCTTCTTCCAGCAACTTGTGGATCTTTTCTCCTACAGAATTAGTTAAATACATGTTCACTTACTACAGCTATAATAACTATGTGTATAGTGTCTATTATATAAAAGCATGTACTATATATATATATATTATATATAACTACTGCTTTTATAACTATGTGTATAGTGTCTATTATATAAAAGCATGTACTATATATATATATATTATATATAACTACTGCTTTTATAACTATGTGTATAGTGTCTATTATATAAAAGCATGTACTGTATGTATATTATATATAACTACTGCTTTTATAACTATGTGTATAGTGTCTGTTATATAAAAGCATGTACTATATGTATATTATATATAACTACTGCTTTTATAACTATGTGTATAGTGTCTGTTATATAAAAGCATGTACTGTATATATATTATAAATTAGTACTGCTATTAAAACTATGTGTATAGTGTCTGTTATATAAAAGCATATGATATATTACAACTACTATTATACCTGTGAGTAATGTATAGTGCCTATTCTATTAAATGATGTACTATACATTCATACTATATATTACTACACATATTATAACTCTGTGCATAGTGTCTGAGTGTCTGTATATATAAAAACATAGTATATACTGTATATACTATATTATATAGTAAGGCTGATTGCAACATACACAAAAATAAACTAGTGGCTTGAAGAAAGAAGGACGGAAATAGTAGTGGAGAGTGGGTTGGACAGGGCATGTGTGTGTGTGTGTGTGTGTGTGTGTGTGTGTGTGTGTGCGTGTGTGTGCGTGTGTGTGTGTGTGTGTGCGTGTGATGTTTAAATGCCATTCAACTACTTGACTGAGTAAAGGGCTCAAAATACTTCCCTGCTTGGTTTCACACGTGTGTGGATATACATTATGTATGAAAATATATAAAAATATATATACAGTGTATATATATTTGCCCTGGCTGCTGCGTGTGGAACTGAAATAAGGACGTCTCGCTCAACTCCTCAACACAAACCCGACGACTGACGTGAGTTGACGGTCCGTCAGCCGTCTCTGAGCAGGCGGCCCCTCCCGCCCCGGGCCCTCGCGTGACGCGGCGTCGGCGCGGCGCGGGAGGGAAGAGCTGAGCAGCGGAACTGGTGGAACTCCGCCCCGCAAGCTGCTCCGCCCGCGCTGCGGAGCGGAGCGGCCTGAAACATTAATCATCCCAGCACGCCCAACGGTGCGGCAGCTGCAGATCCGAAGGAAACACGCTACATATGTTCAGATTTTACGATATGAGGATCTACATGTGTAACGCGCGTAGTCAGATATGTACGTGTGTGTGTATCAATTAAATGTATGTGGTTATCCGAGTATTTCGCAAACAAATCCCATGTTTGCTCCTTTTTTTTTTTAGCCGGAACTTTCATGCCTGTGCTTCCTCCGCACGGTACGCTGTTTCCACCGTTGGTTCCCGGTACGAGTGCAGGTTGAGTGCAGGTGAACAGGTCAGTTTCTCGCCGTATCATATCTACGTCTAATATTCTTAAGGAATTATTCTTTGATTTCACGAGTTTGAAGCGACGGACCTTGTTGTAAATTGGATTTTGACTTTATTAAGTGACGTCATGACTTATAAATAACTCACACATTCAAAATATTGAAAGATTGCATAGTGCTTATATTTCTTCTTCCTTCCTCCTTCCTCCTTGTTTTTCCCACATCCATTCACGCACCGCTGGGTTTCACTTTCAGGCAACTCACCGATGTCAAGTTGGCCAATCTTTCCGACGCTGTGAAAAGGGCGTCCATTTTTAGGCGCTTTTTTTTTTTTTTTTTAATTTGCCACCGGCCATCCGAACCGAGCCGCTTCATTCCCCAGGACCTCCGCAGCCTAGATTAGACATTCCGTCGCTTGTTTTTCAGGGGCCGAGAGAGAGAGAGAGAGAGAGAGAGAGAGATAGAGAGAGAGAGAGAGAGAGAGAGATAGAGAGAGAGAGAGAGAGAGAGAGAATTGTTCACCTGATCTGCATATTAACTCCCCCGTTCACGCATATAAATTACAGTTTTAGAGGTGACTTCTACACAGTTGCTAAAAGGAACTGTAAAAAAACAGTCCCCCCCCCCCTGAAAAACACACACACGCACACACACACACACACACACACACAAATACACCAAAACGCGGCGATACATCCACCTGAAAGATCCCAAAAAATCGAATCCCGCCAATTATTGTTTTTTTTTCGCTGTTTGTTTTCCTTGAGGTCTACATGCCCACGGGTGGAGCTGTGAGTTGACAAGGTGTTACATATTTAACTCCGGCAGAGGGGAGATAAAGTTCAACCGGAAAAGTTTTTCCGGCAACAAATTTTTGCATTCGCACGCCTCGAGAAATCCCTGGGAGAGGAAACCTCGGCAACGGGCGGCATGAATATTCCGCTCGGAATTTGCATGGACTTAGCAACCTCATCCTTTGGCCCGCTCACCTCGCGTCAAGACGCTAATCTGGCAGACGGCGCTCCCGCAGCCGCCGCAGAACAAATGTCACCGTCAGCCTGTTTGCTCTGCTCTCGCCGCTCTGTTTGGGTCCGGAGGTGTAATCAATTATGCAAATAGCGCTGTTGTCCCAGCGAAATTGAATGCCGCCGCCGCCGCGAGGCGTCAGAGTCTGGGGGAGGCGGATGAAGGATGGCGAAGGATGTTGTTGACACGCCTCCTTATCTCGCCCCCGCAAACGAAAGAAAGGCGTCGGAGGCGGCGACGGGTGTTGCGGCGCCGGCCGAGGTTGGCTTTGTGTCAACGCGGCGACGCGTCCTGACCCGTCACCTCCCCTCTTAACGACTGACGGAGGACTGTTATCGCGTGGCACCGTCGTTCACTTTGGCGTCCGGGGGGCAGGACGTCCACTCGTGACGAGGGCTCTTTCTTGCCGGTGGGCCGGATCGTCTTGTGTCGCCCCGAGGAGCCGGCTCTTGCGGCGCGCCTCACAAACGCCTCTCAAGAACTGATCAAACGGCGTTGCTGTTTGTGCACATTTACCACTTCAGTCTATCGTGTGATAGCTATCCTCAAGCCGAAAAACCACGTCATCTATCATGATTTGATGTCGCTCGACTCAAGACAAAAATCTTCCAACATATTTTACAATTGAAAGACGAGAGATGAAAATTAAACAGCCATTTCAAATGTCACAGAGCATTACAACCATTCGAATGAAAATCTATACAGTGTACAGGTACTGCTCACTTGACGACCCTGTTCCGGTCCCGGGACCAGGTCGCTAAGCCGCGGTATCGTACGCAGCGCGCAACACAGACTGGTCAGAGAGCCGGTCGTAAGTCTGAACGGTCGTGATACGGGAAGCTCCTTAAATGAGGAGCACCTGTATGTGAGAAGAAGGCTGTCAAAATACGGGCATTAGGCTCTCAGATACGGAGCAGATTTTTATTGTTCACTAAAATGAGCTGGCTTGTTCACAAACAACTCACGACTGAAGCCTTCAGCTCCCAACGCACATTTTAGAAGTGGTGGCCAAGCAGTAAAATGGCCAATCATTCTATAACTAAGTAATAATGATCCTTCATCACGTAATTATAATCCACATCTTCACATCAATATTCTCACTTCTGCGGCGGAAGTTTCTGAACATACAGAAAGCGCGCTCGTTAGTTTTTTAACAAATAAAAAGGAGTTGACAAATGGGGCAGCCAGACCGCACAAAATGGTTGACAATGGCCCAAATCTGGTGGCCCAGGGATACCGGGGCAACTGTTGTACCCCTTTTCCACCGCATGAAAAACCTGGAAAAACACCCGCTCACATCTGGAATTTGTCATTCGTGGGAGAGGTTACACCCAGGATTCTATCCCCCCAGAAATGACTCTGCAATAGTCCTGGGTTTTTATCTGCTCCGGCTCCGATCGGCTGTGATGGAAACATGACAGCTGGGTAGTCACGCTACTTTTCACCCCTTTACAATATCCGTGTACTATTCGATCATTTCATATCCAATTTAGAATCCAAGACCAAAATCAGAAGTTATTGACTTTTTTCCCCACATGGGGGACCGTGAAATCTTTTGAGTGTGGGGATCGCACCGTGGGGACCGCAGCGGGGAACCCCCGCTGCGCCCCGGCCGGGCTCCGAGCCACTCCAGCACCGCCCCAAGCCGGTCTCCGAACCGAGGAGTGTCTCCGCTCCCCGCCATCGAAGGACCGGCAGCTGTAGGTATGGATAATCCATGATGCTTCCACATTTTTTTTCCCAATCAACCAAGACATGCCCCTCTTCTGGCACCTTTAAGTAGGTAAGTAAGTAACACTTTATTTATACAACACTTTTTGAAGCATGGAGTTACAAAGTACTTTACATAATAAATATAAAAGCAAACATTTATATAAAAAACACGCATAACAAATATGAATGCGAATAAATATAAAAGATGCACACACAAAAACACACATATACATAGATACACATATTATTGGAAAGCTGCCTTGTAAAAGTGAGTTTTTAATAGTGGTTTAAAACATTCAACAGATGTTGCAGATCTGATGACTAATGGGACAAGATTCCATAATGTGGCGGCCTAGAGAGCAGGGCACTGGCAATCAATCCTACAGGGCACTGGCAGCCAGTGCAGGGAGTTATGTGGGCCCTGCGTCTGGTCTTAGTCAGGAGCCTCGCGGCTGTATTTTAAACTAGTTGCAACTGTGCCATTGTCCATTTACTGAGGCATGAGAACAGCGCATTACAGGCATTAATCAAGGTGTGAAGCAACAAAAGCACGAATGATGCTCCCCGTATCTTTCCAAGACAATGATGATTTGATTTTTTCAATTCTTCTCAGTGGGAAGAAACATGTTTGAACTACTTTCGTACCCTGTTGATCAAATTTCAGTTGGGAAACGAAAATAACCCAGGCTGTTAGTGTTGGCTTTGATATTTGGAGCAAGTGGGCCAAGACAGTGAAGAATATTATTCACAATAGGATCAGGGCCGATGATCAGGGCTTCTGTTTTGTCGAAATTTAACAGGAGGAACTTATCAGACATCCATTTTCGATGGTGGTCAAGCAGTCATGCAGGATGACTTTATTACTATGATTTTTTGTCTTTATGGATAAATAAAGTTGTGTATCGTCAGCATAGCAGCGATGAGAGATACAATTAAAACCACAAATGATATGGCCCAGGGGAAGCATATATAAAGAGAACAATATAGGTCCCAGAATGGATCCCTGAGGGACCCGTAGAGAAGGGGGGCTGACAAAAAGACATGGTCCTCAATGGAGACTGTAAACTCTCTTCCTATTAGGTATGACAGGAACCACCCTATAGCCATCCCAGTTAAACCAGCCCATTTCCTGAGTCTGGCAATTAAAATTGTACGATGTCGAAATCGGTTCTCCGGTCAAGCAACACAAGGATTCAGCATCCACCTGCCTCAGCACATAACTTAAGACAGTTTCAGTATTGAGCTGCTGGCGAAAACCTGACTGGAATTTTTGAAAGATATTATTAATTTCAACAAGCTGTAGTAGTTGCTTAGCGACGACTTTTTTGAGAATCTTACGGATAAAAGGTAATTTGTCTGTAATTCTTTAAGAGAGATTGATCCAGGTTCGTTTTTTTTTGGAGAGGCTGTACAGTGGCTTTCTTAAAATAATCAGGGACTAAACCATAAATGAGGGACTCATTTACAATGGTGATTAACATGGGACTTATTACCAGGAGGACTTCTTTGAGAAATTTTGTGGGAATTATATATAGTATCTATCAGCTCTCATTGCAAAATTGGAGAGATTTGGGACAAGAGAATACAGGGACCACCAGGAAAATCAGAGAATAAAAAGGCAGAGGGTGTTTTATTTGACCTCATATGACTGACCTTTCAGCAAAAAGGGCTAAAACCTTTTACAGTACAGAACAGGTCACAGGGTCAATGATTGTGGTTGCAGATACAAGGTGATTAAACAGAAATCCAGGGTTTTTCCTATTACAATCCATGAGTTCAGTAAAGTAGGCGGCCCTCGCACCCTTAATGTTTTGGTTGGGAGTAATCCAAACCTCTTTCATGTAATGATAATGAACCCAAAGGCTTGTAGTCTTCCATCTGCGATCAACCTTTCGGCAATTCCCTTCTTTTGCAGCGAATACTATAATTGATCCAGGGGGATGGACTGATACTAGGTAGAGACCCCGTAGTAAATGGGGCAATAGTATATGAAGCTCACAGACAAAGATTGTTGAAATTTGTAACCGGATCATTTAATCGGGGGAAGTGAGGCGTATCCCGGCTAGGAGCAGAGAAGATAGCAGGAAATTCTGCAGCTGATCGATCGTTGAAGATGCAAGAGCGGACAGAAGGCTTCTTGGGGGAGGGAGCCGACTCGGGATGGCATATCAGAAAATACGCCCTGGAATAAAATCCTCTATAGACACGGAATTTAGTCACAAACCTAAAGTAAAAACAAGGCATGTATGGGAGTGTGAGACGCCTCGTAAATATGTCGGGCCAAATGAAAAGATTCAGAGATATTATGAATTCTGAGACATTTCAAGGGGTGATCAATGTGCATGTTAAAGTCTCCAGCAATGATGACCGTCGTAATTCACAACGGCGGATGAAGCTAGATCAGAGAATTCAGAAAGAAACAGGCAATTCAGTTTAGGTGGGCGGCATATTAGGATGCCGCATACAGGGTTGTCACTTTCAACTTTGAAATTGAGCACCTCGAAACTACCAAAAACCCTCAGTGTTAATGAGAAAAGAAGAAAAACACTTTCAAAATGGTTCTTGAGGACCGCAGCCAGGCCGCCGTCGCGAACCATAGTTTGGGGGACAAGCTGGATAAGTAAACAGTTGTCCAAGCCAAGTCTCTGTTCAAAGCAGAAAGTCCAAATTATGATAGGAAATTAAATTGTTAAGATCAAAGTTCTTCTTGGACAGGGATCTGGCATCAAACAAGGCGAGATTTACAAATGAGGTGGGCCGTCTGGGTTCACATTTAATGTGAATGAGATTATTTTTATTAGTCGCAGTAGGGTGACGGATGGCTGGAGAAAGGCAATAGCCAGTGAACAGGGTGATATATGGTCTGGGCCTGGTAACAATGGGGATGCTATTTGTGAGGTAGAGTGCTGGAGGCACTAGACCACCATTATATCAACAAGCGGTAGAACACGGTGCGAGGTCCAGCTTCAAAGATAAAAGTTTTGAACTTGACCTCTTTAAGTTGCGGCCACCCTTTGCAAAAAGGTCTCTGCGAGCCCAGAATGCATCAAAGTTATCTGCATGGATTAGGGAGGCTGCAACACCTCTTTATCCAGACATGAAGCTAACGGATGCGGCTGAAGTCTATGTCACCGAAGCAGGGAGAGGGGAGCGGTCCAGATATCGTACATTTCCTTTTTTGTTTTCAACGCGGTAGCGATGAGGTCTGCGAAATCAGGGATAGGGCTCCAGGATAGCAAGCGGGGTGTCCTGCGGCGGAGCCCGGGGTAGCCAATCACGCAGGAGACGACGGAGGATGGAGGCAACCAGCCAGGGGACTGCCGTTGACAAGTGGAGGGGGTCCCATAGAACTGTGTCCTGGAAGGCTGCGCTGGGAGTGTTAATCTGCTTCGACCGCCCACAAAGCCGCACAGTTCAACAGAAAACTGTCGAATATAGTCCTTAAGGTCAGCGATCTTCCTGTTTGCTTTCTGGAGAAACACATAACCCTCACTGGGCATAGCTTAGCCACCAGGCTAGCAGCAAGCCTGGCTAAGCTAGTGGCCAGCAAAGCAAGTTATCGCAGTTTAGCTTAGAAAAACAAGCCTCGCTAAGCTAGTAGACGGAACAGTAAACAAAGTGTAATCCAGGGACAATCAGGCAGGGACGTCTCCTAAAACTAACAGAGCTGTGATAAACTGGTTAAAGATCAGTAAACCTGCTTGGATCAATTCCCATCAATGGGGTAAAACTGTTAAAATCTGCTGCGACTGGTGCCTACCTGCTTATATAGTATTTATATGTAAATATATTCTACACATAAGTTATAGAGAGAAAATTTGTAATTAGTTCTAATCTCTGCTCCTCTTTTCCATTTATAAATCAATAGTACACCCGCTAATTTTAGTGTAAAAATGGTATTATTGCCGGGCGCTGGTTTAGCTTGTCAAGGACAACAGTCAAAACAAAACTCTGGGGTGAATTCACAAAGCGGCTTTTGCGGCCGCCAAACCTGTGCAAATAGGACAAAAAGTGAGCGTCGATTCTCAAAGCACCGCAAACGGCGAAACGCACCGCTAACCACCCGACCGTGCAAATAGCCTCTCGGTGCGGCGGTGCTATCTGCACATATTTAAATGAGGTATTATGCATAGATGTGGTGTAAAATTTTCCCCCTTTCTATGCAAATGAGCCTCGTTGCAAATGACGTCCAATTTACAAACCCCCGTGCTAATAGCCAACAGAGAGAATTCATCACCGTCTTCAGAGAGCTGGTGCAACCGAAGCGTATTGATAAGGGGTGTCACACCCAGACTTTGCAGTGATCAGCAAATACGATTTTGAGGTTATTATTATAATTATTATTACTCTCACGGCATCTGAAGGTAGCGATGCCTTCAACGGGCAGCAGCCCCTGCTTTTCAAAACACACTCCAAAAGCAACTTGATGAAACTTTGAATTTCTTGTACAAATAAGGAGTTACAAACTTTGACAAAAAAAGATTCTGTAATTCCTATTAAACTCCAAAGATATATAAATAAAAAAACAACTAAAAGTTACAGGGAATAGTGATAAAGTGGTCAAAATTGGGATTGAACCATAGGTGGCATCGAACCCCTGGACCATGGACAGCTCCGCTCAAACCACACAAAATATTAATACAAGAAAAAAATGAATGAGAAATAAGGTAATTATATACGGAAGAGTATTAAAACCACACAACAAAAAAATACCCCTGTGTTTCAAGAGTAAAGTCAGAATTCCCACACAGGGAGAGGCCTGGCCTGCACAGGCTCCGAGTTTGGAGGCCCGATAGCCCCCGGAGCCGAGCCCCTGCACCCGAAAGGCTGTGGTGTCTTGCCCGCACTGAAAAAATGAACGTTATGGTAGAGTAAAATATATGAAATTAACTGAATTAAGATTTAGGTAGAACTAGTTTTATGTGTATAATTTTAATATATACACATTTATTCATTCAATAAATGAACTGTGTGGGAAGAGTCAACTTTATTATAGATTTACTCTTACTACTTAAATGTTTTATAGTCACTGCACAGAAACCTAAAAATACTAAGTACATTTTAATCTAAAAGTATAGCGTGTTTGAATCCGTGCAGATTCGCAATCAGATGCAAAACAAGGGCAAACTGCACTCATCAGCAAAACTTTATGGGTGTGTTTGCACCGGCATATCATTAGCGCAATATATTTTGTGAATCGGACGCTGGGACGCCACGGATAGCGGGCGCAATCTTTTCCCTCTGTGCGGACCCTAGAAGACGCAATTCGCCATTTCCCTCCGGGGATGATCTATCTATCTACCTAAGACGGCATTTACGTTGAAACACAGAGCAGAGCTTTGGAACAAACGTTTTACTCGGATGACGTTCCGCCAGAGTTAATGACTTTATGTGTGACACCGTATAGGAAAGCAATAGCAATATCACAGTTCTGTTCAGGTAATGGCATTTGAGAAAAAAAACAAAAACAAAAAACAGACATCCATAGAGCCAGGAGTGAGTGGTTCAGGTAATCAAGAAAAAAAAGAAAAAAGGAATTGACACCTGAAGTTGCCGTGCTCTCTGAATGGTTTTTTAAAACCATGTCTGTGCGGAGCTATCAACCATAATCTGGCTCTGGGCTATTTTTCCACTGAAAGTGGTCAGAGAGAGGAAAATATGATCTAGTGTGTTTTAAGCCCCAATAACAGCGACCGAGGCACCAGTCCTGCTGAAAAGTCAATCCATAAGAGTTTACTGATTCCAGATTGCTTTGTAAGCCGCCCCTCTGAGCCAAACTTATTGGCATTTGCAGCCATTGTATTCATATTCATTTTTTGGTGAGAACCAATCTTTGCGCAATTCAAAGGATTCATCATCTGTGACCGGCCGTAAACAGGGGCGCTGAAAACGGTTTGACCCAGGTCAGAGCCTCCCCTGACGAACTCTCTCTCACACGCCGTTCTCCCTTCCCGCCCTTCTCCAACTTTTTTCTTCGGGTTGTTGCGTCGGGACGTCCTCGGAGACCATTGTGCCGCAGCGCCTCCCGAACACCCTGAGGCAGCGTTCCCCTCTCCACAAAGGACAGACTCTGTGTGGGAGGCTGCTCTGCTACCGAATTTGTTTCTACCGGATGTCCTTCACCCCTGCACCACGTGTCTTTAATGTGCCTCCTTCTAAACAGCTTGAAAATCTGTTCTTGTTGCGTATAGTTATCGGCGACCGCAGCCTTGGGGAGGTTGTAGTCGCTTTTATTGTTGTTTTTGTTGTCTTTGTTGTTGCTTTTGTTGTTGCTGTTGTTTCAGGGGCATTCTTTTGTAATGACCAGCTGACAACTACGTTCTCTCTTTGTTTTTTGTATTTCTTTGTAAAGCGCATTGTGTTGCCCTGGTATGAAATGCGCTCCATAAATGAAGTGTGACTTGACTTGACTTGACTTATTCGTCGGAACTATTATATACAGTAAATCTAAAACAAATGATTGAAATTAGGTTCAGGGGAGAGTTTACAAAGAATGGATTGCAGCCGCTAACAGCACCTTGAATTGCACGGCAATTGCACCCGCTATCTGCTCCGCTCAGCTTCAAATTCCCAAATATATTGCGCTGATGATAATATGCCGCCACGAACACGCCCATAAAGTTTTGCTGCTCAGTGCAATTTGCCATTGTTTTGCACCTGATCGCAATTATCCATGTGACTAAGTAATGAATCTGTGCATCAGCAGGGGGTGTCCATTGGATAGTCATTACTCATTTTCACCACTGCTCTACGCTGGTCTGTTTTACGAATTATCAGTCTTAAATAAATATAAAACTTAAAAGAATTGTTGGACCGTAGTTATTTTCACTCCCTGAAGGGGGATTTGAAAATAATGTAAATTGTCCGGGGGCGTGGGCACGGGTTTTACTTAGTATTTTTGGGTTTATGTGGCGTGACTTTAAAACATTTAAATTGTATGACTTCATCTATGAGAAAACGTACTCGTCCCACACCATTATATTTTATTTTGTAATTTTGTCTATATTTTGTTTCGAATCATAAGGAATCATAGAGCAGTTTTTGTCAATGTTTGTAACGCCTTTTTGTACACAAAAGTATTGAACAAGTTTCAAGTATTTGCTTTTGGAGTGCGTTTTGAAACCACCCACCGACCGCCGCGTGTCCGGCGACCTTCAGATGCTGTGACATGATAATAATTGTAATGATGTGAAAACATTACTTACGGATCACTGGAGAGTCTGGGCGGCACACCCCTTATGAATGCGCTTTAGTTGCACCGGCTCTCTGAAGACGGTTGCTGCCTTTTTTCAAATTCACTTTGCTCGCCCTGCACTTACCACCAGCTCTTTGCAGAATTCTGCAGGAATTGGACGCTATTCGCAATGAGGCTCATTTGCATAGAAAGGGACCAATTTTGCAACATAAATATGCATAATACCCAAATTATATATGTGCAGATAGCAATGACGCACAGAGAAGCTATTTGAGTGGAAATTTCAGTGCTTTGCACCGTTTGTGGGTCCTTTGAGAATTTGACGCTTTTTTGTTATTTGCGCCGGTTTAGCAGCCGCAGAAGCTGCGCAATCACTTTGTGAATACGCCCCTCAGCGTTTCTATTACTGTCATTATTATTCTAACCCCCTTTTTTCGTATGTAACATGAGTGGAGACCAAAGTACATTGAGTAAATCGCTGGTATACATTACAAACGGCTGGCTCAAATCCAAAATGAAGTGGGGAACGTTTTAAATATTCAGCAAACGGTCAGACATGAACCTGCTTTGAG
>NC_137193.1:10836432-10846432 GCF_960531495.2 Zeus faber | reverse complement strand
TTGGAATCGCGGTAATTACCTAATTCGTTAAATAACGAGGTTTTTAAACCTCAAACTCTCTTTCTCTCTCTTATTCATTCAGAGAGAGAGAGAGAGAGAAGAAAAATCCCATTCGCCTTAAATGTGGCGAAAGGTCACCGGGGTCAGAATAGAGAATTTGACGCCTCAGGTCCGGTCCGCGTGGTCCTCGATGGGGGTTAAAATTTTTCGGTTTGGTAGCTTGTACCAAACAAAGGCGAAGACGAAACTCCGGCGGTGTCGATAGTTCGCACTCTGGGCGCGTTTCCAAAACGCAGCTTTTCTGCAGTAATGACGTTTGTAAAAGCTAACGCTGAAAACTTTGAATTTTCTTTTTTTTTTTTAAGTCAGAGTCGTTGTCTCGCACAAACAAATACTGTTACTGGTCACGTCTCCTTCCTGAATACAAAAAAATGAAAAATACAAAAAAAAAAGCGGTGGGGTAAAAAAAAGTACCTTTGCTATTATTATTATTTTTATTATTATTATTATTCCAGAGGTAACCAATTATTTTTTCATCACCACTAAAATCTACATTAAAGATATGGAACAAAGAACAACACAAAGGAGGAGGAGGAGGACGAGGCAGGGAAAAGGTAAAAGAATATACCAGAGAGAGAAACAGAGAGAGAGGCATAAAGGAGATGCAAAACAAACATGACGATGAGGAGAAATGTGGAGACGGAGGGGTGGAGGGGTGGAGGGGCGGAGGGGCGGAGGGGCGGAGGGGGAATAGTCACAGTCGTTCCATTTTCCCTCCGCGTCTGAAGTCCGCTCGATAAATTGGAAACAGTGGAGTTCCCTTATCTCCCATCGCCTGAGTGTATTCAGCGTCTGATAAACCGCCCCCCCACACACTCACACACACACACACACGCGCGCGCACACACACACACACACACACACACACACACGAACATACAGATTTGAATTTAAAAGAATGCATGGGTTGAAAGCAGGGGGAAAACACACCGAGTGTTACACAAACCCCAAAAAAGCCTCGTGTGGAAACCCGGTAATGGAAGTTGATCCTGTGCGTTATCTGTGTTGATATTTGGAAAAAGCGGAATCAAAAGCGGGATAACCGTGCCTTTTGGTGTCGGGCTATCGGATTCCCGTCCGCAGCGAGCCTCCCCATCCCGTGGACACCGCCACCGGAGACGTGGGCAGGCGGCTCTCCGGGTCCGGCTTTGTCATTCGCCGTGTTCACCTGCGCATGTTGATCAGGACGGGTGACATTTTGAATGAGGTGTGCGTCCTTTACCCCCTTCACATTCTACCCGACCGCAGCCACGGAGTCGCCCGGCAGCTGCTGAGGCTAGTCCGGTGGGTGCCCCAGTCTGGGCCACCAACATAACACAGACTGGACGGGCGAGCCGGAGGGTTGACCAGCGGGGCCGGGCGCCGGGCCCCCGGGGAGACTGCCATGCCGTGTTCGGCGGCAGCGTCAGGAGCCCGGGCTTTCTCCTCGGGGAAGGAGGCGACCCGTCTCGCCGCTTCTCGGTTCGTCTCCGCCGGACGCAGCCTCCTCTGCGTGGCCACCCTCCCTGCCGTGCAGGCTTGCTCATCCACTTGCTTGCAGGTTTCCTCAGCCCGGTCTTCCCCCTTTATCTGGCGCTGGATCACTTCGACCTCCAGCCGCTTCATTCCTTGGGAATCACTCATGTGGCTTCCATTCCATTGCAATAGGTGTGGTCTGGGAGTCCACGGACTGGGAATCCGGAACTTGGGAGTCCTGGGAATTGGAGTCCTGGGACCTGGAGTCTTGGGACCTGGAGTCCTGGGACCTGGAGTCCTGGGACCTGGAGTCCTGGGACCTGGAGTCCTGGGACCTGGAGTCCTGGGACCCGTCCATAAGACTCTACTGACGTGCAGAAAGGGCTTTTGTTTGAAAAATATTTGCAAATTGACGGATTGAAGATTGAAGACTTAATAACTTAAGTCATAAAAACAGAAGTAAACACACAATGTGTGTGTTTTTAAAACAAAAAAAAACAACCTTAATCTTTACAATAAGCAATAAGAATAGACAATATCAAGAAGAAATGTCCTAAAATAAACAACCGACAAGACAAAAATGGAAATAAACCAAAAAATTGACAATAAACAATGAACCTTAGTGTCAACAGCTCACATGTTTGCATGTTTATATTAAAAATGTTTTACTCCGTTTCTTATATAAAAAAACTGAGTAAAAAAAACAAACAGTTACGTAATGTGTGTAACAATTGAAAAAAAAAAAACAAATGGGTGTAATAATATATTCATATAATATATACAAACATATTAGTTTTTAAAACGACCCCCAACCCCCATGACAACCACTGCTGTTCAGGCAGTCATCAGACCCCGCCCCGCCCCACCTTAATATTCTCCGCGTCGCTCGGAAGAAGCTGTAACGGTCACACCCGCTGCACGCTCTGATCCCACGTGGGGGTTCCTTAAATCACCGGGGCTGGTGAAAGGGGAGGTGCGGTTGTGATATCGCACACAACTTCCGTCCGATTGGGGAGGGGGCGGCGGTTCATCGTCCCGGGGGTCCTCCGAAGGCTCGGGTGAGGTAGAGGGAGACGGGCGCTCCCCTGCGGCCATTTACAACACGCTGTATCTACTGTGTGTGTGTGTGTGTGTGTGTGCGTGCGTGCGTGTGTGTGTGTACGTGTGTGTATTATCGCCTGCAAAGTGACATTTGCGCCTCTCCTGCTGGCGGCGTGCGCCGGGTCGCGTCTTGGGAATCGCACGACGCTGGTACAACACATCTGGACATCACTCCCTCCCTCCCTCCCTCACCCCTGGCCCCTCCCATACTGTCGTTCTGCTTTCCCGGCTTTCCTCTCCTCCTCCTCGACGAGCCTCTCAGGTTCCTCCTCCCTCCGTTCCCCTTCTACTCTCGCTTCCTTCCCACTGGCACAGCCACTCTTTCCCACTGTGCTCCTGTGCTCCTGCCCACTTTCATGTGTTTCGAAAGGTTTTTGCATTTGTCAGCAACTCAAAGTTGTAATCCATAGTTTTATTTAGTTTTGAAAAGAAAATCTAAAATTTTACACTTTTTCGAGGGTCCTTCAACGTATTTCCTTATATTCGCTCCCTAATCATGCTGTTCCCAGTGTTGGTGGTGGGGTCCGCCGCCTTTCCCCGGAAAATGTGACGTTCCCTTCGGTACACTGATTGCACAATCACAGCCTCACGGTTAAAAAAATAAGTCCGGTTTTAATGGTAAAGTAAAAACGGATCTGGGTGAAAAGAGACTCACCTCGAGCAAAGGCGCTTCTTGACACTTCTCTGCATCTTTGCAACTTTTCATGAATATATCGTCGGTCAGAAAACTAGAAAGTAAACACCACCTCTACGCATAACCTGAGCAGAAAGCTTGATGAGAATCAGCTTTGTTTATTTAAGAATGATATCGGGCCGCGAAAAACATTGTGCCTCTTAAAAAACTGGAGTGGAGATCGAGCGGCGACGTCCCGGCCGTGCTCTAGTTCAACGTGAACAGGAAGTCCCTCACGATGGCCGCGGGAAAAGCTGAGGCTCTTTAAATACATGAAATATGATGAAATTAAATAATAATTTCCAAAAAAAGTCTTTATATTGTAAAGTCGTCTCCAAACTTTTTATTTTCTTTGACTGGTCAGACATACGTACTGTACATGTTGGAGGCAAAAACATCAATGCCGCATTTGGGCGTAATTCAACTGCTGATATTCACGGTTGCAGCGGGCAGATTATCCCGAAAAATACAGGGTTATTACTGATGTGCGAATACATGGCGCCCAATGTGGCTGTTACACACATCAAACGTGTTATACTGACCTGAGAGAGAGGCCTGATAACATTTTGACCGCATGTTTGCGGTCTTTAAACACGTGGAAACACCTTTACATGTTCTGCTGCTGCACACAAACACACAAACACACAAACACACACACATACACACACACACACACACACACACACACACACACACACACGTGGGTAAGCGTGCCCGCTGACACATGAAACTAACACCTCAAACTTCTCTTCTCCATGATCTTCTTTCCGCTCGGCTAGATCTCTCACCCTAGATCTCACACACACACACACCCTGTGTGTGTGTGTGTGTGCATGTGCGTGTGTGTGTGACTGACTGTGTGTGTGTGTGTGTGTGTGTGTGTGTGTGTGTGTGTGTGTGTGTGTGTAGTAGGAGGTGAATCACATTTCCTAGTGTATGTTAGTGAGGGGCAGCTATTTATTTGCTCAATCCACATGCAAAAGTACACTTGCAATAAAATGCACAAACGCACGCACGCATACACACACACACACACACACACACACACACACACACACACACATACTGACACACTATCAGGCTGTGATTTACATTTATTTTTTCCGGCTCTGGTCGTTGCTTTCCAAATCAATAATGCAAGCAAACAGGCCAGAGGGCTTTACAGCAGCTTTTCTGTTGGCGCTTCAGACACAAACAGCGGAGGGAGAGCGCATGTGTTTTGTTGTTTGAGTGTGTGTGTGTGTGTGTGTGTGTGTGTGTGTGTGTGTGTGTGTGTGTGTGTGTGTGTGTGTGTGTGTGTGTACGAAAAATACAATGATCGTTTATTTGCAATGGAGTAACTGAGCGATGGAGCGTGAGCGACATGGACCAACGATGCAAACCCCGGTGACAAAACACACCCAATCCGCAAATACACTTCACATCAATTTATATCTCAGGTCACTCTAATACACAGACTGAAGGCTTAGTATTTTTAAAACCAGGCCTTGTCAAAATTGTGTTTTAACGTTTTACAGTTGGGGTTTACTGTTGACAGTGAGAGACCAGAAACCGGAAGCTGCGTCGCTTCCGACCGGCAACCGGCCGTAGCCGACGTTTCTCTCCCGGTTGTTAAAACATGTGAAAAGACACACGGCACCAAGACACGTGCACATTTCAATAAGGCCTGGTTGGGTTTGAAAAGGTGTATATTATGTCTCAGCGGTGTCCAAGAATCCCTGATCGGCATTCTGGGACATCTGCGTCCTCCTTCCTCAGCCCAATTTTGAGGTCCCTGGTTTTGGTGGAGCTCCAAGTAAGTGGTATGAAAACGGGGCAACGTGACGCCCGGTAAACACAACGAAATAAAGGTGACTTAATGCAACTGAAAAGGGTTCTTCATAGTGACGCCATTGAGGACCACTTTGCGCAAACAAACCTTAACACCGGGGTCCTTGAGAGAAGCATCCCATCATCCAAAGACGCCAGCGGAGAATCGACAACTTTCCCGCGTCCCGGAGAACCTGGGAACCTGGAGGAGCGCCGGGCTAAATGAAGTGTTTCTCGAGGCGGCGATGGGTCTTTGTGTTTCCGTACGCTCAGACGAGAGAAAACAGCCATGAAATAATAGTTTGGCTGGAAGGGAGTGTGGCCAAAGGGGAGAGGTAGAGATAGATAGATAGATAGATAGATAGATAGATAGATAGATAGATAGACAGATGGACGGATGGACCGATGGACCGATGGACCGATGGATAGATGGATAGATAGATAGATAGATAGATAGATAGATAGATAGATAGATAGATAGACAGATAGTGTTGGGATCTGGGAAACCGATCCCTCCCAGGTTGGTTGATGTCGGGAGATTCCTCAATCAGATGGAGACGGATGCGATGCATAATGGATCCTTTATTGGCACAATGACAAAGACCAAGAGACGGGCCCAAAGCAAGAGCGACCAAGCAAGCATAAAGGCTATTTGGATGAGAGATGTCATAAAGAGACATTTTCCATGTTGGGCGCCATTTTAAGTGAAATGCCCTGTCATTTCTATCAGCCGCCATTTTTACATTACATTTACATTACATTACATTACATTTTCATTTAGCAGACGCTTTTATCCAAAGCGACTTACAATTGTTCGATCACCGACGGACGCAGCCATCAGGAGCAATTAGGGGTTAAGTGTCTTGCTCAAGGACACTACAGCATGCTAGCAGGAGGAGCCTGGGATCCAACCAGAAACCTTTAGATCACTAGACCACCAGCTCTACCGCCTGAGCTACCATCCCCCCTATCCCCATCTATTTTGTGCGCTATACTACATCCAACAATCACCCTTTTGACCTCATCAAATATAAGGTCACTCTAAAACAGTAATCACAACATATATTAACCATGGGGAAAGCAAATACAACATCGTAATGACATGTATAACAAACACTACACAATTCATGACAATGCATGTCACCAGGAGTGATTGGTAGGGAAAACCCCATTTGTCTTAGTGGGAAAACCTACCAACATCCATATTACTGAACGCGAGGATGGCATTCACTCACCACCTGGACCATTTTTAACAACAAAATCTTCAACAAACTGCACAGATCCACCCTCTCTAACCTTATACTGAACCGTTACTACCCTTATACTAAACTTAAACATGTATTAGCCTTACACTAAACTTAAACATGTTAAATGACTCCAGTGATACGTGTCCCCTTCTCCCTCGAGCCGGACGGCGCGGGAGGTGCGCTCGGTGACCCGATGTGGTCCCGTCCACCGGGGGTCCGCCCACTTTCGCTTGATGACCCTCAGCATGACCCACTCGGCCATGGGTAGATCGGAGTCACCCGGGTCTCCCCTTGGTGGACCAGGAACGTAGATGACCAGCTCCAGGGACTGCATCAGGTGGTCCACCGCAGATAGATAGATAGATAGACGACGGACGGACCGATGGATAGATGGATAGATGGATAGATGGATAGATAGATAGATAGATAGATAGATAGATAGATAGATAGATAGATAGATAGATAGATAGATAGATAGATAGATAGATTGATAAACAGATGGACGGACAGATGGATGGATGGATAGATAGATGGATAGATTGATAGATAGACAGACGGAGGGATAACATTTCACTGCATATATGTATGAAAGTATGTACAGTATATGTATGTGACGAATAAACCTCTTGAATCTTGAATCTTGAAACGGATGGACGGATAGATGGATAGATAGATAGACGGATGGACGGACCGATGGATAGATGGATAGATAGATAGACGGACGGACCGATAGATGGATAGATATAGACAGACGGACTGACGAATAGATGGATAGATAGATAGACGGACGGACGTACAGACAGATGGATGGATGGATAGAAATAGAGAATAAAGGGGTTGTGTCGGTCGCTGATGAGTGATGACCGCAGTGAAGGACAGATGATTATTTTCATCAGCTCCCAGAACTAAAGGCTACCAGCCCTCCTACTGGGCGGATCAGCGCGACTGATGGCCTATAATCTAGGAGAGAGAGAGTGTGTGTGTGTGTGTGTGTGTGTGTGTGTGTGTGTGTGTGTGTCTGCGTGCGTGCCTGTGTGTCTGTCCGTGTGTGTGCACTCGTGGGCTGCTGGTTGGAATGGTCGCCCAGTGTCAGCTCTGGGACACGTCACCCCTCCCTCCATCCTGATCTGCCGGTCGCTATTTCCCCTCATTCACCAACTAAAGAGAGAGAGAGAGAGAGGGAGAGAGAGATAAGGCTGCCTATGTGCTCTATATCTACGGAAATTTCCATGATGTCTGTGTGTATGAGTATGAGTTTGTGCGTGTGCGTGTGCGTGTGTGTGTGTGTGTGTGTGTGTGTGTTCCCTCTCGCCTCTCGCTGTGAGGCGGTAAAGGTACTTAATACATCTATTAAAGAGCACTTCAACGTCCGGCTGTTGCCGGCGCCACTTCCAGGCAGATTTAGTCGCTCCGACTGGGCTTTTCATCAGATCATTAGAGCTGATAAAGTTTCTCAGGAGCCAGCGGATATACTGTACATACAAGTGTCGAGAATGCGCCCGATGTGATTCAGATCATCCCAAGACCATGTCATGTTTGCCAGGAAACCGTGTGGCTTCCTCCTGTCAAAACGGAATATGCCGACGTGCCGAATTTTCCCGTTGGTTGTTTGTGATTACATTTTGACCCCGCCTCAACGTTTGGTCGCCCGCGCTCGACGCAGCCGTCGCTGTCGCCGGGTTTTTCCGTATTTGAGAAGTATTGACCGCTGAACACATTATTACAGTTTATTGACGTGATGTTGAGGCGTGATCTCTGGCCTGGCGCTGCGGGGCTGCCATGGGAAGCAGCTCAAAGTTCCGGAAACCCGGTTTTGAATCCCCATCGCAGGTTTTCGGGGTTTTCCTCAACCTCCAAAGAAATGAAGATCCATTGGAGACCCATAGTAGGGGAAAAGGTCTCTGTACTGCTTGATACCCTGGAGCTGCTCTCTCAGCGCTGGAATCGATTTCAAGCGATTCGGGCGCCAATCACTCCAATCGACTCCCAACGATCGGAAGAATAAGGTTTAAAACAAAAACAATACCTGAAGGTTTTTCCTTGAACGTCTCTGGACTCTGACACCTTTAAAAAACAAAAAACAAAAAAACGTCTCAAGACCCATTGGCCTTTGGTTTGATTCTGTCTCGGTATGGCCTTCGTGGTACCCTCCATTTCTCGCCCAACACGTCGCGAGCGCGTCTAGATGCTGTAGGCGGCGTGGAGATGAACTTTACCTCCCTCCTCACGTACTTCAGGCTTGTCCACTTGAAGCGACCCTGAGCGTCGTCCGGCAGGAAATGAGAATCGATGGATGGACGTCCCTGCGCCTTGCTACATGGCTGGAAGCGGCAGTGCCACAGGGTCATCACCGTCCAACGGAGATGCGCCGCGTGAGTGTGTTTACGCACATTGTTTTTTGTTTTTTTTTAAACCTTCTTACCCGCGTCACGAAACCCGTTCTTCCGAAAAGGCGCTCTGCCCTGCGAGGCTCTCGCACCCATTTGATCTGAAGTGAGTCCCGTCTGCAAGTCTTTCCATGTGCAAGTTGGGCAGAAACCCTTGTGTTGTCACTTTGAAAGGTCACATTCATTGATTTAACCATTTGACTCGTTTCCTTTTTTTGTTGCTATTGCTCATTCATCGCCTGTGTCAATAAACAATACCCTGCGTTGCTTTCCCAGCTAAACAGAGAAGCCGATCAATTAAGGTCGGCTCTGTCAATGGACAAATGCATGTTTGTCTATGTGTGTGTAGAGTATCTTGTGTTAGAAAGAGAGGGATAGAGAGAGAGAGAGGCTTTTTTTTTTTTTTTTTTTAACACCACAGTTTTGTGCCATAATGAAGCAAAGCATTGAAACAGCATTTTTTTCTCAGTCACTTGTTGACTGAAGAGAAACAGACAGGCCCAGAAGAACGGTCCAATAATAATCCAAAATGCTGTAAAAATAAATATACCCCTTAAGTGCGATCAACAGCCGCCCAAAATAAACTGTTCCGCGTCCAAGATATCCCTTAATGTTTTGCGGGATGGAAAAAAAAATATGACAGCTTGATGTTTTATTGTATACAGGGATTATTGTCATCAACGGCCTCCTCAGCTCAATTTATCCGTCCGCCGAAGGGAGGAGAGAGATCATTGAACAAATCTGTTCGAGTAAAACTGAATTCTCGCGGTTCTCAATACGGAGATGGTCTTCAAAATAATGTCATATTTTTTGATAAAAGCCGTGGGACGTCAGCGTGTCGCTCTTATTTGATAGACATTGTGGAATTCCGGGCTCATGAATGACTCATTAATTTACTTTTTCACTTTTGCGACTTTTGCTTTTTTAACTCGGTTGGAGGTCCGTGCGTGCCTGCGTGCATTGTTTTCAACCTGGCTCGCACGTCTCCGCTGTAACGACAAACTGGTTCATTTTACGAATTTCATGAAATGTTACACAAAGAATTGCCTGAAGCGACACCATTTTAATTATTTTTTCTCTTTGTAGGGAATACAGACTTTGAAGGTGAGAGTAATAACTGAAGGTCAACATTTTAATGGAAATATTATATATTTTTTTTACTTTTTAAAAACTTTTCCCCAAATAACTCCACGGGCTGGACAGGATCTGGATCTGGATATCGTTGACGCCCCTGGACTGACGTGAGGATGGCATGTTGCTATGAAGAG
>NC_137193.1:10756432-10831432 GCF_960531495.2 Zeus faber | reverse complement strand
GGTGAACGGTTTTAACGTGCTGGTTCTCTGCCAAACTGGCGCGGGAGTCCAGCTGCAGAAATCGGAAGCATCAAATGGAACTAATTGCCGGGGATTGATGTCGGGTTACGCGCATTCTGCTGCCAACAATAGATGCTCTTTTGGCTCGCCGCGTGTGTGTGTGTGTGTGTGTGTGTGTGTGTGTGTGTGTGTGTGTGTGTGTGTATGTGTATGTGTGTGCGCACGTGGCCGTGACCTGTCGTGTGTACGAAAGGTCAGAGTGATTTGTGAAGTTGGCAGTCGAAGCACAGCCGCGTCCCCACCCCTTCGGAGGGATCAGGGACGCTGTCATTTTGACAGAGGGAGGGACAGTGGCGGGAGGGGCAAGGGGTGAGGGGGAGAGAGTGACGAGGTGAGTTTTTTTTTTTTTTTTTTTTTTTTTTCGGCCGGGCTGCTTATCCTGAAAACGTTTTTCAGTCCCCTGGCGAAAAGCGATTTTTAAACGCCGCCTTTTCAATCCCACTTATTTTGGAAAATACTGATTTCAGAGGTCACGTACGAACATCCCTGCCTGGCGCGTAAAGTGTGTGTGGGGGGGGGGAGTTTTCTATTAAAAACAAAATGACAATACCTTTACTCTGAAGGTACTTACCTTATTTCGTTTGCTGGAAAAACTTAATTTATTTTGGGCTCCCTGGCACTGAAGAGACAAAATATTCAGTTATAAAAACTGTGTTTTCAACACCACAAAGTGTTTTCATGCTGTCAATTGTATTTGGTGACATTGTTAAAGTATTGATTTTCCACACCCAGCCCTAGTTCCTCGATAAGTAAAGCAAGTTGAATTACAGGAGGACCTAAAACTTCAATTTAAGATTTCCTCAACAGAGAATTGTTCCAAGTAACGTTAATGGTCACTTTGCTGATCGTTTTTATGTTGTGGGTGATATGTCCCCATCACGTTTAAAAGTAATAATACTAATAATACTAATGCAAATGATGAGTAAAAAAAATAAACATAATTTAAAAGAGTTGTTGGCCTCCTCCACACACACATATGGAATTTTCTGAAAACAGTTTTTTCTCCGTCCGCACGAGAACGCGAAAACGGTTTAAAACGCCGACATAAGCGCGCCAGGCCAGTAGGGGGCCGTAGCACTGTATGTACTAAAACTGGACGTCAGACACAACGTAAGAGCATGAGGAGCATGCAGCGTATTGAGCGCCTTCACGATGTTCGTACACAGAACGGATGCCGCTCCTAAAGCCGGAGAGACTCGGAAACTTTCAACGCCGACACGGAGAACAACATAACGGGCGTCGGCCGCGGCCCGTCGGCCCCCGACGGCGGTGGAGGTCCTGACCTCATTGTCGTCAGGAAGCTCCATTTCACCGCCATCGTGTTCCGAAAGCTTTGTTTCCAGCTCATAAAACGGACAGGAGGCAAAAGCGCGGAGAAAATACTACGTTTTCAGAAATATCCAGATACGTGTGGACAAGGCCTTTTATTTCATCAAAATGACAAATAAAGCACACAGAACAGGGATGCACCGGTTTATCGCCCGCACATTGGTATCAGCTGATATTCGTGTTCTTGCAGTGGCGTAGGCAGAAATTGTATTTTTGGGTGGGCGAGTACAATATATGGTGGGCCATGGTTTCCCAGAAAAAAGGACTTAGAAGTAGAAAAAAATATCAAACATAGACAAATTGGAAAAAAAAAACGGCCACAATTTTACTTTGCAACATTCTGCAATTCAAAGGCAATAACAGCAAAATACTGCTCAACCAACAGAGCTCAGTCTATAAAGGCTGTAACCGTATCCAGTGGGGACTGGGGGTTCAGTGCGAACTGGGGGTTCAGTGCGGACTGGTCGTTCAGTGGGGTCTAGGGGTTCAGTAGGGACTGGGGGTTCAGGAGGTGGGGGCTCAGGGGGGTTTGTCCTACTAACATTGTCCTCTGGGCAGGTTCTGATCAAATGACTCTTTTTTCCACACCCGAAGCATTGTCATTGTGTCCGATGGGGGCATAATCTGATTCTGTATTTCAATGTTATTTTCCATTCCGTTGCTTTGTTTTTTTTTTTAAATCATAAAGTCTTCTTAACGAATAAATGTGTGTTAAGCTGAGGAGCTTTGCAACCTAAGGAAATCAATTTAATGTGGGAAACCATCAGCCCAAACGTGGCCAGCTCCTTTCCTCACATTTAGTGATGAATGGGGGCCCATCGGAAATGATCATTCTTTTGGCAGGCTTTGCCAGAGGTAGAACGGGGACTGAAGTGTCACGGGGGACGACTCCGCTTTCCAACAAACTGTTAACTTTATCCACACTTACCAGAAAAATCACCTCCGCGGCTCATTGTGGACGTAGATTTGGCAGAGGAGTAGCCCACCTTCTCCCCCGCTGACAAACCACACTCCTCCTTGCAGCAGCTGATCGCCGAGGCGGGCTCCACCCCCGCGGCACTAGCTGCCGCCACGTTCCGTAGAGGCAGAGACTTCCCACAACTTGTTTCAGCGGTTACGTTTTAATCAGAAGACAAATCAAACACACACCACAGGTCAACAATGAATCAAGTTTATATTTATTTATTTTCTTACATATATTTCTCCGATGGTACCGATGGGGCGCCTGCGCTCCGACGGCGCCAACCCAGGTGGGATCAGCGTGCCAGAACAGTGTGTTTTTATCTTTGATGTAGGTTATTTAATTTTTGCCTGTTTCCTTATGGAACGAAACACTCATGGAATGAAGCACCGTGCGCAATGGGCACCTGAACCGGGACACAGAAGGGCCGTCCGAAGGCGCCCTGGAGCCACCAGGGTTTCAACGGGCGGCCACAGCCCCAACCCTCTCCCGACTGGCAGCAGCAGCACCCGGGGGGTCCGGCGGAGGACCGGCGGAGAAGCAGGCGCAGCAACCACCACTGGTAACCACTTGCAGCCAGCTTCTCTGCCCAGCAGCCCCCGCCGGGCGGCAGCCAGACCACCAGGCCACCCCTCCAAGCAGCCCCCGCAAAACAGCCAAGCCGGGCCACGCCTCCGCCAGCCAACAGAGCAGCTCGAGGTCCCACGCTCCGGAAGAGAGAAGGGGAGTCTGCATCGTCGCCCTGGGGCAAGGATGCACTCTGCCCCCCTGCACCCTGCCCTCAGTTTGGTGTCGGGGTATGTGGTGTGGGGATGGAGTGGTGAGCCGCCACACCTGACCTGGATCGAGGTAATTAGGGACCGGAGTCAGGGTGGCTGCATACCTGTTGCTCATTGGTTGGTCTAACGAACAACAGGTTACCCCATCCCCACACTCACTCAGGAGAGGAGCCCTGTCATGACATGTTCCATCTGCTCCTGGGCTAATTCCAGCTAGCCCACAGTAAACTGGTGTTTACAACCCTGCCCTGTCTCTCTGCCGGAGGGCCCTGAGAACCCCACTTGAGAGGCTTGTGGTAGGAGACACTGCCACATACTGTATGCATTTTCAAATATTTTAATACATTCATGATTGAAATATTATTTCAGAAAAACACATTCAACATTATCTCAATTGAAGGAGTACAACACTATCCAAATGTTAGCATTAAAAGCAGTACTTGTGTAATTTGTGCAAAAGTCTGGAAATGCTTCTTGAAAGACTTTCAAGCCTAAGAAATCTGAAGAGTTCTGAGAAATGTTTCTCAGAACTTCCGTTTTCTACAACCTTAATCTTTAATTAGTCTTGGCTTCCAAAATATTTGCTTGATTCCCACAACGTCTCTCTCTGACGTCCTGTTTGGAAGCTACACTTTCAAATTAGTGAAAAGCGTGGAAAAAAAACAGCAAAAAAAATCAGTGGGGGAAAAAAAAAACCGAATGTCAAATTTCAGAACGTGATCCAAAAGTTAATGCGGTGGGTCACATTTAAGACATTTAAGTGTGATATTCCGGAGAAAACGGCTCCGCTGGCTCTGTAAACTCTGGCAGCCGCGGCAAACTAGTGTTGGGATGATTCACGATTGATCGGATTTATTTAAACTCTGGCTGTGTTGTGGGAACGAAGGGAACAGAGTCTCGCTGGGTGACTTCTTTTTCGCCCAGTTTTACAGACAGGTATGTCGTGCCATTTGCAGATGTTTCCTCCTCCATTCAGCCATGGTGAAAAGGAGCGAACGCGCGGCCACGTCGGGTTCACAAAGCGAAGGCACACATGCACCGGTCTGTAGTGCAAAGCTTCAGATTGTGTTGCTTTGATAAACCTTTTTTCTTTTTAAAGGTTACTTTACTATTATTTATGTGTGAAAATGTATGTGTTTTATACCTGTTCTGCACAAAAATAACCAACTATAGTACTTTGTTTGTCAATTTTTTTTTTTTATTGTGAAACTTTTTTTTTAAAATATTATAAAGAATGAATAAATAAATAATGGGAGGGGAAAAAAATATTCTTGACGCGGGCTCTGAAACAAACTGCGCCAGGACATCCAGTTCCCTTCAAAGAGCTTCAAATTCCCATCACTACAGCAAGGTTATATTAAAAGTTGTTTCATGCATTTGTACGATTGAATTTGTGCTCATTCAAAGATAGTGTGATGAAGCGCTGACAGACTTATTTATTTATTGATTATTTTGTTTATTTTTTCTCAGAGTGAGGATTTCTTTGTTCCCCTGGCACAAAAGGGGGAATAAATAACGACAAAAACAAAAAACAAACATTGTCATCTTAAATACGGCTATCGGGCCAGAATATAACAATCGGCGCATCCCTAATGCGGAAGGAATAATGGAGAACAGAATGGGACGTGGAAAAGCAGTGGGCGTGGGGGAGGTTTCAGGGGGTTGGGGCGGGGGTGGGGGAAGCAGGAGGTGGAATAACGTGCCGTCCCCGTCGCTTTGTTCCCGGCGCCTTGCGTGCAATGAAACGGACACGGCGGCCCAAGGTGGGCGGCGTGGGCCTCTTCCTCATTTACCTCCCACCCGCTCGATGCTCGCCATCGACTCCGACTGTGTGTGTGTGTGTGTGTGTGTGTGTGTGTGTGTGTGTGTGTGTGTGTGTGTGTGTGTGTGTGTGTGTCCCTCCCCCATGCTGCAGGGGTTGAGCAGGTGTTTGGGCCACGTTGGAGGAGGAGGGGCGCGGTGCAGCTGCGTGTGATGGATGAAGGCGTTGCGGCGAGACTGCGGCTCTGGACGCAGTTTATCGAGCTTTATTGATTGAGTTAAAATGTCTCTTTTAGTGGCACGTGGAGAGAGAGAGAGAGGAAAAGGTCTGGAGGAGCGGTCTTCTGTTCAACCTCTGGGTAGATTGAGTTAAGTTAGTCACCCCAAGATGCAATATCTTGAATGAGGACGGCGACTTTGGGTTAAAGTCGAGGCAGCTGAAACACCAATATTTTTCTACCGTAATTGGTAATTTTACCCTTCAGGTATTTTGTTCAGTTTCTTCACATTGTAAAAAAAAAACAAAACCCCCAAAAAAACAGCTGATACAAAAAGGTATAAATTGATATGCATTTTAGTGTCCCTAGTTTATTTGACTCATTCTCATGATGATCGTCAGGTACACAAAGCGGCGTTCGGCCGATCGGATCAAACCAACACACGGGGAAGCCACGCCCACATCGATAAGCCACGCCCACTCCCCGAGTCGAGGTACTTGACATGAACGCTTCCGATCCTCGCCTCTAGCTGGCGCTGGTGAGCGAGTCGGCACCTACCACTCGAAGGTCGGCTCATGAACGTCGACTACGGCGAGGCCGCAGCCTCTCAGTTCTGGCGGCGGTCGAGAGTCTTGATGGTTAAAAATATGGAAAGCTTGATATTAACGTCGCCGAATGTTGTGTAAAGCCATGTTCAAGGGATTAAGACTACTTTCAGGCAAGTGCTCTGTTTCGCATTTGCCGAGCCTGGCTACCGTAAATCCTGCACATACCTGCGCGGAGCCCGAGCGGCCGAGACAGATGCCTGATATTTAGCGCTGAAGGACCAGGGCTTTAGCGCGCTCCTCTCCAAAGTCGCGTGCGCTTCTGCCTGGGAACAATGTGTGATCTTCAGGGGCTCGTCTCTAAAGGTTCTTCAAAGGTCGCGGGAGGGAAATAGTGGAAAAATTAGAACAAGGCCGTGCATCCCTACAGCCGCCCACCACCACCACCACCACCACCACCACCACAACGCAGACATTAGAGAAGCAAAACTCCCCCAATCTGGCCCTGGCTCGATGTCGCCTCGAACAATTTCCTTGTCTGTGCTGATTTTTGATGCTAGTGGATTAGAGGAGAGCGTCTCTGGCTGCGTTCTCTGTCGCAAGGTGTCTAAAGATGATAAGCATCACTGTGGGTGTGGGTGTGGGTGGGTGGGTGGGTGTGTTTCGATGCCAGGGTTTTTGTTTTTTTTTGTTTGTTTTGTGTTTCCGGCAGAGACTTCTGCTGGGCGTCTTTTGCGCCAGATAAACGTGGACGGCAAGAATGTTTGATTTGACACAGGAGAATGCTCTGAGAACGGCGCTGATGAATTGAACCGACACCGTTGAATCCGCATTTATTGGCCCGAGAGAGGAATTCGTCATTGTTCTCGGCGACCGTCGATTTTCCCACAGACACAAACGGCGCGGCAGCATATTTGAAGTAAAGCAAGAAGATGCGCTTTCCATGTTATTATACATTCCATTTAACTGGGTTATGCCACTTTACTCAGCAACACATCTTTCGATTACATAACAAAATAAATTATAAAATCACACAGACAGGCTTCCAGACTCAAAGCTTTCTTGCACTCAAGGTGAGAGATTATGTATTCGACACCAGCCAAAGGCTGTTCATTTCAGCTCCGGCTCAAACTTGGCGCTGGTAATTAGGGACAGAGGGAAGCCACTGGGCATGTCTGGGCGGTGTCGGCGGCGGCGGTTAAAGATTATTCCTGCGCGTATTCGTGGGAACCGCTAGGACGCGGGTGCAGGGGCGGGGTAGGTAGGCTCCCGGCGGCGTGGCCGGGCGGCCCGATTCAACGAAAACGCCGGTGAAAGAGGGCGCCCGCTCGACGGAGCGCTCGCGAAATACTCATGTCGGCACTTGGCACGGCCGTGGCGGCAGCTTGGTCGCCAAGTAAGCCATTTGGAGCCGAATTTATGGAGATTTATGACTGCGCCGCCGGAGCCACTCTCCTCAAGACATTGTGTCAAGTTGTTTGGCTGAACTGGGCTTTTGTGTGGCGTCCCCTAATTACCAGTGCAAGGGAGGGATTTAACATCAGATTCTGTGTGTTATTGTACGCCCTCGCGACCGACCACATTGGCAGGTTGTCAGCCACCTGGCCATTAGTTGGGAATTCAGAATGAGCCCTATTTAGCTTAATGACATGGTTAGTGTCCACAAATTGGTATGATCCGGTTGACAAGTCAAATCTACTGAAGCCAAGGGGACAGAAGCTGATTATTGGGGGGTGGGGGTGGGGAAACATCAGCACCAATGCCCCAACCTCTTTATACTGCTTCTGAAACAATATATTTTGTTTTTTTTATACTGAAGGTACTGAAATAAAGGTCATAAAATGTCTGCCCAGCTTAAAAAGAAATACAATAAAAATCCCTATTGTCCAAACGAAAATGACACAATGCGGCCTCTGTTGCTGTTACGGCTACGGACCTTTGGCCATATTTGGCGAAGAGATAAGCGAAGGAGGTAGCGACGCCTCTTCAAGGCGTGGGAGTTTGATGGAGAGCCCCCGGAGGAGAGCGGTGTAGACGGTCAGTTCCACCGGCCGAGGTGGGATGCGGCATCAGTCGGCGTCACGGAAAGGCAACCTCTGGGGCTCGGACATCGGCCCCGCCTGCAGCGTTCGCCGCGACCGTACCCGCGCCGTCTGCTGAGCCGCGGCTCGCCCCTGGGATCAAACTTCAGGCCCCGGGCTAAATCACGAGGACTGAGGACGTGGCCGCGTCTGAATGTTTTGACGAGGCGACTGAGATTAAAAAGGCGGCCCCTACCCCCCCCCCCCCCCCATTTTCTTCGGAGCACGCCGGGACGGCTGCTCATGTCTCTCTCTCTCTCTCTCTCTCTCTCTGGAGCACGCATGGGAACACACTGCTTCGCACGCCCCCCCCAACCGCCATCTCGGGCCCTCGCCACTAATCTCTGCCCCTCGCTTCCCCCAGAGCCTTGTCCCTTCATCTTTGCCGCGCTGTGTCAGCGCTCGCCTCATTAGGTCCGGCTGATGCGAGCCGCGGAGTGCATGGCCGGCCTGAGACGGCGTAATGCCTCGTAATGTGCTTTTCGTGTCGGCTGGTCCCCCTCCGCCGTGTCCGACGTGACGACGCGTGTTTGGGGAGCGCGGGAGCCGCGTGTGGGGGCGTCAGACAGATTTGCACGGCCGTGCCGGGGGCCCGTCCTTTCGACTCCCGTCGCAAACCGCTGCTCGCCTTTGCAGCCCTGCCCGGCCCCCTCGTTATTGCCTTGTCCCTCTGGCCTTGTGCCTGCTGCGCAGCGTAAAAGTTTGATTCCTTCCCATCGCGTCGCTCCCGGGCATCTCCCCGCGTTCCTGTGTCCCCCGGACGATCCCGCGGAGCCGGAACGACCGCTGTCAGACGCCGCGTGGGCATCCCAGCGACGAGCCTCTTCATATTAACACACTCGTTCCCGAGCACCCACAAAGACACCTTTCTGGATGGGGGTCGTTGGACAACGTCTGTGGGATGACTGTCGGTGCCTCCGTAAGATTATTTACGCGCAGGAAATATCTGAGAAACGGTCCCTAATGTGGATGTTATGACCAAACAGCCAGAGGCAACGGTGAGAACGGTCAGAGAAATAAAATACTTTACTGTGACACAGCCTGAAAGACGTTTCACCAGATTGCGATACTACACCAAGTAGGACTCAGGATGAGGGTCTCGTGTCGCAGTATTGATGTTATATTGATCTACATATTGGGGCCCGGTCCCTCTTCGGGGTAGGGTTCGCTCACTCTTGCTGGTTGGGCCGCAGCTTAATTTCCTGGACTGCACTCAGGCTTGACTGAAGTCCCGGCGGCTCTAGATGGTGTCCTGATTGTAAATGGGGATTAGAGTCGCTGGAGCAGCAGGGGGTCGCGTCCGTCTGATTGGAGGTTCTAGAGAGGGAGGCAGCATCGCAGCACGCTCGCTGGCCTCGAGTGCGCTCCCTGGCCTCGTTGGCACTCTGGCACGGGCCAGGGGAGGATTTGGACTTGCTGTGTTGGACGTTCACGCTGTTTGTGTTCGTGTGTAAATAAAAACAAGGGTTTATCCCCCCACCCCAAGATTCGGGGACATTTAAGGATTTTCCAATTCCATCCGATTTTATCCTGGTTTTTTTGGGTTTTTTTTTTTCTGGTGTCCCAGATCTCGTCGCCCTGTTTAAACTGTGTAAACAAGCTTGTTTACGTTCTCGCTCACTTATAGTGAAACACTAACTGCCTTTTGGATTTGAAGATTTGCAACAGGAAATCGCGATTTTTGGGATGACTTTAATCAATGCTGATTCAACCAATTCCCACAATATTTGCGAGAACTTGAATTTGATGCGAACTTTTTCCACGTTCAATGGCCAAATCATCAGACCACTTTAACATGTTGCCCTGAGAAGAGAACGCCCATATGGTACTGATTTTATTGGCGCTTTGCCGTACACTGATTATAAACTTTATTTGTCGTATTATTAGGAACCAAAGCAAAAATAAAATATTGCTTGTTTATGTTTTTTTGTAACTTTGAGCTAAAAAAAAAATATATATATTTTTTTTAAGTTTTGCCAAATTTTGCCAATTAACGCAGTACATCTGGAGGAAAAGAAAAAACGCAAACAAAAAAAAGAATCACAAATTGCGTCACGACTTTTAAACGCCGCTGCAAAAACCTGCCATTTTCAGTCGCAACCATCGCATCAAAAAGCCTGAAATCCCGGCGGGCACGTGAACGCACCGATTCGATTTCATGGTCAGAAATCCAACTTAACATCCTGCGATACAACCCCCCCCCCAACAGCAGTCTTGTCCTTGTCTCCTTGCGGCGACCCCCTCCCCCCTCCTCTGCCCGGTGCTGGTAATGGCCGCCGTGTTGGAAGTGTGTCCTGCAGGGCCTCGTAAACCATTACTGTACGCCGCGCCCAGAAAACCCTATCCGTCTTCCTGAGAGCCGCTTGACCTTTCAAACTCATTAACCACTGCCGGGGTGCGAGCACGGCGGCACGTGTGCGCCGACACCGCACACACACGCACACACACACGCATACACACACACACTTGTTTATGCACACGTATCTAAGTGCTTAGAACCTCGTGCGCGTGCACGAGGGCGTCGTAAGCCTAGGGATGCGTGTCCAACTGCCACTGTCCCCCTGGACCACCTTTTCTCATCCCGGTGAGCATGGTAACATCATTCTCTCCCTCCCCCTCCCCCCCCCCCCTCTCTCTCTCCCTCTCTCCCTCCCCCTCTCTCTGTCATATCTCTCCTCTCCTCTCTCCTTTTCTTCCACACAGTGTGGATTTGCCGCTGACCTGGAAAATTGCCCGACCTTTTAATGCGTAGCTTCCCGGCTGATGAATAAATACATAAATCGCGCGGCTCTGCCTCAATCACCTCCATGACACCACCAACTCCCCCCCCCAACCCCCCAGCCCCAAAACCCCCCGCCTCCTCCACCCCGCCCCGTCCCCGCTGCCGCACGCCATGATATCGCCACAGCCCTCTAACCTGCGCACACACACACACACACACACACACACACACACACACACACACTCTCTCTCGCACCCGGGGAGTGAAGGCGGTGTCTTGAAGCGATCGCCCTCCCGTCGAGAAGAGTGTCCGTAATAAAAGGGTGTTGGTGTCTGCCAGTGCACGGGGCTCGTTGTGGGGGGGATTGGGGAGGTGGCCGGAGGATGATGGAGCTGGTAACGCAGGTTACCCTGTCGGCAGGTGGTCTGCTCGCCCGAGTTTATCACCAGATTCACGTGCGGGGGGGGTCTGCTTCTGGGTGGGGAAGAGAGCACATGTGCAACGATAGTGTGTTGAGGGCCAAGCGGCGGAATTGGGGTCACGCACGCACGCACGCACGCACGCACGCACGCACACAGACACACACACACACACACACACACACACACACACACACACACACACGTGCGCTGAATGATAAAGATGGGTAGGACAGGAGAGGACAGAGGAATACACCGCAGTAGAGAAAGTCATTGGCACTAAAGTGTGTGTGTGTGTGTGTGTGTGTGTGTGTGTGGGGCTGTGGGGCTGTGTCCCTACCGAACCATACCCACTTGTGTCCTTCCATAAGGAGACGTTAAATAAGGGGGATATCGCCCCTGGCAGTCATTTTGGCCTATAGGAAGAGCCAGCCCTGTTAAGTTTTCCAGTTTTTTTACACCTTTTAAATTTTTTTTTTTTTTTATGTTTTTATTTTTCTTCAATATAAAGATACCCACATCGTGGCCCCAAAACTGTGACACATACTGAAGAGTGTGTGTGTGTGTGTGTGTGTGTGTGTGTGTGTGTGTGTGTGTGTGTGTGTGTGTGTGTGTGTGTGTGTGTGTGTGTGTGTGTGTGTGCAGCCTCCTCTGTGACCCGATTGATAATTTGTGCATCTCCATCAATCCCATCTCCTGTAATACTGGAGGCGTGCTGACTGTGATTATTGGTAATTGTTGTTTTTTGTGATACTGGTTTCCTTGTGAATAAAGCCCTTTGTAGGTGATTGGTTGAGTGTGTTTGTACACCTTTGAGGTTCTGTATAGGTCTTTGACATCCAGGGTCTTGATTGCAATCAGAGTAGCACTACTAAGTGTTTCACGTGCTGTTTGATACCTTTGACCGTGTGTGTGTGTGTGTGTGTGTGTGTGTGTGTGTGTGTGTGTGTTCCCGGTTGCCAGTCGGCACGTTATTCAGCCGGCTGGCCAAGAATATGAGCACCCAGTCAGGAGTCAGTCAACACAGGAAGTTGGCCACCGAGCCGGTCGTGGCATTACGAGGCCAGCGTTCCGCCCCTCCACTCTTCATGTGGCTCATTCTCTGCCGAGCCAAATTTATTCAAGCTCTTTGCCCACGCACCGCGATGGCCTGTGTCTCGGCAAAGTACGCAAGAGCTGAAAATGGAGTGGGTGGGAGGCGGGGTGATAAAGAAAATAATTCCTGCCCTGGTTGAATTAGATTTTCCCTCATGCAATCAGAGGTGTTAGATTTGGGGTGACGCAGCGTATGCTTGTTCCGCTGCGAACCCGTCCCAGTCTCAAACCCATTCACTTTCCCACCTCACAAAAGCAAAAAGGAATAAACGTTTTGGTTCCAGAAAATGAGGGGCAGATGATTACACAGCCTGTGCTTTTCTCAACCAATTCCCAATGCACGTGAGCCAACTGGACTGAGTTAGAAGATTAGTTAGAGTGGATATCGATTGGCGGTCAGACCGTCCAATAGGTTTTCTGTTTCAGACGTTTTTGAGACAAAATGGAGACAATGAGATAAAGAGAACCAATTGAGTGTTGCAATGTTTTTGTTAAATTATTCTTATTCAGAATTTCACCGAGAGAGGATGGACGTGCACCCAATTTGCGAAGACCTTGCACACAGAATTTGGAACTTGTGGTTGGCCAATTAATTGGTCGCCGATATCTGACACTTTGAGATAATCGGCATCCACCGATGCCCACGCTCACGAGGCCGATGAGCAAAAGAAAGTCTGCAGGCTCGTGTTGTCTATATTAATAATTTTTATATAATTTTTATATACCTAGCGATGCTGAATATTAAACGGTTTCAATACAAATTTTCCGCACTGTCGATATAGCGGTAGCAGCTATAGCAGCTGCCCCTTCTGGCTCTCTTTTCTCCAACAGCGAGTTGACACACCGCTGCGGTGGCCACATAGCCAGACCTACTCTCACTCAGTCACAGGCCCTTTCTCAATCTGCGTTCTTGTCTGTACTTGTGTTCTTGTCTGTACTTCTGTTCTTGTGGACTTGTGACACGTCATCAGTTGCAGCCCAAGTACTGTTCCAATTCAAAGTACGCATCAAGCCAAGCCAAGTCCAGTCCAAATGCCCGGATGTGGACTTGCTCCGCCCATTTTATTGAGGATGCATCGGGGACAGTATCGCAGAATGCATTTCGCGGAATGACCTGCGTTCTCCCGTCCCCGGGAGTCTGTACTCCCGAGTCGAACTTGCCAAGTCTGAACTACCAAGTCCAGATTTCGCGTACTTGGTATTGAGAAATGGCAACAGTGCGGACTGAGCACAGTAGAGAGATGATGTCATCAAGTGGCGACTCTTAAAGGGGCTTTTCTAACTATAACATTTTTTTTGTTTGTTCTTTTTTTAATTAAATATAATTTTTGAACACAAATTAATATTATTTCACATTTATCAGGATATTTTGACATTTCTAATAAATAAAATAAAATAATAAATGTACTATGAACTATACGCTGGTTTACATGCACATCCTCAATTCAGCTGCAGTTAATACAACAACAGCCCTTTATGTGAGTACACACACACAATCAGGCAGAAATAATAATCGAAAAGCCACTGATTGTAAAAGACAGCGTGTAACGTCAGTGTCGCATAAAGACGGAGAAAAGTTGAAAAGAAAATAGAAAATGTTCCTGCACAAATTTAAATAAAATTAAAGCAAATGATATCCGTGTGCACAAAACTTTCACACACACACACACACACACACACACACAAAACATTTCTAAAGCTACAAAACTTTATTTCACATTCACAAACCATTTCACAAGCTGAACATATAAATGAGCATTATCTGTGTCAAGTGGAATGTGGAAAAACAATGAATTTTAATGTTTTAAATTATAAAACCCTAACGAGGCTCCCGTGGTGTTGAGTTTGACGTTAACCCTTCCCTGACCACAGCCACGCCTGTGTAGGCTTCGGTGCGGTATCTGTTGTGGCACAACTGAGCTGTGTTGACAAAATCAATCGTCATAACTTTTGTTGTGAGTGTCTCGATATCGATATTTTGACTGTATTTTAGGAATGACTATTTGTGCTTTTATAAGAAATAGGCGAAAAAACTACGTAATGTTACGATATTCTAATGAAGCAGGGAAAGGCGTCCATGAGAACAGCTATAAGAGTGTAGAAAGTTCTGAAAGCTGAAGAAAACATCATAATACAAGTCGACATCCCAGACGATATCTAGTATCGTATCACAATCCATATTATCCTAATCACTATCCGTGTTATATGGATATATCCTCTAGCCGTAAGATTGCTAATATCAGGTTGTATTATGATACTGTGTGTTGAATTATGACTCCTAGAGCTATTATGAAGATATTAAATATGATTTGCATATCTATTACATACATATTACATATACCACATTACAAATGTATTACATATATGACATTTCATATCTATTGCATATATTACATTACATATCTATAATATATATATATATATTACATGACATATGTAGTACATTGCATATGTCTTAAATATATACGTATGTATGTATACTGAAATAAATATTACAAATATATTGCATATATATTACATTACATATGTCATTACATTATTACTTTACATATGTCTTAAATATACGTATGTTTGTATGCTGAAATAAATATTAAAAATAAATTGCATATATATTACATATGTATTGCATAATGATGTATTGAAGAGGATGCCCATACTACCTTCACAAAGACTGGATTAATGATGTCATTCAGGTAGTGTGGGCTTGTCACTGTACCATTCACAAAGTGTAGGGCAGTTCTGTATTGACTAGACACACCTGCCCACACTGTAACACCACCAGCACCAAAGGCTCGTCTGGTGACAACGGTGGCTGATGCACAGCGCTCTCCTTGACGTCTCCAACATCGTTGGCGGCCATCATTTCTGCTCAACGTGAATCGACTTTCATCAGAGAACAGCACTGAGGCCACTGGTCCCTCGTCCAGCGTAAATGCTCCCTGGCCCATGCAAGACGATGATGCCTGTGTCTGGTGGTGTGGTCAGGTACCCTTGCAGGTCGTCTAGCACGCAGACCACGCTGATGTAAACGGTTTTGAATGGTCTGACGTGACACTTGGTGCCTCTCACCTCCCTTAAATGTGCCTGGAGTTGAGTGACATCGTCATCTGGTTCCGCAGGGCACTGTTCACAATGAAGCGCTCATCAGTGTGGGATGTGGCCAAAGGACGTCCACTTCTATGCCTTTCTGTGACTCTTCCAGTCTCTGTATCTCGGTTGCAACCTGCTGATGACACTCTGTGACACTCTAAGCTCAGTGGCCACTTCCCTCTGAGAACATCCTGTTTGAGGCCTTGCAATGGCGAGGTACTGTTGATCAGTTGTTAGGTGTCGTCTTGGTCTCATGATGTCAAAATGTGAACAGCATGATGAAGAGTTGGACGTGTGCATTCAAAAGTTTAGAGAAGGTCAAATTAAGTTCACCTGTAAAGGTTATAGTGCATTTTAGGTTCATCCTGAAATTTCACCCGAAAGCCGAATATCCATAACTGTGTGTGTGTGTGTGTGTGTGTGTGTGTGTGTGTGTGTGTGTGTGTGTGTGTGTGTGTGTGTGTGTGTGTGTGTGTGTGTGTGTGTGTGTGTGTGTGTGTGTGTGTGTGTGTGTGTGTGTGTGTGTGTGTGTGTTTTATGATTGTTCATTGGAGAACTGCAGCATTCAGGAGTGACTTTCGTGTGTGTGTGATGTAACTGGTCAGTTGGTCTGCTGGCATGGAGGTGAGGTGACTCCCTGGGGCAGATGGGAACTGGACACTTTCACACACACACACACACACACACACACACACACTCACTCCCCACTCACTCTCTCGCTCTCTCTCACTTCCCTAGCTCATCCTCCATGACTTTCCGTTTGTTTGAATATTTTCCTCCTCTATCTCGGTCTCACTCCATCACTCTCTCCACCTCCAACTCCTACGCACAATTGAAGCTGGCAGTGTTTTAGCCCGAGTTAGTGTGTGTGTGTGTGTGTGTGTGTGTGTGTGTGTGTGTGTGTGTGTGTGTGTGTGTGTGTGTGTGTGTGTGTGTGTGTGTGTGTGTGTGTGTGTGTGTGTGTGTGTGTGTGTGTGTGTGTGTAATTGGCTTTTCTTGAAGGTCATTTGAAGGAGCCTGCCATTAAATGCCATTTAAAGCGTTCAATAGACACCGTATTCAATACCGGGGATAGAGTGGATTAACATAGGACTATAAATCGTTATCAGCAGTAAAAGCTCCCGAATTGTTTGCCACGATGGAGAATGTGAAGAGGACACAATGCGACGCTGGAGGTTACTCCATCAGCTTGTAGTTGGGTTTGATTTAGTGCCGCAGTATCGCATTTCAGTCCATATGTGAGTCTGCTTTTTGGGCGCGAGGCTCAGCCATATGATTGAATAATGGAGGTTTTTACACCGTAACACGATTTAAAGTGGTAATCCATAAAATTGTCAGTTTGGGTGGATTACACCACCACAATGCCATTCAAATCTGCAGGAAACGTGTTTCCAACACGGACCAGGTTTTTAAGACTGTGGTGGGGATAATTTTTTTTAAATCTGAGGTTTCTGTTGTTTTCAGTGAATTTCGAGTTTACTGACCGCGGAAAGCTCCGCTGGTTTATCTCATTCACAAACAGCCGCCTCTTCCCATCTTGGCGTCCTTGCCTGGAAAGGCGGACCCCGCCGGCAACAATGGAGACTGCACAGAGGAGCACACGCCGATGCAGACAACAGGCTGTTTCCTATCAAGTGGCAACTAATAAAGTATCAAATAAGGGATTTTTTTATTATCATTTTTTTTTTACCAAATTATCTCACGGATTACCACTTTAAAACTACAGGCATATGGGAGAACAAGAACTTGTCAAAGACACAATCGGAACAAATTTATCTCGACCTGCAGTATATCAGAAATGCTTTTAATTTACCTGAACATTCGCAGGGAGGAGCAAGTTCTGTCGCTCATCAAATATGGGATTTTTTCTTAACGAAATAATCTCACGGATTGCCACTTTAAAACTTGTCCTGCTTTAGCCTGCTGCTTGCCAAATGTGTTGGAGCAGTCTGACTCGGGCCCTCGCTTTCTGTGACAGTACAGTTAAAACCCTTTTTCTGTTTTGAACTGCGGACTCCCAACGTCTTCTCTCGGTTGTTCCACGTTTTCCTTTCCGTCTCATTTCGGGGATCCGGCCCGGACCTCCGCTATCGTCCGTCGCCACGACTCATGAAAAGCAGCTGAACCCGATCGAGGAGTGGAGTCCAAGGCTGATCTGAAACATTTAAATGATGCGCGTGGGACAACATCACAGTAATGTGCATCTGTTTGTCAGGTGCAGAAACGCTTAATGCAATGTATTTGAAAGTTTATGGTTTAACCTTTCTCAGCTTATTCTATTGTTTGCTTTGATGTCGATATCCTTCACCTGGATGATGGTTATTTAATAGAAAACGCTCAAATACATTGAATATCTTGCCTCCACATTATCTGTTCTCCAAATTTTCAGTTTTCCGTTATGGCTCCGCTCTGCCTCTTGGATCCCTCCATCTTTTTTTTTATTTTTTTATATTTTTTTCTTCCTCCTGGATCTGTTCTTCCCCTCCGCCACGACCTCAGAGAGCGATGGCGAATTTATCTCTCTCTGTGTGTGTGTGTGTGTGTGTGTGTGTGTGTGTGTGTGTGTGTGTGTGTGTGTGTGTGTGTGTGTGTGTGTGTGTGTGTGTGTGTGTGTGTGTGTGTGTGTGTGTGTGTGTGTGTGTGTGTGTGTGTGTGTGTGTGTGTCTCTCTCATCCTCTGTTTCTCTCACCAATGTTTTCGCTCTCTTGCAAAAGAGGTAGAGGCAGAAGGGAGCTGCGTCTCTCTCTCTCTCTCTCTCTCTCTCTCTCTCTCTCTCTCTCTCTCTCTCTCTCTCTCTCTCTCTCTCTCTCTCTCCCCCCTGCAGTCTCTCTCTCTTTCTCTCACTCCATCTCATGCTCCTTTATTCCTTCTGTGTGTTGCCTCTGTCGCTCGCCCCTCTGACCTCTCTTTCACATTCAGGACATTATCAGGCTGCCACACGCACAATCTCACGCGCGCACGCACGCACTCACAAAGGAAGTGTGTTGGACGCACTTGCATACTGTCTATATGATATGAGATTAATCAAATTTGTTAATTTACATGAGTCTGATTCACAGCTCATCTGCTCCCTTCATTCAGACACACACACACACACACACACACACACACACACACACACACACACACACACACAGCCGCGCTCGGAGCATGGTGAGATAAAAAAATGCTCGTTTGGAGCGGACCTTCCCTGGAGAACGGAGGCTGATGAAAAATTCAGCTCAGTTTGCCGGGCTGTGTCCTCAGCCGTATTAGAACGCTGTTTGCTCGAGTCACAACCCCAACGTCTATTCCTGTATCTCTTACTCTCCGCCCGCCTCCTCCACATCCCCCCCACTCTCTCCCTCTCTCTCTCTCTCTCGTTTTGCTTCTCCCTTTCTGACGACTTGTAGCTCTCGCTGAGAAGCTTTGTGAATCCACGGGAGCAGTTTAGCACCTTCTCCTATAAATAAATACAGTGCATGACTGATGGCCCCCGTGCCTTGAATTAGAAAATCCTGAAGAACTCCCGTGCCGGTGGAAACGCTTAACTCATCACCGGAGGGACGTCCAGGATTACGATCATCCAATTACAATTACAATCACTGGAGAAAGGAGGTTTGTTCAAGGACCCGCTCTGAGATCGCCCTGCCCCTCGTCCAGTCCAGTCGGTGGCCGCTGCTCTTTCCCGTCGTTTCCTTTTTGCGGGAAGTGTCGTTTTTTTTTTTGTTTTTTTTTGTCACCGTTTTCGTCCCAATCCGCCGAAGATCGGACACCGGTTTCATCCCCGTGTGTCCGGTAGCCAGATATGGATGGGCTGCATGCTAACTGTGTTAGCGCAGTGCAAGGCTGCGGATGGGATCGACTAGCCTAGCTAGAACACACCTTCTGGCATCCAAAAAAAAAAAAAATGGCTGTTACGTTTCAGTAGTTTAACTCAACCTTTGAGACGCTGGAATTGGTGCTGGCCTTAAACGTCTGAATCTGGGTAAGATGGACAAATAAACTCCTAAAAAAAACAAACTGGAGTATCCCTTTTAATCTGCACGGTAACAAGGCTACTTATGGGTTACTTACTTGTTTGGCCATAAAATAGGGGAAATATTCCCTTATATCTCTTCATCTGTGTGTTCAATAAGCAAACAGCTGATGATCCTCTCGGTGCCTCCGTCAACATCCCATCCCAAGGGCAATGGAATGAGATATGAGGTTATGAACGGCTTCGGACGGAAGCGGCTTGATTAACGACGTCATTTAAAGTCATGTCAAATAACGGCGTGGGCGATCATCCTTTTAATCTTTCATTCCTCGTTTTTTGTTTGTTTTTCTCCTCTGAAAATATGAATTTGGAAGATGCAGGGTTTTTTTTTTTTTTTTTTTTTTTTTTGGGGGGGGGTGTGGGGGGGGTTTATTATAAAAGGGAAACAAATGCAAAGTCAAGGTGGACGGAGTCAGCCCCGTATGTCGGCTTTTAGAACACAGTGTTGTTTGCAGCCTATTCCAAGGAGTTTTATTTTGGATGAAATTCGTGTTTGTGGTGGTTCGCTTTGAGGTGGTAGTTTATTCTTTTTTTTTTTTTTTGCTCATTATTCTGATGTCTTTTCTCAAGGTCTGTGGAAGAGGTAGCAGCGGACGAGGGGAGAGAGGGAGGTTGGAATATTGAATTGCTGAAGGATAATACTGGATCTAATCTGTTTACACAACCTCATCCCTCCCCCGCCTCCCCTCATTTCAAACTCCACAAACAAAAGACACACACACACACCTACAGTTTGTGAAAGACGTGGAGTTTTTTTTATTTTTTCCTTCTATCTCTCAGGTGGAATATGGGAAAAATGGAAGTGTTGCATTTGCATTTTAATTTTGCCCTCAATCAGAGAGAGAGAGAGAGAGAGAGAGAGAGAGAGAGAGAGAGAGAGAGAGAGAGAGAGAGAGAGAGAGAGAGAGAGAGAGAGAGAGAGAGAGAGAGAGAGAGAGAGAGAGAGAGAGAGAGAGAGAGAGAGAGAGAGAGAGAGAGAGAGAGAGAGAGAGAGAGAGAGATTGATTCCCTTCTCTATTGTTCCTTTCTTGGCTCCTTCCCAGCATGTGCAAAGTTTCCCTCGGCCCGTCGCCGGGGGAACACTGTATAGGTGCAGATTTCATTAGTGATGCCGTGCGGCAGAGGCGGCTTTGCAGCGCCCGCCGAGTCAGTGACCCGGCTCCCTCTCGCTCTCATCCCCTCTTTCCTTCTCTCTATCTCCCTCCATCTCTTTCTCTATCTCGCTCTCTCCTTTTCTACATAAGACACCGCTGCTCCCTCCCCTTCCGACCTGGTTCGGGCGCCGGCCGTCGTCTTTGGTGTCGAACAGTCAGTTTAAAAATCCACGGGGCTGAAAAAAGGGAATGAATGAAAAATGCAGTGAGTGATTCTAGGAGGATGTTGTTTTCGTGTCCCTGTTCACTCATATTTGTTTTTATAGGTCTTGCCTTGGTGGTCACCCCAATCGCAGTGTCTCTCCGTTTTGTCGATGTGTCCGGTAGATGTATTTGGCGTGGCATGGCTGCTTAGATTTGTCAACTCGTTGGGGAAGGTAACATCTGGTATGGGTTCTCGATATTTGGTGCAAAATATTGTAGTGTTTGTAGGTGTCGGGTGATGGATTGGCAATTGGGGAAATGGCGGAAGGGCCGCCCTGCTACAGTATGAGCCGCATGGCCCCTCGGCGCGTCAGAGGGGCCCATAACATGTTTACACGGAATTGGTTTGAGCGCTGAGAGGACGTCGCCTTTAAAGCGTATCCGTACCTTCAATCTGTGCACTCGCCTGTTTGTATACTGAACTATGCAAGTCACATATAGGCCTTATGCCCGTGGTTGGTAGTCAACTGACAACGATTTGAATCATGACTCACATTAAAACATTAAATCAATGAAATCATTCTGAAATGTGGTGCTGCACGAGGCGTCACCTCATTTGCGCGCTCACCGTTAACGTCACAACATGCAGAGGGGACGAGTGAATCGCCTCCGAATGCATGCTGGGTAATACACGCTGCGTCATCGACAGCTGCCAAGAATAATCCACACGTCGTCATCAATCACTTGCGTCAGCAGTTTGACTCCTCCTGTCAGCGTGGCGACCGCCGACGCTCGTCCTCCAAACTAAAAGGAACTAAAAACTGTCTGAGGAGGACGGGACGGGACAGGCCGAGCGGATCGACCGCGTCACCGGATGAAGATGAGCGGGTGAAGAAGTTGGAGGCGGGGAGCGTTGGGGATGAGCCGGGAGCGCAAGCGCAGCCGGGCTCCCATTGTAGTGTTGTTGTGTTTCCGGTGGGGGCCGGTGGGGGCCCTCACGTGAGAGGCATAGATTGTGGCGGGAGGGGGGGGATACGCAGGAGATATGACGCCCCCCCCCCTCAGCATTTACAACACGCGCATTTGTAGGACCCCCGAGACCCCGAATGTTCAACCGGAAGCCACACCGCTGCTGACATGCAAACCAGTCGTCTCACCTGGGCTTTTAAGACGAATGGGACCACCTCTGCAGTTTCCCTCGGGACGGCTGGCACTCGATACCGGCAGTTTAATCTGATAACATCGTTATCTCAAGCTTTTTATGTTTACATTTTTGGGCGGGGTTGATGTTGGGTTAAAAAAAAAAAAAGGGGCCCCTGTTGCAAATGCCAGGGCCGTGTTTTGATCCCAGTCCATCGCTGTGTTGGGTCCATCCAGTATTAAGTCGGACCAGTTTTCAAAGTTTGGTGTCGGACAAGATTTTTCCAGTTTGGTCCATCGTTGCCGTTTAAATCCAGTCACATGACGTGTATGAATGACTTGTGAAAGAATTTAGCCTGATGTGAATATCCTCCATATTGTACCCCGAAATTACAAAGGTGAGTAATGGCACCAGTCTCAGGGGCCCCGTCCCATTGACGCTGCAGCGACAGGGCCCCCGCCGTTTGCGCTACGCGGTGCGTCCCCGCGGTGGCGTTGCTACCATGCATGCAGGCGCATTGGGACCCTGCGCACACGGGGGCCCCTCTTTCGTGTCGTCGTATCTACAGTATACACGCGGCCTCAAACTATTTTTTTTTTGGCGATATGGTGGATTCGTGGTCCTCATCGCAGGATGGTCTCTGTTCCGCACTGATGGGTGAGGTTAATCTGCCCGCTTCAAGAAAACAAAACTGAGAATATTCAAGATTATTTATTCTGCAGAATAAAGAGAGAGGTTCAGTACTGCTCCAAAGCGGCGTTCAGACCAGTCTGATCTTATTTCTGATCAAGAGGGCTTTATGCAACAACGGAGGGTGTGGCTTGGGTCAGAAGTCTGTGTCCCTCAACTGTCTCCCTGCATGTTACATCAAACAGTCAATTCACAGAAACTTGTAAATGAGCTGGCAGACGCGGATTCCAGTCCCAAACAATGCACCTCCAGGCTCCCCTGGGGTTATTCTGCACCTCCATACAAGGTAAACAGGACCAAATGTGATCTGGTTCTTCCATGTTAGAATTGACATTGTAGAGAGAAAGAACATTTCTCTTTACATAAAGTTGGGGGCTTCCTGGGAAAACAGAGACAATGTTTTGAAAAAACTCCCCCTCTGGAGGTAGAGGCCTTTGTCCTCATTCAATATAAATGATCGTGAGCATTTTTCTCTCACATTTCCTCCTCTTGTTCCTACTGGAAAAACACCTTAAGGAAGAATGCAATAATGCTGAAATTCCATATAATGTAAATTGGATACAGTACAATTATACTTCAGCGATATCGTTCAATTCTATCTTATTGGAATCTACTAATAAAATCCACATCTAATACTAAATTTAACTATATGAACTCATAACCACATTCCAGATGTAATTCTATCCATATCTCCACCTCAAAAATGGCCAAACCTCTCTTCTCACATTTTGCTGGAGAAAAGTAAAAGACCAGTAAGGGTAATCTACTATACTATGACAACGCACAGGACAAAAACCCCCTGGTCATACAGAGGTAAAATCCTGTGTGGCCATTTTACAATTCTAACTAGAAAACACACAAAAGAAAATGATCATGAATCACATAATGAAATAAACAAAACAAACAGAGATTCACTTAATAATGACAACAGCAAAATGCACTGTGCACATAATGACTAACACATCCTATAAGTAGGGATAAACATGATTAGACAAACATCTCCATATTTCAGCATCTCAGCGTCATCACAAGGAGGTTTCCAATCATCTGGTGGTATGGAGACAGACTGTCCCGTCGCCATATTAGTAATCATCTTATGAAAGATAGGTACTATACACGCTAGACAGCGGCATAGCATTAAACACATTATCACCACAGGTATCAATATTTCTATGAGCGTAGAAATCCACGGCCCCAGCCCAGCAAATTGGCCCCAAGTGTCAGCTTAATCTTTCATTAAATCACCACGTAACTCTTTCATAGCTTGTATGGCTGAAAACAAATTTCCTGATTCTACATCATTGGCAGGAATGTATGTACAGCACGACTCACCCATCAAAGCACATACACCTCCCTGAGCCGCACTCATTATGTCCAGTACCATGCGATTCTGGAGAACCACCAAACGGATCGAAGTTAACTCTTGTTTCTAGCTTCTTCTGCTCGGATAGTTGTATTAATGAACAGTAACAACTTATAATGTATAATATTTAACCACTTAAAAGCTGTAGATGTACCTACGGCACTAATGTAGACGTAAAAAAAAAAATCCTACAATCCTATACTCAGCTGGAACCTTCCTGATCCTCTTACACGCACATCTTGATGGGCCTTGGTCAGATTATACATGTGAAGTGACAAAGAAAGAAAGATGATCACACAGGCCTGTCCAATCTTTTCAAGGATCGTGATCTCAGTTCAACGTCCGATGATTCTCCGTTGTTGTGGTTGATCTGGTCCTCTGGAAGGCTGCACACCTTCCTGCAATGGGACGCGTGTGCCCGCGTTGGTCGTTCTGCCACCCGAACCGCCGCCGCGGTGGTGAGGAGGATCTGGAACGGTCCCAGGAATCTGGAATGCTTACGATCAATATAAATGATCGTAAGCATTTTTCCCTCACAAAAGACAAAAAGACAGCTTTACACCCCATCGACAAATGGGGAAACGCAAAAAGCCCAGACCTGTACCTCCGGGCTGATGCCGGGCTGCACGGTCCTGTTGATGCGGTTGTTGCCTTTGCGAAGGGGCCGCGACCTCTGGCTCGACCGACGGGCGTCGGCCTCGCTCGATACAAGGTGCTGGGGAGGGCCCCTGTTGGGGGTCAGAACTGCCGACCCCCCCCCCTTCCTTTGACCCCCCCCCTAGATCCCGCCCTCGGGGGTCGTCAGGCCTGTATATTATGTGAGATCTGGACGCACTGTGACTTCAGACAACACGTGCAAATAGACAAACACGACAGAGCCCGCGGTGGCCCCTTCCGTAATGTGTGTTCTCGCGTTGGTGTGCGCCGTCAATGCGGCTTTGTTTTCTAGCGTTGGCAGGTCGTTTTGCGACGCAGCTGGCTGGGCGCCGTCTGGATTCGCAGCGGGGCTTTCCGAGAGGGCTCCGTGTGCGCGTCGCGTCGCCGAAGTCGTGTCCTTAATTCGTTGTGTTTAAGCCGTTCCGCGTGTATCTTTTCCTTTTCCCGCCGCTGCTACTACTCCCCAAATGTATTACTCATTTTGTGATTGCGAACATAAATACATCCCCCCCCCCCAAAAAGAAAAAAAAGTCAAGACAATAAAACACTGTAACGGGCGCTTGATTACGCATCTCCGTAACGACGATAGTCCCCGCGACAGCGGTGATATTTCAGTGTCCGCCTCCATTGGTCTCATCTCGCTCCCTCGTCACTTTAATATTGAAAGCTCGCCCCGTGTTGTCCTATAGCCTGTCTCTGCGGGTTTATTACTGTTGCTTAATTATTGTGTGTGTGTGTGTGTGTGTGTGTAATGAGTTGTTTAGTGAACGTCCACACGTGGTTGATGTACTGTAATCACCCGCAGGCATCTGCAGCGTTTGTCACTCAACATGTGGCCTCATGAGCCTCCTGCGTGTCCGTCCTCAGGCTACGACTTTGAAATCAGCCACTCGCACACGCACACACACACACACACACACACACACACACACACACACTGCCGTCACCTGCCTACGTGTGTGTGTGTTGGCGGTCGGAACGGTGTCACTGCGGGTGACGTGTTTGGTGTGACTGGCTTCTGCATGATTCGGATCGCATCGCACCGACGTCCCGGGACGCGTGCCACCGCCGCCGCCTCCTCCTCGCGGTGAAACGCCGAAAAGCGAGGAAAAAAATGTTGAAGGCGAGATGGAGGAAAAGGACGGCTCCTCCCCGTCGCTCCGTTTAGAAAGTCTGCCAAAAAAATGAGTACATTCCTGGCGATACCCCATCCAGCGGGGTTTTTTGTTCCCCCCTGGCATCGGCCCGGGTACCGCCCGGTGTGGGTTTCCGGCTCCACCCGTTAGAACCCGGGGCTGGATCCGCGGTTCATATTTAGAAGAAAACATGTAATTACGGCAGATAATCGAAACCCCGCGCCAGTCACTGTCACCCAGCGTGCCGCAGAATTCAATCTCAGCCCCCTCCGACCATTTGCATAAACGGCGGAATTGGTCCGTTTGGAAATTAGGAATTAGGGGATTAATGCTGCTCCATTATCTGCCGAAAGATAAGCAAATAGACAATTGCCGGAGGAGCGACATGACGGGATAATCTGCGGCGGGATGTGGAGGAGGACGAGTTAAATGAGAAGAGAAGGATAAACTGTCTCCCTCCTCCCGGTGGTTTGTGTGGGAGTGAGACGGGGGGGACGGCGGGAGCAATTAACAGTTATTACACTTCATGGATGTTTGCCTTTTGCTCACTGTGACTGACGTAGGCACGTTTGGCACGTGTCTATGCCGTGCGGTACACCGAGCCTTCCTCGCTCACAATACACGTCACAGCTTCTTCTTGTCCAGGCTGGGCTGGGTGGGGGTGGGGGTTGGGGGGGGGGGTGTAAATGTTGTTTGTCTCATTAGAACAGCTCTGTGATTTCGTTAATTACCGACGTGCTGCCGCTGCCGCTGCCCCTGCCGCTGCCCCTGCCGCTGCCGCTACCGCTGCTGCTTCTTGGGTTCGGCCCAATCTGGCATTCCAACCACTGCACTCTGCTTCATTATTTATTAATCTGCCCAGCTCGATAATTAATAACCATGATTGCCCAAGGACTCCTTGGTGTGTGTGTGTGTGTGTGTGGGAGGGTGGGGCCATTATGATTGTTTATTGGAGAACTGCAGCATTTAGGAGTGACGTGTGTGTGTGTGTGTGTGTGTGTGTGTGTGTGTGTGTGTGTGTGTGTGTGTGTGTGTGTGTGTGTGTGTGTGTGTGTGTGTGTGTGTCTCTTTGTTTCGGGGCGTAGTAAATGCAGCGGCCCTCTCGTGGATCCGTTCATTGGATTGCGCTGATGAGCTTCCCTCTCAAACCCGTTCACCAGCGCTAGTCGCACAAAATAAATCTTTGCGGGGCGGCAGGGAATTAGCCGCTGGGCCTGCGCTCTACTGTACCGGGGGTATATATTAACAGGGGCATATATTCCTATTTTTTTGTTTTTAGACTTATACCTCGAGGAATTCACTCAGAATAAATATTTTGGGGAAACAATCATTAGTGATGTGAATATTATGTCCGTGGGCGGCTCTACCCACACACACGGGTTCAAGGAGGGAGACCGGGCAGCGGGGCGCCGAGCGGGCGGCTTTTTCGTTTTTTTCAGTTAACGAAAAGGCTCGCTGGCCAAAACGAGAACAGGAAACGGAATTTAATTTAGCGAGCAAGACAAACGCCTCACGCCGGATGAGGACTCTCCCGGCTGGGTCGGGCCAATCGCCGCCAGCGGGGCCGGTCGGACCCGTCACCTGCCGACCGTGGCTTGACCACGGCCCCTCGTCCGCCGCAACGACCAAGCCAGCATTTCGATGAGGTTCAGAAAACTGCATTATTTTACCGGGATGCAGCCTGAAAGCCCAAATCTAAACACCAGAATCGCACCGTATCTAGCCTCATAGCACGATATCGATATTACAACGGTACCCCTTCACCCGACACTCCTTCACTTTTTATTTATATCTATATCTTTGTGCAATAGACTGAACTATTTCTGTTGGAACTGCTACAATGTCAAATTTTCTGTTTCCGTTTTAGGATTATTTTTCTTATTTTTATTTTATGTACATTACACTGCGACCTCTTGCCGGGATTTGTAACTCGACTCGTACTTTAAAAAAAAAATTCCACTCTCATTTCATTTAAAACATTTTATTTCCCCCTTATCTTTGCCTTGTTATTTGATCTTTTTACGTCCACTGCGTAGTTGTTGCCTGTCACGCCCCGAGAATTTCGTTGTACCGAAAAAACACACTCCCACCTCCAACCCTCAAACGCAAACTTCTGAAAGTCCGACTTTGTGGGGCTTCGACTGGAATTTGCTCCGAGCTTCCGTGTTCCGTTCCTGGCTTCAGCCCGGTTTTGATCGAATGATGATCGGCAACATTTTTGTTTCCAGTCATTTGTCGTCTTCCTTCTGTGATTCACAATGAGAGTCATTTACATCCACTTCCACTGGGACACACGCGTACGCACGCGCGCACGCACACACTCACGCACACACTCACACACACACTCACACACACTCACACACACTCACACTGCCACCTCCAGGAAGTCCAGTAGGGCGTGATGGCGGAGGCTGCTGGAGATGCTAAGGAGCAATTACACGCCTGCTGACGCACAGCGATGCTCTTTCGAGTCTTATCTCCCGCGACTGGTTTACTGGCCGGCTTTACCTCTCATTTGTTCCTCTGATTTAATCCGTGTTGGCTTTCCATCCCTCATTGTCCCACGGCCTGCTTCCATTGTCTTGCTCTCCATTTATACAAGGAGCGCTGTTGCGGGCGGACGGGAGGCCGCTGTCCGTCTATTGACGGCTCCCACCAGCCTCCCTCCCTCCCTCCACCAGCAGAGCTAGTTATGGAGACTATTGATCGATCGGCTGTCGGCTTCATCGATCGCCAAGGTCGCCATGCTGCCTATTGACGGATGCCCCCCCCCCACACACACACACACACCTTTCCTCCTACCAGCCTCCCCGCACACACCCTCTATCTTTCCGCCGCTCCCCTGTCTCTCTTCCCTCTGCCTCCCTCTCCCCCTCTACCCATCACGATGTTCTCTCCTCACTCCTTTTATCTTGCCCCCCCCCCCCCCAGTTCCTGCCCCTGCCTCCATCCATCCACCCCACCCCTCCTTCCCCCCGGCTGCGCCCTCCCTCCCCCCCCAGCGTTTGCGGGCTGCCATTGCTCAGCGGTGCCGCAGAGATCGATGCGGGGGATAATGGGGGCCGGACCCCGGTGCAGAGTCCAGTGGCGGCCGCACGACGTCCTTAGACACGGTGCTGACGTGACGGAGATCAGAGGAATATTGGGAAGGAAAGGGGTGACGGAGGTATGGACGGACGGATGGATGATGGGGTGGGAGGGGAGATGGGGAGGGGTTATGTCCCCCCCAATCCGGAGGTAGGGGAGCAGATAAGGGAAAGCTGCGGTTCGGGGGTTCAAGTTACACGATTGGGTTATCGAGGGGGAGAGTTAGCGGGGGAGTTAATAGTGGGTGTCAGACGGAAAGAGATGAAGAGGGGGAGATCTGGGGGACAGGAGAAGTGGGAGAGAGATGTGTGAGAGAGAGAGAGAGATGTGAGAGAGAGAGAGATGTGTGAGAGAGAGAGAGTGAGAGCGCGGGTGGGGGGAGGTGCGATGGATGGAGAAAGGGGGTGGGGGGAGGTGAGTAAGAGGGTGAGGCAGGTTTCTCTCAGGGGAACCAGAAGGAGCTCGAGAGGGACTTCTGCCCGGACAACGACCGTGACGCCGAGGAGTTGTTGGCGGGCGGGTGGTGTGTCCCGCTCTAGACTGCACTCAGCTGATGGAGAAGTGGAGAAAAGCTCCACCCTGTTCTGCATTTTGGGATGTATTCATGATGTATGTGGGTTGTTTTTTTTGGGGGGGGGGTGTAATTCTCTGTCACTTGGAAGAATGAAGGGGATTTTCCCACCTCGCCTCAGCCGCCGCGCACCAGCCCTCGCTTTCATCCCAGCTGTAGGCCGCCAAATACCAAAAAATGACAAAGTGCTGCTTCCAAGTGTAAATCCCCAACGTTGTCCACAACAAGTCCCAGAATGTGATTGAAAACCGCATCGCTGCTTTCCAACATTCGGGGGTTTCCTTCGTTCCGAACACCGGGACGATCACCTTCTCTTCTCCAAAGTCCGTCTCCTTCTGAGCGGGGGATGCCGCCCGATCCTGCCATTTCTTGCCAGGAAAGGCGCCACCGACGGTGGGAACGGCATATGGTGGAGCACATGGGTGGCAGAAACGCCTTGAATGCCTGAATGAATAAAGTATTAAATATGGGTTTAAAAAAAAAAAATAATAATAGTCTTATGGATTACCTCTTGAAGTCGTCACAATCACAAACAAAATGATTAACTCTCATCAGTGTTTTATTTTTTTATTTTTTATTTACATTAAAACATTTTAGAGTGCGTGTTCGTACTATGCACGGTGGTCCTCGTGCTTATTATTATTATAATTTATTATTTATTATTATAAAATAATTTGTGTCCAATTGTGTCTTCAGAAGCTTTTTGGCAGTTAATACCCATTAGAGCCACCAGGTGTCCCAGTCTCGTGCGACGACGGCCCCGGTGTGTCTACAGGTGTGTTTACACTTAGCACCTGCTCGCACCACACCCCCGCCGCACACTGCCTGTGGTTTTTTTGGGGGGGGGTTTTTCGGGTGTGTGTCAGCGGTTTCAGGTTACAACAGGCTTCCTGTTGACCGTCCGCGTGCGGCGACGCTCCGCCGAAGTCGCTAGGACTGCTTCCCCTTGGGAGAAGCATAATCCTGAGTCGCCGATCAGCGTCGCCCGCTCCCCCGTCGACGCGCACCCGCTGCCCGTTGTTCTCATCGTTGTGCCGACATTGTCGGCTGAGCACAAAGTTTCTCGTTCATCGGCTTTACCCGCGGGTGTGTGATTTGCCCTGGATATGATGCGCCGGTAGCGCAAAATAATATAGAGTTCGTTTGTTGAGAGATAAGACGGAGCCCTCCGCTGTCCTCTGCTCGCCCCAAAAATAAATAAATAAATAAATGAATAATAGTAAATTCAGCGGTGGTGTTCATATTTCAGCAGCGGCGCACCACCACTACGAGCTGCATTTGAGGGCGTGCTGCTCATCACGTTGAACAATATGGTGACGGGGACCCGAGTTCGAACTCTGACAAATTCTGGGTCCTCTTATTATCCTTAATTCAGACCGATGGCGACGTGGTCCACGATGATGCACCTCCGCTGAGAGCCCTATTGAATTACCGCGCTGCGCCCTGTAGCGGAGTTGTAAAATTGGTCTTATATATTTTAGTGTACCCCGTTAACGGTGCGCTCAAAATATTTGTCATACGTGCAGGATTCTCACGAGAAAAGGTGCATCCCGACGTCGAGGGCCGCACGAGTAGAGGTAGAAGAGCTGGCCTCCGCCTGCGCCAGTTTGCCGTTTGCCAGACTGCAACGTTTTTATTTGCGTTAAAGTTTTAGGGCTGGCGGAGTGGTAGTGTCAACTGCTTTTATTTTTATTCTCTATTTTTATATAAATATGTCTTTGGGGCAGTAGCTCAAGAGGTAGCTCCAGATCACTAGCGGGTCATCAAAGGAGGTGGATGGCCTAAGGTAAGGGAAGAGTAAGGGATGGAGGAGTTGACGCGGTGAAGCGTCAGAGAAAGGTGGAGGAGGAGGAGGTTGAAGAGGGCCCCGGCAGGCGGTGCCAAGGTAACACAAGAGGTGGAAGATGACGGCAAGGAGGTGCAGGTGGAGATGGAAAGAAATAGAAATAGGAATGTGTCTGTGTCCCCGGTGTGTTTGTGAATAACTTCACCATCGTCATCATCCACCCATCCGTTCTTTCTTTCCCTCCTCGGTTTTCACTCCCTCTCTTTGTTGCACTTACAGTGAGAAACATAGGGGGCTGAATGAGTGTTAAGTTAAATAATGCAGTGTGTGTGTGTGTGTGTGTGTGTGTGTGTGTGTGTGTGTGTGTGTGTGTGTGTGTGTGTGTGTGTGTGTGTGTGTGTGTGTGTGTGTGTGTGTGTGTGTGTGTGTGTGTGTGTGTGTGTGTGTGTCCTTCTATTATTCAACAGTCTTCTTCTGGAAGACTCCTTGGGTACATGCACCTGCTACTGTACGCACTGGAACATTTCTCACACACACACACATGTTGCCGCTCACGGCTGCGAGAGCCGGCCAAACTTGGCGTATGTAGATGAAGCTCCAAAAGTGTGTTTTCTGACACGCGTTGGCCACCTGTGCGGCCCCCGGCAGGTCCAGGCTTTAGGTCAGGGGTCGGGAACCTTTTTGGCCTGGAGAGCCATAAAAGCTAAATATTTCTAAATCTATTTCCTTGTGAGCCATATAATATTTAACAAAATTGAATGCAACTTAATGCGTGCCTTTTTTAAGTGAGGCATACATTTTTAACGTATAAGACATCTCTGGGTACTTAAAAAAGCGCTATATATATATAATACATTTCTCTTTATTCTTCTTAATAATATTGTTGTTATACTGTAGCTAACCAATAATAAATGAAATACCTTTTACCATTAATGCGACTTGTGGTGCTGCCTGTTTTTGCTGGTGGCCTTGTCGTCTGCTTCATACATAGTGAGGCTGAGCTTCCTGCTGCCTTGAGGCTTCCATCAGTTCAACGTGAGCCAAGCATGGTCAACACTCACACGCTGCTATGTGACGGGAAGCTCCTTCCAAGTTTTAAGAATCAGCTGGTCTTCAAGTTCAAGAGATTATTTGTCACACACATATTGAAGTTTTTTCCATTTCCGTCCACTTGTGTTCGGCCGATTGCTCCGACTGGAGGCGGGGAGTTTTCTTCATGTTTGTCTGTCTTACAGAGGGCATCGGCGCACGGGCTGGTAAGCAGCCCAGCAGTGGAACGCCGCTCCTCCTGCGCCCGAGAGGATCATTATTACCCACAATTATTATAATAATCCCCAGTGATATATATAATTGTGGCCTGCGTGCCGCATGTTGAAATGAACAATAAAACTCTCGCCAGAAAGACTCCCTCTCCCTCCCTAAAGCCTCACCTGTGGGCAGAGACTCCCACAAGTGGCGCCCGAGCAGAGACCCGGGAGGGGCAGGGCGCCGTGAAAAAGGCCCTTTGTCCATCACATTTATATTTTGAATTTTTTTTTCAAAATTGTAATTTCTCTTACCAGTTTTACTTTAAAATGACACAGAATAATTATTTATTACTTGTCTGCGAGCCATATACAGTCATCGAAAGAGCCATAGGTTCCTGACCCCTGCTCTAGGGCCTCCGTCCAAAAATGCAGATTTTTATATATGATATGAAATTATTTGGGGGATTGAAAGACCACGAGCGCAAGCGTGAGTGTGACGCCGTGCGCTTTCCTTTTGAGATGTGACGTCCAGAGGACACCCAGGCCCAAATATCAAACTCTTACTTGTGGCAGAGGTTGTGTCGGTTGTCTATCAAAGGAGCAATGGAGAGGGCCTTAGATTTTTTTATTTATTTATTTAATTATTTATTTTTTGTGAACAGTGGGTGGTTCCCTCTACTTATTGCATTTAGACACTGGATATCTTAAATACGGACATGACACTGTAGTCGTGGAATTGGCAGCCGTCATGGGCAAATTTCCCCCCCAAATTGGAAGGATACTCCAATTTTTGAGCGAAATTATCCTTTTGTCCATCTTACCCAGGTTCAGATGAGAAGGGCTGATCCTGACAGCATCCCTGTGAGTCGGGTAGAGAGAGTGACGGGCTGCGTGCTAACTGTGTGAGCACAGTGCATGGCCACAGGGGGAAGCAGCTAGCCTAGCTCCTGTCAACTCAGTTGTAACCCCTTCCAGTGTCTCAAAAAGCTGCGTTAATTAAACGATGCATCTTGCTGTTTTTGACCTGTAACCACTTGGGGTAGCGGGGAGCGAATCTCCCAAGAAGCCGTAGTGGGATCCCTTTTCATTATTTTGGAGGCCGGGTCTCGGTGGACTAATTCGTCTGTTTGTTTCGTTTGCGGACGTGCACAGGTATCTCTCTCCCCCGCAGCCACTGCTGCACCATCACGTGTTTGTGTAGCTGAATGAGTCTTCATGAAAGGTTGAGCTCCCGTCACACACACACACACACACACACACACACACACACACATGTGTTATGAAAGCCCTCCAACACTGGTTGAATGAGGGTCACACTCTGCTACCCGTGTGAACCTGTCCTGTTCCAGGTGCTATTTTATATCATAGGGCCCGGCGATATATCAACATAACATGGATATTGTGGTTGGAGACTTTAAACCCTCTGGAATTTCGTTTTTTCTAATATGGCGTTATAGTTAAATGTTGTCTTTAAGGAGCATTTCAGTAAAATAATGCACTTTTCTGAACTGTTCCAGCTTCTGTTGGTCATAATAGCCACATTTCTTCTGAAAGTCGCCCCCAAAATACTGTCAAATTATAGATTTTTGTCAATATTGCCCGGCCTTATTATAGTGTGTATATGTGGTGCAGGGCAAAACATAATCTTTGAGTGTTGGATTATCAAGTCATATCAAATACATTTTGGTGTACACAACTAATGAAGTAATAAACTGGAGGCATGCGCCTAAAAATACCATGATACTAGATTTTTTTGTCAATGTGGCCCAGCCCTACAGTCATACATCCCACGGACAGGTCGGATATTGTCATATTTCTTATCATCAGCTTTGCTTATCGTACTGAATTTAAACAACTCTCAGTATAACGAATGGGGGTTTCAAACAGATCCATTTCTATGGAAACCGCTCAGAGGAGGCAACATGAAGCCGCGGTGCTTCCGGCTCTCCTCTATATTTCTTATCTGGTTTTTCCCCCCCGAACCCCTAACCTTCACCTGCAAGACCCGTCTCGCTCCCCCGTTGGTTTGCCTGCCTGCGTGCTGCAGGGGATTGAGGCAGCTGAGGGATTGTCGTGAAGTTCCTCTTGCTGTTGTTCTTGGGGGGGGGGCGCCTTCTACAAAAAACCAGCGTGAGATTCACCGCTCGAGGCGACCCGCTCCACCGCCGTCTGCCAACGTCTCCGTGCAGCATTTGTTTCAAACATCCACCTCGTACTCCGCTTCACCTGCTCCCAGTCCGTCGAGCAACTCCACTTCCACAACGCTTTCGCGCTCGGAAGATTTCGAGGAAGTCAGTGAATGTAAGACGCGTGTGTTAGCCCACGCCTCGTGTCGGGAATCTCCGATGCCTTTACCCAGAAGAAGAAGACGAAGAAGAAGAAGATTGGACCAATCACAATCTTGGTTTCATGACTCGAATCACCTGAGCCACAGATATTAAGGCAGCACGAGGCCGGGATGAAACTCAGCTCGATATCGACCCATCTGGCGACGGCTCTTGCTGAGTAAGGTATTCACACGCCAGAAATATTAGAAATTTGAAAGAAAAAAGGCATCTGTAAGGCATCCTTAATCAGAGACAACATTCAACTACGTTGCGATATCAGAGCGGGTTTATTCCGCCGGATACATTTATGTGTGTGCGTGAAGGAAGCGGTCATGGGCAGGATTGGTGTGCTTGTGCAGGTGGTTTGCATTTAATTAGAAAAAATTTAAAAATACAAACAATGATGATAATAATGATATAGAATAAAAAGTTAAGTAAAAATATAAAATAAATTGCGGAATATAGATGAAAAATACCAAACAGAAATAGTCAAATACAGTATATACAATATACAAAATCAATTTTATGGACAGTATACGAATTGGTATGTTATGTAGGGTAGACCATCGCCTCCGTCTCCAATCGCGATATGGGTATTATACGGATATATCGTCCCTCTAGTTTTGTCCTCTGGGTAATAGCGGTGGACGTGGGCTCCCCAGCTAAACGGTGTGGTCGTCCCAGCAATGGGAGCTGACAGGAGCCCCCTCGTCCCCCGTCCTCCCTCCGCTCCACCCAGACAACCAATTACACCCTTTAACCAGACGCTCCAAATGGAAAAAGTTCTCCGTCCGCTTCCGCCGCCGTCTCCTCTTCCTCTCTGACTTCCCTCTCCTCGTTCCCTTCCCCGCTTGGGTCCGTTCTTGGACCAAAGAGGAGGAAGGAGGGATCTCGATGGGTCAGCTCTGCACGCGTGCAATGCCGTTTGCGTTTTTTCCTTTTAAAGTTTTGTTTTATTGAATTGATTCATTTATTCATGTTTGATGCAAGTTTTTTTTTTTTTTTTTTGGGTGGGGCTGGGAATTGATTATGCAACTGAATCATCGATACTTTGTTTGGAAGTTATGCGACCGCGCTCCGCTTAAATTAAGTGTGTGTGTGTGTGTGTGTGTGTGTGTGTGTGTGTGTGTGTGTGTGTGTGTGTGTGTGTGTGTGTGTGTGTGTGTGTGTGTGTGTGTGTGTGTGTGTGTGTGTGTGTGTGTGTGTGTGTGTGTGTGTGTGTGTGCGCGCGCGCGAATAATTGTTTTCATATACTTTTTTTTTTTTTTTTTTTTTTCAGAAATATTTTCTCATGCAAGTCAGATGGTTATACTGATGAGGTTATACTCGTGAGCCACCCCATCAATATCGGATAAAATACATTTTGAATTGAATGGTAACTTATTTTTTTTAAATAAAAATGGAATTGTTACAACCTGCCCAATACCCATCTTTAACAGATAGGTACTCTCTTCATCCCGAGGGGGATTAAGGGATTAAGATACGGTTCAGGAATTAAAATTACATTTATTTTATTTCTTTAGAAACTTATAAGACAATCTGGGGAAAAAATAAAAAATAAATAAAAGCTAAAAAAATAGCTATCTATAATAACCATTTTGTAATGCAGCGAAACACCACGCACGCTATAGGAGCTTCCAGACAGTTATCTTCGATTCATTTCACTTGAGCGTTCCCTGCTACCGCTCCCCCCTGAGCCTCCGAAGCGGCCGCCCGGTGTCTCGCCAGCACAGTGTGTCACCTAATTGGAGCTGAAGGTTTAATGACACTGTTAAAAGCAGAGCCCAGTTCGCCACTAATGTGCTGCTGCTCCTGCTGGAGGGAGAGGGAGAGGGAGAGGGGGAGGGAGAGGGAGAGAGAGAGAGAGAGAGAGAGAGCATTTATCATCCGCCCGTTTGTGTTCTTTTATGTGACACTTCATATCCACGTCCGTTCATCCGTTTTATTCCTCCACCTCGACCGGGCTCCTTTATTTTCTTGCCTGTAAAACCTGTAAATTCTCCTTCTTCTCTGCGCCCGTAGGTTTTTCTAGACCGGGAACCCACAGGGTCGCTTCCAGATTCCGAAAATTCCTTTCTCTCTCCTTCCGCTCATGTTTGTCGCCCCCCCCCCTTGTCTTTGGTACTTAGACGCAATCATTCCTGGACCCTGGGCTCCAGGGAGGGGTGTTTCTGTTCTTGGTTCCCCCATCGCGGTGCTCTCTCCCTGGGAAGGCTGAGCTCCCTGAGCCCACCCCCGGCCGGCCCTTCTGGAGGCTGGCTGATAAGTACCCCCCCGCCCCCCCGTCCCCCAGGAACCCATTGAATGGAAGCGTGGTGAATTCTGAATTGGGAAGGTGTGGGGGAGGGCAGGGGCATTTCTCTGGGAGGGAATTATCACGTGGACCGTAGTGGTTGCCCGGTTGCCTCACATTTTGGCCATTGACAGCCAATTTCCATGTGATTGGGGGGAAAAAAAACAAACGGCCGCAATTAAATCACTCTCTGTTAAAATTCGGCGAACGTATTGTCTTGGCAACCAGCAGCTAAGGCACGGTCGCCAACTGGGCTGCCACTTCCGAAGGTCGGTGTCGGGCTCCGTAAGACACAACTTCGTCTTGATGGTCGCCTAAAATTGCTCATATCAAATCTGTTGAGGGAATCACTGAGCAAAGCTGAAATATTTTGGCGGATTCTCTTTTTTGTTTCCCATCTGCTCTGTCCGTTAGTCACTTCTCCTCCATTTACTCCACTTATTATTTGAAGAAAGCTACATTTTTTTTGGCCAGATAATACTTTTACGAAAAACATTTCGGACATAATTGAACATGAACAGACACTGTTGGGATTCTTTATCCATAAGATATTTTCCAAGAATTTTCTCCTCAAATTCCCATAAAAACAGTCACTCATTTCGTGGCGTTCCCTCTGTGTTTACTCCACCGATAACTGGAAAAACAATTGAGGAAAGCCAAAATGTTTGATGGTAATATCGTTTTTTTGGTTTAGCATCTTGGAGACAGATTTTCTCAGAAGTCCAATTAGATTCTCCGAGAACCATTTTCTGTTTGCGCTTCACACCTCCTCCTCGCTCGCGACGTGTTTTTCCCACAAACTCTGCTCCGGCAGAGGAACCGAGCGCCCTTGACCCCGGTGACCCCCCCCTCCTCCCGTGACTCCCGCTCTCCTCCCGTCACCACGGAAACCGGAGGGCGGAGGCGAGAGCTCGGTAAACACTCGACCGTGGCCCCCGATGCGTGGCTCCCGTCCCGAATCGGGCAAGGCAGAGCTCAGTTATTTCGCCGCTCAATTCGATGAGCAGAAGGGGTAGGCGGTCGGAGCTTTGGATTTGGTGCCGTTTGATTGAATACCGAAAGACGACAAAATATAACGACACAAAAAAATGTGAATATAATGGGAATCCTGAACATTGATACTTGTATGATTGAAATGTATGAGAGAGAGCCATTGCTGAGAGCATGCCTACAGAACCCTAGAACGAGGGGGAAATGTGTATTTGACTTCACGAGCTAAATATTTGGCGATATATGGTCATAATGGAAATTTGGGTCATCACAATATGGTTAAATATTGTCTTGAGTATTATTCTAGCTGTTCTAATCGATGGACAGAATCCACATCACGAAGGCTTCTCAAAAACCTCTTATGGAAGCAGTCGTCATCCCAAATATCCCCAAATGATCGACATTGAGGTGTCAGAAAACTACTGCGATGATGGGATTTTGTCAATATCCGCTCAGCCCTCCTTCCAAGTATTTTTTTTCTCAGTTGTCACAGTACCAAAATGTATTAAATGATGATCTGGACTTGGGAGAAACTCCACTGAATATGTGGAGTGTGGACTGTGCCACAAATGAAGGTTCCATATAACCTGGGTGCCCTGCGCTGAGCACGCCCTGCTCGTCGGATGGATGCTCGTGGCCCGCGCGGTCGGCGGTCGTGGGTGGGTGGGCATGGAGGTCCCGCCGGCGGGGCGGGGCGGGCGGTTCAGGCGAGGTGTCGGTCCGCGCTTGTCGCCTGCAGCCCGGGTTCTGCGCCTGCGGCTGCGTCTTGTGCCTCCGCGTGGCGGTGGGTTGCATGCGTGTGCCCCCGGGGTGCAGGTCTCGGGTGCGGGGGTTGCTCCACGGGTGTCCGGCTTCCCTGGGGGCTCGGGGGTCTTCTGTGGCTGCAGGGTAGGGTGCTGTTGGTTCTATGTTAAATTTTCTCACCCGAATATCCCCCTCTTGCAGTAGTGTTTGTAGTTGTTTATAGACCCAAACATGGTAAAATAGTTCACCAAAGAGGGGGGATTGGTGGCGGTTCTGTGGGGGGAAAAAAAACAAAGCTGTGCTCTTGTCATCCCACAGCTCGTCCACAGGACAGAGTTATTGCAGCAGTTCTTGATGATGATGAAGAATTAATAAAGAGTTGCATGGCAGGTGAACTCCACTTGCAGAACTCACTCTGTGCTAGAAGCAATGGCACAAACACTGTGTTGTATGCCCAGCATGCTGACAGCACAGGTTCAATTACAATGAAAAGAGGTCCCATGCATTCAAATAAATAATGCACCGTTTCATCTCAGCTGCCAAAATACATGGTCAGCGCACGGCACATTCTTCCTGCTCTGTTATTTTTGGAAACATCCAGGTGTATTCATAGGGATTTGCTTGTTTATTTTTTGGAAACAATAAAAAGCCTTTGTTTTTTTTCTCCCTCTTTTTTGCGTGAGTAGAGTTGGGATTGGGGCCAGTGTTGCTGAAAAAACCCCACGCCTGGCGCGCCGATCCACATTGTCACCTTTAACGATGGAGGACAACTATTTAATAAATAACCTCCCAAATGAGTGTTTAGCCACTGTGTGTCATGACCACTGGTTCAGACCACGGGCTGCAGGGTGTTATTCCCTCGTTCTCGCTCTTTCCAGATTGTTTCTCTCTTTCGGTGCCCAGCGTCTACTCTCGCCCCCCTGCTGTGTGCTTCTAGTCCACTTTCTTTTCCTTGTGTCCCCCCCTCTCCCTCTCATCACCCCCCCCCCCCCCCCTCTCTCTCTCTCGGTCTCCCTCATCACCCCCTCTCTGTCTCTCCCGCTCATCAACCCCCCTGTCTCGGTCTCCCTCTCGTCACCATGTCTGTCTGTCTGTCTGTCTGTCTGTCTGTCTGTCTGTCTGTCTGTCTGTCTGTCTGTCTGTCTGTCTGTCTCTCTCTCTCTCTCTCTCTCCCCATTAAGCCATATTAGATTTTTTAACTAGACTAGACTTGGCATCGTGGTTCCCATTTGCCAGATCGGCATAGACCCCGACTGACTTATTTTCTGACTTATTGACATAATAACCTGTCTAAATAATTGACTGACTGACTTATTTACTGACTTATTGACATAATAACCTGTCTAAATAAGTGACTGACTGACTTATTTACTGACTTATTGACATAATAACCTGTCTAAATAAGTGACTGACTGACTTATTTACTGACTTATTGACATAATAACCTGTCTAAATAAGTGACTGACTGACTTATTTACTGACTTATTGACATAATAACCTGTCTAAATAAGTGACTGACTGACTTATTTACTGACTTATTGACATAATAACCTGTCTAAATAAGTGACTGACTGACTTATTTTCTGACTTATTGACATAATAACCTGTCAAAATAAGTGACTGACTGACTTATTTACTGACTTATTGACATAATAACCTGTCTAAATAAGTGACTGGCTGACTTATTTACTGACTTATTGACATAATAAACTGTCGATATAAGTGACTGACTGACTTATTTACTGACTTATTGACATAATAACCTGTTTAAATAAGTGACTGACTGACTTATTTACTGACTTATTGACATAATAACCTGTCTAAATAAGTGACTGACTGACTTATTTACTGACTTATTGACATAATAACCTGTCTAAATAAGTGACTGGCTGACTTATTTACTGACTTATTGACATAATAACCTGTCTAAATAAGTGACTGACTGACTTATTTACTGACTTATTGACATAACCTGTCTAAATAAGTGACTGACTGACTTATTTACTGACTTATTGACATAATAACCTGTCTAAATAAGTGACTGACTGACTTATTTACTGACTTATTGACATAATAACCTGTCTAAATAAGTGACTGACTGACTTATTTACTGACTTATTGACAAAATAAACTGTCGATATAAGTGACTGACTGACTTATTTACTGACTGACTGACTGCTCCCGGAGGCAGATTGTGTTCCTTATGTCTCACGTCTTATTCAGTTTATTCCTGCCATTTCCCCCTCGCTGACTATTTTTTCCGCAGAGCGACTCCCCCCCTCCTCCGCCCTCCTCCGCCCTCCTCCCCCCTCCTCCCCCCTCCTCCCCTCCCTCTTTACATTTTTCTCCCCTCCTTCCGCTGGCATACGTCCTCCCCCCCTTTCTCCTCTCTTTCTTCATATCGCTCCATAGCGTCTCCGCCCGCTCTGCGTTCCCCTAATGCCACTAAAGCTCTGCGCGTTATCGTGCCTGCGCAGGGGGCCCTGCTCGGGGCTTTACACCGCCGTCAAGCGACGCACGCCACGGAACCGGGTGCGTGCGGCGCCATCTCTCGCTCGGTCAAGGCCTCTCCGCGCCGCCGCTCCAGAAGCGACGCCGTCTTTATCCGAGGGAGGAAGCTCATTCATCCCCTTCTCCCCCTCATCCTCCCTAAGCCTGAACTCTTCAGCGCTCTTTGAATTCCAGTGGCATTATTAACCCGACAAACAAGGAGGGAGGGGATATCATTGATTTAACCTTGATTTTCTTTTGATTGTTTTTCTCTCTCTCTCTCTCTCTCTCGCTGTTCGGAAGAGTCGGTTCCCTGGGAGCGTTTTTTTTTTTTTTTGTGTTTTTTTAAAATGCATTTGATGAGAAGAGCCTATGAAGCTCAGGAAATGGCGTTTGCTTTACCGCGATGCTCCCCCAAGACGACGTTCACCGTCTCGACGTCTGGTGCCGTCGCGTCTTGTGATATCGCCCTTTTATGGATGGGACGATATTCTGTCCGATAGATAGTTTCCTTCTGGAATTGTAGATCAGTGTGGAAAATACGTTTTCGCCTTTTGTATACAAATATTTTTTGTCCCTCCTCGAGGCCTCGGACTGGAGCGTGACTCACCCGGATGGCGGCTCTTGAGTCAGTGAGCTCCGTTTCAAGGCCTCCTGAGTCAGAGAGAGAGAGTGTGTGTGTGTGTGTGTGTGTGTGTGTGTGTGTGTGTGTGTGTGTGTGTGTGTGTGTGTGTGTGCGCGTGCGTGTGCGCGTGCGCGTGCGTGTGCGCGCGCGCGCGTCATCGCGGCTATTAATGTCAGTGACTTGTGTTCTTTTTTTCCCCTGTCTTTCTTCCTCTGACTACGGCGAGCATTTGTCATGTCGCCGTGGGAAGGTGTTACTTTCACGGAGAGAAACTTGGTGGATGTTAAAAAAGAAAAGGTTACGTGTCGACAAGCACTCCACCCTACCGACCGACTCGAGCCATTTCACCATTTTGGGTTTTTTTTTTTTTTGTTTTTTTTTCTCGTCTGATACTACACAATAACCGAAGCTGAATTTCAACAACTTAAACTCGCACTCTTTTCAAGGACGGGGATCAAAAGCACCAAGAGGTACCGAGCCGTGAGCTCTGAGGCGCCGCGAGGTGCTGCAAACAAAATAAGAGTCTGGGGCTGGGGCGTCGGACCGGGCCTTGGAGTTTGACTTCCAAATCGGCTCGGGGAAAAAAAAAAAAAGCCAAAAAATCATTGTAGTGGCGTGTAGAAAAACAAAACAGCCATTATCAAAAGCAGCTCCAACCATATGTTGATGCGGAACCATGGATTAAGATGAATGTGTTGACGTCTCCAGTCTCTGCCGCAGAGGAGGGATTCCTGCACAAACCGCTGTTTTCACCACGTTTTGGGGGCTGGACTAATCTTAATGCCATTTTGTGTTATTTCTCTGGATACGCTTTTGAAGACCACATTCCAGAGAGCTGGGCGATGTTTGGAAAAAAAAAAAATTCAAATATCACAATTTTTTATTTGTCAACGAATACCTCGATATTGATAATCTGACGATATTTTGGTGAATAACTATCGGTGATTTCATGAGACAGATCCACACACAAGTGTGTGTGGATATTATGACCGTTGATTGGAACAGCTAGAACAGTCTATGACGTTCAGGAAGTCCCATTGCTTTACTCTAATGCTCCTTAACGGCAGCATTTAACTATATCACAATATTACTATAACCAAAATCCTAAAGAATACAGAGCCTGAAATCATGATAAATCGCGATAAGACTTATAAAAAAAGATTCTATTTTTTTCATCAAACAATGAGGAATAGTGTAAAAGATGGATGGATACGTTAAGAAATCTCATCTAAAATTGAGAAAGGAAAAAGGCAAAAACACCATAAATTCAGTAAAAGAATATACCTAAAAATATAAGTGATGTACATAAACCCACCACTAAACTAGAAACGAAAGGGTTCCAGAGACTGGAGTCGGACTCCACTAGTCCGTCCGTCTTTATTCTTCCTCCCCTCTCTTTGTTTGTTCCGCTCTTCCTTTCGTTCCGTTACTTCAGGACCTTTCTTTGGGGGACAGCTCCCCCTGCACCCTGTGCAACTCGCGTGTCGCTGTCCGTGGTGCTGAAAATGCTTGTCTGTCTGTCTCTCTCTCTCTGTCTCCCTCCCTCTCCCTGTCTCTCTCCCTCTCCCTGTCTCTCTCTCTCTGTCTCTCCTTGGACCCGGAAACCTCAGTCATTTAAAGTCGTGCCCTAACCAACCACCACTCTTTTTCCCAAATTCCTCCAAATCCGGATGCGCCGTGATGTGATGTCCACTGTGATGTTTTCACCCAAAATGCTGTTCGCTCTGATCGGTTTATCTGAGAAAACGACAGCAAATCACCTCACCTGACTTCTTCTCTTTTCCTCTCTTTCTTTCTTTCTTTCTTTCTTTCTTTCTTTCCTTCCTTCCAGTGGTGCTGCTCAATTCTAAAGAGACTCAGGCAGAACTGGGCTGGACGTCGTACCCTCCCAACGGAGTAAGAGTGTGTGTGTGTGTGTGTGTGTGTGTGTGTGTGTGTGTGTGTGTGTGTGTGTGTGTGTGTGTGTGTGTGTGTGTGTGTGTGTGTGTGTGTGTGTGTGTGTGTGTGTCCACCACTTTCATTCCTCCCTTTATTCTCTCGCCCCTTTTTCGGCTGTTCTCTTTCTTCCCCTCCCTGTTTTCCTTCGTTCTTTCTCTTCATCCCTCCTTCTCCTTTCTTTTGTCCTCCCCTTCTTTGTTTCTTTTCACCCCCACCTCCTTCCTTCCTTTTTGTTTTTGTGATTATTTGTGTCTTTCTTTCTTTTCACACCTCTTCCCGCTTTCTTTATTGTTTGATTGTTTCTTTTTATCACTCCTCCCTCCTTTCATTCTTACCTTCTTTGTTCCTCTGTTTCTTTATACAATCCTCCCTTTTTATTTTTTTCTCTGTTAATTTTCACACCTCCTCACTTTCTTTTTTTATTGGTTGTTTGTTTATTTTTATCACTCCTCCCTCTTTATTTTGGTTGTTCCTTCTTTTATTATTCCACTCTTTCTCTTTTTTCTCCTCCGTCCTTTTTTATTGTCCATTCTTTGTGACTTTCTTTTTACCACTCCTCCCTCTGAATTTAATCTTTCTTTCTTATTTTTGAACTCTGTTTCCTCATGTCTCCTCTATGTCTCCTCTATCTCTAGTACCCCCCTCTTTCCCTCTGTCCCTCGCCCACTCCCCCCCTCTCCCTCCTTTCCTCCCTCCCTGCTTACCCCTCTCTCCGGTCCAGGACTCATCATTATCATTAATCGATGAGGCTAATCCAAGTTAGACTGAGAACCCTCGCCACACACACACACACACACACACACACACACACACACACACACACAGATCGATCCGGCTTGTAAAAACTTGCGCGCTAAGTTATGACTTGAAGATAAATACCAGAGCGGGACCCTTTAAAATAATTGTTTCAAGCCCAAGCACTTTTAAACACACACACGCACACACACACATCGTGCAGGTTGGTGGATGGAGCGGGAGGTGGAGGTGGTCTTGGGACCACATGCAAAGCTGTAAATCTTGGATTAATGGACTTGTCCTATTCAAGCCCAGGCCCCGATAAATTTAGGGAAAAGGGAGAAAGCTCACTGCGTCCACCTTCATTTAGTCACTGACGGCGCCGCAGTTCATCATTTCAGCAGAACAGATAATCTATCGCGAGGGAGAGAGCGAGGGAGAGACTTGGGGGAGAGAGAGAGAGAGCAAAGGAGAGACTTGGGGGAGAGAGAGAGCAATGAAGAGACTTGGGGGGGGAGAGAGAGAGAGACTTGGGGGGGAGAGAGAGACTTGGGGGAGAGAGAGAGCGATGGAGAGACTTGGGGGTGAGAGGCTTTGGGGAGAGAGAGAGATTGATGGAGAGACTTGGGGGAGAGAGAGAGATTGATGGAGAGACTTGGGGGAGAGAGAGAGCGACGGAGAGACTTGGGAGAGAGAGAGACTTGGGGGAGAGAGAGAGAGAGAGCGATGGAGAGACTTGGGGGAGAGAGAGACTTGGGGAGAGAGAGAGAGCGATGGAGAGACTTGGGGGAGAGAGAGACTTGGGGGAGAGAGAGAGAGCGATGGAGAGACTTGGGGGAGAGGGAGAGAGCGATGGAGAGACTTGGGGGAGAGAGAGAGACTTGGGGGGAGAGAGAGAGCGATGGAGAGACTTGGGGGAGAGAGAGACTTGGGGGAGAGAGAGAGAGAGCGATGGAGAGACTTGGGGGAGAGAGAGACTTGGGGGAGAGAGAGAGAGAGAGAGCGATGGAGAGACTTGGGGGAGAGAGAGAGACTTGGGGGAGAGAGAGACTTGGGGAGAGAGAGAGCGATGGAGAGACTTGGGGGAGAGAGAGAGAGCGATGGAGAGACTTGGGGGAGAGAGAGACTTGTTGGAGGGAGAGAGAGCGATGGAGAGACTTGGGGGAGAGAGAGACTTGTTGGAGGGAGAGAGAGCGATGGAGAGACTTGGGGGAGAGAGAGAGCGATGGAGAGACTTGGGGGAGAGAGAGACTTGTTGGAGGGAGAGAGAGCGATGGAGAGACTTGGGGGAGAGAGAGAGGGATGGAGAGACTTGGGGGGAGAGAGAGACTTGTGAGAGAGAGAGAGCGATAGAGACTTGGGAGAGAGAGAGCGATGGAGACGCTTGGGGGAGAGAGAGAGACTTGGTGCGAGAGAGAGAGAACAATGGAGAGACTTGAGAGAGAGAGAGAGAGAGAGAGAGAGAGAGAGAGAGAATTTGAAAAGTTGGTTAAAAATAAACCAACTTTTACACCCATGTTCTCCTTTAAATACCTGTGTACTTCCTTTAAATATCCATGTACTTCCTTTAAATACCCATGTAGCTCCTTTAAATCAGGAAGCAGGAACAAATGGTTCAGTACTACTTGATGTCAAATTATAGACTGAATTTGACGATTACTATTAATACTTTAAGTACATTTAAGAGCTGGTTTTGTTGGTGCGTACTGTACTTGAACGTTTTTGGTTTTTTTCCAGTTGTTTTTTTTGTACTTGGTTCTGGTCTGTAACTACATTGAATTCCATGTCAACCATGGTTCAGTATTTACACAGACATTGTAGATGTTATTTGTAGGTGCTACTGCCACCGCGATGCACTTTTTTTTTTTTCCATTTCCTTTTTTATAACTTTCTTGACAGTGACGTGCACACGCTTATCATTTACAAGTCGTTCGGTTTCAGTTTCCCCGTTTTTCTCACAAATTGTACTTTCAGACACACTTACGTGTCTTCACGATGGGATGTCAGCGCGCCGTAATGCAGCGTGACGAAACCTTCCACGCAAACACGCAGGGATGGATAATAGAAGTTAAAGGATAAATGAAAGTTCAAAGGTCATAGCTCCACTGAGCCCACGGCGGAGGGCAGGATCCACCGCGAGGATATAGATCCAGGGGGAATAACTCCCGGGTTCCCATCGAACAGCCCGGGTCAGCAGATGTGTGCACGCCCATCGATCCTGAATAGTCAGATAAAACCTCCTTTATGCCTCTGCCATGTTCCCATCAATATTACAAACAACTTTGTTTTCACAACTGATTGCCGCAAAGATTCTGAGTTGATATCGCCGCGTGATGATCGATATTTCAGGCAGGGTGGACGGGCGGTTTAAACAAGACCGTCAGTCTAAGACATTTCTCTGTAAGAATATCCGCTTCTGAATTGATAAGATAGGACGTCTTGCATTAAAAGACAAAAAGCAATGGATATTTTTACCTTATTTCAGTGCGACGGTACATAGAATAGGTCAAAACTGTCAACACAAGACTGATCACAGTACAAGCAAAATGATCAAAAAAAACCTAATTATATATATATATATATATATATATATATATATATATATATATATCTTAAATATAATATTGCATTCAATAAATTAATAAAAAATAAACAAAAATACAAATTAAATGAATAAATAAAACAAGTTTAGGCGAGTGACTGGAAGAAAGAGAATTACAGAAAGAAAAAAATAAGAATTAAATTCCATTCCATGTTGCATGTGCACACACACACACACAAACACACACACACACGCACACACACATCTGCATGGATTAGCGGCATCATCCTGTTGACCTGCATCGACTCTGTGTTCCCTCACCGTCTTTTTCTGCCTCAGATGCTCTGTTCTCCATCTGTTCGCTTCCTCTCCATCCTCCACCCACTGCGTGACCACTTCTTCTCTTCCCCTCTTGTCTTTTTCCCGCTTTTGATGCTCACCACTTTACTCCTTACCGCCTCTATCTCCTCGCGTCTGACTCAAAATGTAATGATTCGACACATTCTACACCCCCACGTCCCCCTCTCTTCGATTTCCCACCTTCATCAGTTATTCTCTTATTTATGCCCCGCCCCCACCCTTCCTGTGTAAGTTCCCGTCAGAAACGGAGCGCTTTCTGATATTTTCGGCTATTTTTAAAGGCGGTGTCCTCTCTCCCTCTCTCGCACCCAGTGGGAGGAGATCAGCGGCGTGGATGAGAAGTACAAGCCCATCCGGACGTACCAGGTGTGCAACGTGATGGAGCCGCTGCAGCAGAACAACTGGCTGCAGACGGGCTGGGTGGCGCGCCGCGGCGGGCAGCGCATCTTCGTGGAGCTGCAGTTCACGCTGCGCGACTGCAACAGCATCCCGGGCGTGGCCGGCACGTGCAAGGAGACCTTCAACCTGCTGTACCTGGAGTCGGACCGCGACCTGGGCGGCGTGACGCGCGAGGACCGCTACACCAAGATCGACACCATCGCCGCCGACGAGAGCTTCACGCAGGGCGACCTGGGCGAGCGCAAGATGAAGCTCAACACGGAGGTGCGCGAGATCGGCCACCTCAACCGCAAGGGCTTCCACCTGGCCTTCCAGGACGTGGGCGCCTGCGTGGCCCTGGTGGCCGTGCGGGTGTACTACAAGCGCTGCCTGGCCACCGTGCAGAACCTCGCCGTGTTCCCCGACACGGTGGCCGAGGCGGCCTTCGCCACGCTGGTGGAGGTGCGCGGCGCCTGCGTCAACAACTCGGAGGTGGACACGGACAGCCCTCCCAGGATGCACTGCAGCGCCGAGGGGGAGTGGCTGGTGCCCATCGGGAAGTGTAGCTGCAGCGCCGGCTACGAGGAGGGACACAGCAGCTGTGAAGGTAGGGCGCGGGGCGGAGGAGCTTGAGGGCGGTCGTGTTGTGGAGCGAAGGAGCTTGAGAAGGGTGGTGGTGTGGGAAGGGGGGGGGGGGGGGGACAGGAATGAGCGAGAGAGAATCCTGGGCGCCCACAATAGCGGTTGCCCAGTTGCCGCCGGTGTCAATATTCGGCCAATCGTCAACCATCTGGTGCGGTCGGGGTGCCCCGCCGACGACCGCTTTTCAATGGACGGAGGTGTCGGAGGGGGGAAGGGGAAAGATTAACAGGAGGAGTGACACGGGAGCTGTGGAGTGGAGGCAGACGACAAAAGCGAGCCAACCTTGACTATTCACTATCGTATCAGGCGCGAGGAGACCGCGGGAACATAATTGTTCCGAGAAAGCGAAGCGTGACAAAGCGTACGAGACCCTATTTCGCCGGGAAAGCGGCGCGTGGCGTCAGCGGTGAGGGCGGTGCTTTCGTGGGCGCCTCTCCTGCGTTCTCATTTGCTGTTCAAGGAGCGTCCTGGCTGCTTATTAGAGAGAGAGAGAGAAGGAGAGGGAGAGGGAGAGAGAGGGAGGGAGCTGACTAATGGCCTCAGATGGCTCCGTGCGACTGACTTTTAACACCGGAGCCCAAACTGCTTGGCGCTGGTGTCTGAACAGAGAATGGACAGCGTGTCCGATCGCACACACATGGCCACGCACTGTGTGTGGGTGGTGTGTGTGTGTGTGTGTGTGTGTGTGTGTGTGTCTGTCTCTGTGGGTCCGTGCGCTCTGACGTCCACAGCACTGGACACTGTTTGGCTCTGTGTCACCAGCGATTGCTCAGTCAACGGTCGCCAGTTTCATTGGCCGAGCGGCGCTGTCTGCTTTCACACGCGATTTCGCGCGGGCGGGCGGGCGGGTGGGCAGGCGTGCGTGCGCGCGCATGTGTCTTGTGAAGGACTTGAATTGAATTGAACTTCCAACAAACTAAAGTGTCGGGTCCGTAAAGTTGCAGATGGTTTGTTGGTCAGTATGTAAATGGGCTCCTTGGCTTATATTGATGCGCGTATTTTGTGATTTTCTTTTTTACCCGCCAGCCTGCTGTCTGTTCACGACGGCGTTCACCTGTCCAAAGGTGTTGTGTCTGGTTAATGGGTTCACCCTTTCTTTTGTTGTAGTCTGTTGTTCCGTTTTCGGGTGTTCAAGCTTGACATGATGATTTTAGAACAAGGATGTGAATAATCGCAGGCAGGCGATTATGTAATAACATAGTCGTTAATGCAATTATGGCAACTTTTTGCTCAGGGACTCATCAAACAGATCAAAGTGGAAGGAGGGAGGGAAGGGAGGATGAACAAGCGGAGGAGGAGGGGAGGAAGTGCGTAGGGATGGATGGATGATTAAATAACTAAACAGGTGAGAGGGGAGGCGGGGAACATAGAGACCAAAGGAAACGGGGGGGGGGGGGGGATAAAGGATACCGGTCGGAGGGAAAGTTTGAAAAGAGAGGAAATAAAAAAAGGAGGAAGAAAGGATGAAGACGAAGGATAAAAATCAAAGGGGCGACTTGACTCGACTGTCGTTGACGCTGGAGACCGCCACGTCATATTCAGCAAGACCCAGATTAGAGGAGTTAAGATAACATTTAAAATGAAAACGCTTTATTAAACCCCCGGTGGGAAAATTTGTGAATTAATATAATATCATTAATATTAAAAATACAGAGGAAATAAAAAAGAACGTTAAGACATTCCCAGCGGGGGGAGAAAAAACTTGATGCCGGTAATAAAAAAAAATGTGAAAGCCTGCGAGAAAGAGATACAGATACTTAAACCAGAAAAATAAAAACAACTGTTATTAATTAATTAAATGTCCCAAAAGACACCCCAAAAAAAAGCGAAAACCTGTGATGGGCACCAGGAACACATGCAGATAAAGCGCTCAAACCCCGTTTGAAAAGTTAAAACGGTAGCTGTAAGACCGGCAGCCGCGAAGGCGGGAGAAAACCAACCCGTCGGTGTTTTTGGCTCCGTTCAGCTGCGATGGTGTGAACGTGTGAAGAGCAGCATCTCCCACCGCAGCAGCGCTATCGATCAGCTGCACCGCTTCAATAGACCCAGGAACTAAACCAGGCACACACACTGATACTGTATCTACCATCATTCTATAGAATACATGTATTGTACTATATATATGTTCTCTGGATGTAGAGGTTGTCGCGATTCTCCAAATCCCTGACTCGATTTGACATTGGATTATTATTATTATTTTTTTTTTTCAGCACTGACGTCTAAGCTGTTATGGTTCGAGTCTCGATTTGATTTCTTTGGGCGTCAAAAAACAGTAAACAACATAACAAGAACAAAAACAGGAGAATGTTTTAACAACACGCCTAAACAGTTTAGGAGCTTTAGCGAAGCTAGACTTTAGAATAAATAACCAATTAGTTATTATTGCACTACTTTCGAGTCGCTCAGTGCAGGAAAAACAAATGCGGGGAACGCCGGTCGTGAAAGGCAAATTACTACCTGCGCCTCCACAGCTCCGATCAGAGCCATCTTTACTCCAAACAAGGCAAATTAAAACTCTAGTTGTATTTGATTTACTCCGTTTCCTGCTGCTGCTCTGCTGTGGTGTTCTCACGGCCCCAGTGGCAAATACCCCGGCGCCCCGGCACAGTCCGCGAGCCGCCGGTTGGGAACCTCTGCCCTAGGGGACATTCCCTTGGCGATGGTCGGGTTTGTTTTCCACTTTCATTGCCACATCTGTGGAGTTATTGGACATTCTGGTCAACGGCGCACTCTCGTTTTGTTTTTATAATATAATAATAATAATAATAATTAATAATAAGAGGTTGGACGACGAGAGTTCCTGTTACGCACGGCGTTTTGACTTGTTCCATAAGGAAACGGAGCGGCACAGCCGAGTGCAGATCACGGACGCCGGTGATGGTGCGCATGGGGGCGCCGGTGATGTGCGCTTCAATGTGCGCACATCACGCACCTCGATGCCCATTCACGCTTGGGGGAAAAAATAAAAAGGGCCTGATTTAAAAAAGATAAATAAAAAAGAGCACCATGGGGCAGGTGCTCGGGAAGCCTCTGCAGCCCCTCTGCACGTGCCTGCCCCCCAGCGCACGCTGCATTTGTTTACCGGCGGATGTTGACCGCCCCAATATGGTGACTCTATATATATATATACACACACAGTATATAATGGTCAATTGTTCTATACACTCATTATATCATTCCATATAATCTATTTTATGTTGTTCTATATATTTTATAGTTCTATCACTCATCTATATACAGTATATTCTATCTGTCTATCTATTGTTTTGTCTGTCTGTCCATCTGCTGAATGTTAACTCGGTAATCAGACTACAAAAGTCTGATTTGTGTGTGTGTGTGTGTGTGTGTGTGTGTGTGTGTGTGTGTGTGTGTGTGTGTGTGTGTGTGTGTGTGTGTGTGTGTGTGTGTGTGTGTGTGTGTGTGTGTGTGTGTGTGTGTGTGTGTGTGTGTGTGTGTGTGTGTGTGCGCGCGCGCACTGGCGGCCATGGTTTGCGACTACGTCTTATTTACATCTCGCTTTAATTGCAAAACGGAGCGAGCGGCGTGTTCAGCGAGCGTCTCAGTGCGGCTCAATAATATCGAGTTGTCTGCGAGTAGCTACTGATAATGGTGTGAGTAGAGAGGAGGAGCACACACACACAGTGGACTGGTGGATTACCTCAGATCAGTGTGTGTTTAGCTGCAATCCATTTCTCTAAAACCTCGTTCATCCTCGTCACTGGATCCATCAAACAATGCTCCAGATAATGATGAAGGAGCTTGTTTTTTTTTTTTTATTGAATTTAATTATTTTTCTGTTTATTTTTCCCGTTTCTGTTCTGTCTTTTCATTGGTTCAACTGTTCAATTGTAGCATGAAAAATGATAAAAAATAGATTATTATTATTATTAATAAATAAAAACATATACACATAAGTCACATTCACGTCCTCTAGCTTTAATTCAACTCATTGTACCTCGTATACCAATAATGAGCTGTATTTTGTCATCTGAGCTGGACGTTGAATAAATAAAAATAAACAAAATGTCAACACTACACAATTATTTTGTGGATACAAAAAATCTTTGCGTATGATTAATTTATTTTAACCACCATATTGGCTGTGATGCAAAACTCCCCCATGGCTGTGATCAATGAGAGAAATATTTATATTTTAATGAGGTAACTAATAGTGCTGAGTGTAGGGCTGGATTTAGGGGGAGAAGAACGTGAAGTGGACTGAACGAGACTCTTTACCCACAATCCACTGCCCACACAGACCAGTAATATGTGTAGAACTGACCCGTGAGAGAGATTATATATCATAGATATAGTGATATAAAGATTAAATAGAAATACTATATTCAGGACCCGATGCAAACCTTTTAGAAAAGGTTGCCAGGTTGCCAAACACGTCAGCTGACAAAATGGTTTTAATCATTTTATAGTTCAGTGATATGGATCCGATATAATTATAACCCATATTTAAGTCTTAAGATATGTAGGTATGTAGCTAGATATACATTGATAGATAATTGGGCAATAAAAATGAAGTCATGGCAAATTGAAAATAAATACTGCACTAGTTTGAACAGGGTTCAGATGTTTCCTTGGGATGCCAGATCAAGACATTTTAAGGTTTGATGTTGACTGCACTGCTCGGCCCCACGAGACGGTGCTAAGGCACGCGACTGTTAACGGTGGCCATGGTCCTGTTGCCCGGGGCGACCGGGGCAACGGCTACTGCCCAGTCCTTATGTAATAGAACAGGAGGAGAAGCGAGTGGAGAGCGTTGTTCTCCTGGAGCTGGAAAACATGGAGGCCATCCGTCCCAGGTCAGAGCAGAGCCTCCTTCAGAGCTTAACATATCACCTCACACTCAACGTGTGTGTGTGTGTGTGTGTGTGTGTGTGTGTGTGTGTGTGTGTGTGTGTGTGTGTGCGTGTGCGTGCAGACATACATAGATTTTTCCATCCGTGTGCCCTCATAGACTTCCCCCCCCCCCCCCCTCCCAAGTCCGTTTGTGTTGCATGCATAGGGTTGGGGTTCGGTTTGAGTGGACATTGCATAGATGCACGAATGCGGCCACAGTGCACGTGCACACACACAGATACACATGTGCACTCCCCCAAATGAAGTGGGAATGGAAAAGTGTGTGTGTGTGTGTGTGTGTGTGTGTGTGTGTGTGTGTGTGTGTGTGTGTGTGTGTGTGTGTGTGTGTGTGTGTGTGTGTGTGTGTGTGTGTGTGTGTGTGTGTGTGTGTGTGTGTGGTAATTAAGGCGTGCTACTCTTTCTATATAATTACTCAGAGTGGCGCGTGCCTGCAGCCGATCCTCTGATTATCTCCGTTGTTTGCTCTCCCATTGTGCAGCCCAAGGCGTATTCATCACCCCCTCCCTCCCTCCCTCCCCATCCCATCATCTTTCCTCATTCACCCTCCCCCGGTCATTTTTCCCCTCCATTTCCTCCTCCGCGCCTATCTTCTTAACTTCCCCTCCTCGCCTCTCACCTCCTCCCTGGTTCTTTGTTCCTCCTCCTCCCCCTTTCCGCCGTAATCTCTCAATATTATTAGGTTTGAATGCTGTTCTCCTCCCCCGCCCCCACCCCCCCACCCCTCTCTCTCTCTCTCTCTCGCTCATCTCTCTTCCCCATCTCTCCATCTAGTTTTCAACACCATTCTCCTCTCTCTCCCCCCTCTCTCTCCCCAACTCTCTCACCCCCTCTCTCCCGCCCCCCCTCTCTCTCTCTTCCCCATCTCTCCATCTAGTTTTCAACCACCATTCCCCTCCCTCTCTTCCCCCGCCTCTCCCCTCTCCCTCGCTCCTCTCTCTCGGCCCCCTCTCTCTCTCCCTTCTCTCTCTCTCTCTCGCTCATCTCTCTTCCCCATCTCTCCATCTAGTTTTCAACACCATTCAACTCTCTCTCCCCCCTCTCTCTCCCCAACTCTCTCTCCCCCCTCTCTCTCCCCGCCCTCCCCTCTCTCTCTCTCTCTCCCCCTCTCCCCCCCGCCTCTCCCCTCTCTCTCGCTCCTCTATCTCTCCCCCCTCTCTCTCCCCCTTCTCTCTCTCTCTCTCTCCCCCGCTCTCTCTCTCTTCCCCATCTTTCCATCTAGTTTTCAACACCGTTCTCCTCTCTCTCTCTCTCCCATCTCTCTCTCAACCCCCTCTCTCCCCCCCCTCTCTCCCAACCCCCTCTCTCCCCCCTCTCTCTCCCCCCTCTCTCTCAACCCTCTCTCTCAACCCCTCTCTCCCCAACTCTCTCCCCCTCTCTCTCCCCCTCTCTCTCTCTCTTCCCCATCTCTCCATCTAGTTTTCACCACCATTCCCCTCTCTCTCTCTCTCCCCCTCTCCCCCCGCCTCTCCCCTCTCTCTCGCTCCTCTCTCTCCCCCCTCTCTCCCCCCTCTCTCCCTCTCTCCCTCATCTCTCTCTTCCCCATCTCTCCATCTAGTTTTCAACACCATTCTCCCCACTCCCTCTCTCTCTCTCTCTCCCTCTCTCTCTCTCTCATCCCTCATACAAGCTCTCCTACGTCCTCCTTCGTCCCCTTCTCCTTCTCTTCCCTTTCCTCCATTTTAAGTTTCCTCATCCTTTCATCTCCACCGCCACCGTTCCTTCTCTCCTTCCTTTCCTCCTCCTCCTCCTCCTCCTCCTCCTCCTCCTCCTCTGTCGTCTCGAGCCGTTCGCCGGCACCGACTATTCAAAGCGCCGACGGCCTCGGAAGCGGCGTCCTCCGAGCTTCTTCTTCGTCCCCCCCCCCCCCCGTCCCCTGTCCCCTCGCGGTCGCCCCGGTGCATGCTGGGACGTCTGGGGCCAGTTCCCCTTCCCCGCCTCGCCGGCCGACGCCTCCTCAGCGTTTGGGGCGGAGCGAAGACTCGTCCGGCGGGTTTCCGGGACCCGCGCTTTGCGGTGGATCTCGCGTCGTGGGCGATGACGTCACAGGGGGCGTAGAGGGAGATGAAGACTTGGGAGACGTTTCGGTTTCTTCTCCCGAAATTCCCCTCGATGAAGTGTGATCTTTATCTTGTCCCGGTTTGACCTCCTGGTTGGACCTTCCTTGTTAGACCTCACGGTTAGACCTCACGGTTGGACCTCCTTGTTAGACCTTCCTGGTTGGACCTCCTTGTTAGACCTTCCTGGTTGGACCTCCTTGTTAGACCTCCTTGTTAGACCTTCCTGGTTCGACCTCCCGGTTGGACCTCCTGGTTGTACCTCCCGGTTGGACCTCCTTGTTAGACCTCCTGGTTGGACCTCCTTGTTAGACCTTCCTGATTAGGCCTTTCTGGTTAGACCTCCCGTTGTAGCTCCTGGTTGTACCTCCTGGTTGTCCCTCCTGGTTAGACCTCCCGGTTAGACGCCTGATTAGACCTCCTGGACGACTGTCTTGTTATTTCACTCTTGACTCTCCATGCATTTGGTAGAAATAGAAACGCTACCTTCAGGGACAATTGTAATAAGTTGGCGGATTTACTCCCAAAAAAATAAAAAATGGTTGAATTTTTCTCGAGCAGTTTTTCCATTTTCAACTTCCTGGAAGTGCTCCACTCTAGCCAAAAAGCAGCCGGAGGCCGTGCATTCTAAAGGAAAACGCTGGTATTTCTTAAATATTCATCAAAACTTTTCATCATTGGGAGTCAACCTGAGTGACATGACAATGGCCCATTAGTCTCACATGGCCTCTCAATACTTGATGAATTGATTGAGCAATCGATGCCAGAATCGAGAAGATGATTGACTCCCCAGGATCGAAAAATGTCATTTGGGTAAAAAAAAAAATACAATGTCATTTTCCTTTAAGCGCTGTCGCAAGAACGCTCACAAAGCCCCCGACCTGAATTCCATTCCAGCTCGCATCCCTCCTTCTGTCTTTCCTGTCGTCGCCGTTCATCTCCTCTCCTTATGCTTCCCTGCCTCCATCGCCATGGGGACCATGTGGCGGGGTGAGACTGGGTGACGCCGGGTGAGGCTCCGAGGGGGAGGCAGGTTAACGGGCTGAAATCTGCCGGAGCGGCTGCGAGATTAATTGCTTTGCTGTGTGTGTGTGTGTGTGTGTGTGTGTGTGTCTGTGTGTGTGTGTGTGTGTGTGTGTCTGTGTGTGTGTGTGTGTGTGTGTGTGTGTGTGTGTGTGTGTGTGTGTGTGGACCTGCCCGTCCCACATATTTGGCACCAGTGCCCCATCGTATGTTTATTAAATCCATCGCTCGTATTTCCTCTGTCTGCGGTCTGTTCGTCTCTCTCTCTCTCTCTCTCTCTCCTCCTCTAATTGTTGTTCTCCATGTGTCTCTCAAATCTCCTCCCCACTTTTAACTTTCATCAGCTGTCTTGCGCCAACTGTCTCAACGCGTCCTCCAGGTCCTCCCTTCTCTGTGCCCCCGCCCTCTCTCTCTCTCTCTCTCTCTCTCTCTCCCCCCTCCCCCCCACACCGTTGTTCGCTCTTCCTCATTTACACGTTCCTTTATCAGCCCCCTACCTGGCGTGGTGCCGCCTCTGCCCATCTGCTCCTCGGCTGCTGCTCCTCCTCCTCCTCCTCTTTCTCATCCTTCCATCTTCATCGCTCCAGCCCATCGCCCACTAATGCCCACACTTCCCAGTCCCCCCCCCCTCTCTCTCTCCCTCCCTCTCCCCTGCTCCCCCCTGGGAGAATCACAAATGTGTTCTTTTGAGCTTGGTGCCTGATGTATTTATTTTGCTGGGCAGACCCATTTTTGGCCCAACTACACATATAATCACACACACACACACGCACGCACACGCACATATACATACCGTACGGACACTTGCCCCCGGACACTCGCTTTTCCTTTTTCAGGATGTCTTGCCTGCAGTAACTCACGGACCAAGGCGTGAGGGATGGAGAGGCGGGAGAAGGGCGGTGAAACAGGACATTAGGGGCTTAGTGAGCAGAGAGGAGCGGGCGTTGAAGAACGGCGGCGAGGCACAAAAGGGAAGGGCTGTCGGAGAAGTTGAGTTATTCCGCGGGTCGCTCGCCCTCATTGTGAGTCGCTCCGCGTTGAAAAAGATTTTAAAAAAAAAAAAAAAAGCGACGGATGAATGCATAAAATATGAATTTGGTAAAAGCAACAGAGGGTTGCGGATGCACGCCGCGCGCCGCGTGGCGGAAAACGGAGAAGGGGAAGAAAACACGGAGGCGGGGAGGGTGGAAAGGTGGGACATTAGACGAGGCGGGGTTAAAGGGAGGAAGAGGGTAACAAAAAAATAAAATATTTAAAAAAAAATAGAGGAATAGGTTTCACGGGGTTGGGAAAGGATATTGAGGGAGATAGAATTAGGAAAATGAGCAATTAGATCTAAAGTGGTAATCCATACCGGGTCGTCGGGTGGGGAAGTCCCAGAATTCCGTTGGAAACTGAAAACTTAAAAACGCACCCCCTGGTTTCCCTTCGTCTTCCCTCCCTTTCTTCACCTCCTTTCCTCAAACGTTTACCTTCTTCTCATTTTTTTTTTTTTCCTTTTTTCTTTATTTGTTTTCTTGAGCTGGACGACGGAAACGGCATGGATGGAGCTCATGCGTAAAACGCAGAACACGTTGAATGACTGTTTCTCATAAGGAACCAGCAACTGGGAATAAAGGATCGAAAATGGCATTAGCGTAACAAAAAAACCTTGCGGTTTACCACTTTAAGTTGTCAAAACGCAGGTCAAAGAAACGTTCATCATACTGAGCTGCATGGGAATGTCAGGTATACTCCACCACAGTTCAAACCGGGAGCAATTTGGTCATATTGCATTTTAATCTTTAATTTAATATTACATTTTTCAATATACAATCCTGTAACTGCTTTAATATTGTATATACTTGGGTTTTGAAGACATCCCAATGTATGCCAGTGAAATTAGATAATGTATGTGTCTTTAGATACTGTAGGTCTGTATTAATGGCGTTTCGGTGCCTCGTGACACGTCCAGTATTCACAGAGTCTCGCCATAGAAAGGTGTTTTTGGGGTTTTTTTCCCCCAAGGTCGGGGTCCAAGTGGAAGAGGAGTCTGAATTCAGTTGCGTCTGTTTTGTCTCTCTTTTTGTTTTATTTATTTATATATTTTTTTCTCCTCTGTTGCCGACCGCCGACCGCTCCCAAACAACTCCGACCCGCGGCCGTGCGGCGCGCCGCGGCGTCCTCATTAGCCCCAAAAACACAGACGTTATCGTCGGCGCGCCGGAGTGTTCAGCCGCTCAGTGGGATGTTCTGCTTGTCTTTCATGACTCGTTCTGTCTCTCTCTCTCTCTCTCTCCCTCTCCCGCTCTCTCCCTTGAACCCTGACTTAAAAAAAAAAATAAAAAATAGAAAATAAATTATAAAATAAAAATGAAAGGCAACACGAAAAAAAAAAAAAGCCCTTTCTCATTCACTTACCCTAACCCCTTTTGCGGTCGTCTTATGGTCTTTGTAGAACCGCTGGAATAATGTCCATAATGACGTCTGTGTTTCGGGTCTGACAGTTGCGCTTTGTAGGACGTATTCCGTTGTCAGACTCAATTTGAGTCACTCTGCCTAAGTGCTCGGGCTCACAAAGAGTGGCTCCGACACGCGTCTTTTCCCAAATAGTGACAATAATACTCTCCGCTGTGAGGTTACGAGTCCCCGCCAGAAACAAAGGAAACAACAAATCCCGCGAGGTAAAACCAGGTTAAAGTGCAATTATTTATGCTTTTCGGAGAGGAAGCGTCCGGTCGAATCATCGTCATCATCACCACGTGGCGTCCCCGGGCGGTGGTCGGTGGGGTCCAGAAGCCTACGGTGGCCTAAAAGGGACGTTTCCCCCGGAAGGACCGTCTTGTTGGGTCGCGTCAGGAGACGCCGAATCCCTGAGGACAGACTCTGAGCCCGATCCTGCGGGACTGTGCACCGACTCGGAAACCGTGAGGGGGAGCCTCCATGCGTCCTGCGTATCCAGCTTCAGTGTTCGGGTCAAACCAGTGCGGGGCCCGTCAGCCTGTCTCACATCAAGGACCCTTGGTTTGGTGACTATTGGGGCCACGGACCCCATTTTTGATGGGATGATCTTGTTCCCGGGAGCCCGATCGGGGAAAGATTTTTATTTTTTGTTTCGTATGATTTAGTCCAAACCTGGATACCCGTCTACACCGTGGCTCAGGGAGAAAACGGCGAAACTAGGATCCAAACAGTTGTTACTGCACATTCTCTAATGCTTCCATTTCCACCGTCTTGTCAATGAAATAACGCTCAATTAAAAATTATATTTGCTGGGGAGTCCTAGAACGTCTTGGTGGACCCCCTGAACAGGCCCGAACCCCCCGGTGAGAACCGCTATACGAATGTACAGTAGAGGTGTGTGTGTGTGTGTGTGTGTGTGTGTGTGTGTGTGTGTGTGTGTGTGTGTGTGTGTGTGTGTGTGTGTGTGTGTGTGTGTGTGTGTGTGTGTGTGTGTGTGTGTGTGTGTGTGTGACCTATAGTTATGAGGATCGGTCTCAGAATTGACATTTTTTGATTAGAAGTGCACCAGGAACATGGGTCACTTACCAGGTGTATTTACTCAGACCTCACTTTTGTGTGTGTGTGTGTGGTTCCCTGCGGTGCATATATTCCATTTGATTTGCTTATGGGTTTATGTTTATCTCCCTCCGTGTATGTCTTGTCTGCGGCCTTGTTTGTCTGTGCATGCATGCGTGTGTGTGTGTGCTGGGGGGTGATAGGGCTTGACGTGTGTGTGTGTGTGTCTGTGTGTGTGTGTGTGTGTGTGTGTGTGTGTGTGTGTGTGTGTGTGTGTGTGTGTGCCAGCTCTGCCATCCTCATTTGGTCGTCATTTGTCAAACTCCCCCCGCAATGAGAATGAACAACACTTCCAGGGACACCTGCGCCTCCGAGACACACACACACACACACACACACGCACACACACACTTACCATATTCTTCAACCCACACACGTGGACACATATGCATGCACAGAACCAGCCCACTCCCGCATGTGCGCAATTTGTTCATAACTCACTCCATCTGTTTCTGTCTCCAGTTAATGAAGGCTCACCCGCCTCTCTCTCTCTCTCTCTCTCTCCAGACTCCCAAATTGTTTTGGTGTCATTTGTGCTTCGACAAACACCTGTAGCTCCACACACACCCTCGGCCCTCCATGCTGACAAGGTTCCCCTTGCCCTCCAGGATGGACCATCTCATTAGTGCTAACGCGCACGCACACACATACACTGGACAACAAACATTTCTTAAAAAGAGGAAAGGCAGACGTGGAGAGACATTTCATGTTTCATCATCTGCCACTTCTACAACCCGAAACACCCTGACAGAAGAGCATATCTATGTGTGTATGTATATATAGTGTGTGTGTGTGTGTGTGTGTGTGTGTGTGTGTGTGTGTGTGTGTGTGTGTGTGTGTGTGTGTGTGTGTGTGTGTGTGTGTGTGTGTGTGTGTGTGTGTGTGTGTGCGCGTGCGCGTGCGTGCGGGTGCGCAAGACTAAACAGGAAGCTTACCTCTGAATGACCGTCATCCTTAAAGCATAATGCCTTAACATAAAAGAAAAGACCAATATAGAGGAAGTATAGTGGAACTAAGCACCAAACACTGATTCTCCCGCTTTGGCAAATGCTTTTCCAGCAGGAGATGATGAGTGTGCTGCCGTCTGCGGAACGCCCACTCACAAACACGCCCCTTAGTGTTGACAGTGACTTTGATGTTAAATATATATATATATATAGATATATATATAGATAGTACATACACGTTTCTTTTTTCCATCAGTTTCTCTCTGTCCGCTCCCTCCCTCCCTCTCCCTCGTGCACACACACTCCACCGTGCACGCTGTGCTCAGCGTGCGGTGGTGGGGAGTGATTGGTGTCCTGAGGGGAGTGTTATGAGGGACATTTCCAGCGCCCGGCCATGGAGAGCGCTCCCGCCGAGAGTGAGTGTCCGGGCAGAAGGTTTATTTCAGGTGCATCATCACCTGGGAAAGTGAAAAAACCCCGTAGATGAAAATAAAACGTATGAACGCACGTGTTGTCCGGCTCCAAAATGTTTTGGTTTTTTTTGGGGGGGGGGGGGGGGGGTTTAAAGGAGGCCTGGTGGATCCTCACTCACCCGCACACAGTAAAGACATACGTACGGAACAGACCCATCGAATACAACATTAAAATGACACAAATTTAATGGAAATGGAAAGGGAAGCTTGCAACTCCCACTGCTGCCTAGAAGCAGAACTAGGTGCAAGCAGCGTGTGCTAAATCAGCTGTTTATTTGTTTTTATCTGTGAAAAGGGACTTGTCTCGACCATTTCTAGGGTGGCCCTGAGAGCTAAACGCCCTGCAGCTTTAGAAAACACAAGCAAATACAGGAGATAAAACACAAATGCAACAGCCACAACATAACTGCAGCTTAAGAAAACACAGGGCAAATAGACTCAGCACAAGCAAAATGAAGAAAACACACACGCACACACATGCACAGCATTTAAAAAAACGCAAATCCAGACACTGATTCGTTCCCGCTTTCTCTGGAAAAACGTTTTATTTATTTTTTGTTTGTTTTTAAATTTTTTTCTGGAAAACCGTTTTCTCTGGAATGTAATGGCTTAAATAAAAACCATTAATGTAAACGTATTTTTTTTTCTTTTTTAATAATTGCTTATTGTGTTGCAGATAAACATCCGCCGTGGTGGTAATTTTGGTTTTGTGGTTGTGTGTTTTCCGTTAATGCGGTTTTGTTTTTCGAATTTGCAAAGCGGTTTCCTTTGGAGTTGGCTGGACACTTCTGGATTTGCAGCACGTTTTCTGAATGCCGTGCATGTGTTGTGAAATTGGTGAAGATGTTTTCTTCATTTGCTTGTGTTTTGTTCTATTGGCTCGTGTTTCCCTAAGTTGCAGTGTGTCGAGCTCTCAGGGCCACCGTACATTTGGGTTACAGCTCTTGGGGTCACATCTTTGTAGTTGAGGACATGATATGACGCAACACCCCACTTAAGCCTGGTGTGGGAGCTAGTGGCGCACACACACACACACACACACACACACACACACACACACACACACACACACACACAGTCTCTTCGCTGCTAGATGGCTTCTCCCTGAGGTCCATGATAGTGTCCCAGACAGTTTCTCCCAGGGGGAGATCTAATGCCTCCCTCGCCTCACCCTCCCCACGAGACCTTGTTCCCACTGTGTGTGTGTGTGTCTGTGTCTGTGTGTGTGTGTGTGTGTGTGTGTGTGTGTGTGTGTGTGTGTGTGTGTATTTTTTTCACTGTGTTTCTTCTCTTCTATAATCATATATGCATAAATGCACGTCCTGTGAATAAAAAAGAGCATCTGTAACACTCGCCTGCGAGGAGGTTTTGCACTTTTGCTCACTGAGAGCTTTCATATACCCCCCCCACTCTCTCTCTCTCTCTCTCTCTCTCTCTCTCTGTTTGGAGCCGTTCTCCTCCCTCTTCAGAACAATGTAAATCCGCTGCTGAATTAGTTATTTTCTGGCTGCTGTCATCCATCACCTGGGAACGGGCGGTGGGAGGCGAGCGCCGCAAACTGGGCTCGAGCCTGTGATGTGTAGAACCAACTCCACCGAGCGCGACGGACGCAGTTTTACATTAACACTTTTGGTTTACGTGTGGAATACGATGTATGAGCAGCAGCTACAATTGGAGTGGATGGATGCTTGGTAGGTAAATACATGAGGGAGTCGTTGAAGAGGTTCCCCTGACAATTTGGTCATATTTTCTCTGTTCAGATTGACCTCACTGGGAACTTTGAGGACTGAAATTCCCATCGTAAGTCGTCATTTAATGTAAGTTGTGTGACTATTAGTTTAACTACGGTACCGTGTGCATGATAGATGGATAGACCTGAAATAGATTTCTAGTTAGGAATGACTAACTAGAAATTACAGTTAGGCTCCAGCCCCATCCCAAATCCCAATTCAACCCCTGCCCATAAGTGTGCGAAATACACACATGGTTTTCCCTGGTACAGTTTCAGCACTCCCACTTGTGTGTGTGTGTGTGTGTGTGTGTGTGTGTGTGTGTGTGTGTGTGTGTGTGTGTGTGTGTGTGTGTGTGTGTGTGTGTGTGTGTGTGTGTGTGTGTGTGTGTGTGTGTGTGTGTGTGTGTGTGTGTGTGTGTGTGTGTGTGTGTGTGTGTGAGTGTTTGTTGTGTGGCTTTAGCGGCTCTACTGGCTGTGATTGATGGTGGATTCATGAACCCACTGTGAACACTGTGTCACCCACTCAAACGGATAGAAAGAGTGTGTGTGTGTGTGTGTGTGTGTGTGTATTGAAGGATGAAAATAGAGGTGGAATGGATGGGGGCAAAGAGAGGGAGAGAGCGAGATGGGTGAGGCACAAAGCAGGACTGGGCGATATCTGGTATTGTACAGCATGGCTCTTCAACATAATGGTTGTTATTTTGCCATTTTTTAATTAAATAATAATAATACACACATACATACATGATAAGTAAATAATAACACTATTCATAATTATAATCATAATGATCCTAATTATATATAGTGCTTCAGCTTTTGCTACAGCAGGTGTGTGTGTGTGTGTGTGTGTGTGTGTGTGTGTGTGTGTGTGTGTGTGTGTGTGTGTGTGTGTGTGTGTGTGTGTGTGTGTGTGTGTGTGTGTGTGTGTGTGTGTGTGATGTATCATTGCATAACAGCATCAGGTAGAAAACAGGATGGACGTTATCCTGTCACATGTTGTCGTAACGTGAGAAATCAGAAATGTTAAAAGAAAAAGGAAAAAAAGGCCCGTCGCCCCCGCCCCGGCATACAGCGAGGAATCAATGACGACAGAGAAAGCAGGATGGAGGGATGAGGTGGAGCACGAGAACAATCCATGCGAAGTAATGGACGCGGGGAGAGAGAGGGAGGGGAGCAAACGGGTTGAAATGAGGTTTGGGGGGGGGGGGGTGTTTACTGTGGGGATGTAGGCAGGGATAGAGCGCGGGCGGGAGAAGGGTGGAGGGATGGGGGTGGAGAATGAGGGGAAATAAAGGGATGAGGGGGGCCCCCCCCCCGTGCGGAGGGAAGGTCAGTTTCAGCGGGGAGCCATGGATGGATGCCCGCTGTCAGTCACGCCGAGCTCGGGGCATTTCTCGCTCGCCCTCTCTCCATCCCTTCCTCACACACGTCGGATGCAGACGAGGACACATATGTTGGAATTAGCCTTGCCCACACACACACACACATACACACACGTCTGAGTAAATATGCTAAGTGAGGACCCATGTTCCTGGCGCACTTCTAAACCAAAAGATTAGTCAATTCGGAGACCGGTCCTCACGAGTATAGTCAAACAAACCTACACAGACGTCCATGCACACCCACACACACACACATACACGGACGGACACACACACACACACACACGGACGCACGCACTCTTCACGCTGCCTTAGCCGGTCGCCCGGCGGGGAGATTATAAAAGGCCCTGTGTTATCGCCGCAGGTTCATCTCCGCTTCCCAGAAATTGACTTGAGATTGTCGGCCGGGGCGTCACGGGTGTGTCCGAGCAGCGTCTAAATGCCGACACAGTGACACACACACACACACACACACACACATACACACATGTAGCACGCAGATAAGATTGATGGCCGCCTTTTTGCACGCGAGCATGAGGTGGAAAGGAAGGATTTTTAAGGTCTCTCTCTTTTTCTCTCTCGCTCGCTCTCTAGTCCCTGCTCTAAGTCAAAGTATGTTTTTGATGCATTATTTACCGCGTGCATTAGCCTTCCTTTGAATTACGGGTCTAAATCCAAAGCGGGACCCCGGTCCCAGCTCTATTTTCCTGTTTCCTGGTCGAGGTTGAATGCACAATCACATCACGACGCGTTGTGTTTTCCTGAAGCACCCGGAGCCACGCGGACACCATCAGCGGGCTTAGACGCCAGCTGCATTTTATAATTCACACTTTACTCCACAGTGTGTACTGCGTTTGAGTTGGACGCCCCCTGTGTACTTGGGGGAGGTTGGCGTTTGCATTAGCCATGCATTCAGCCCCTCTGCATTCATCCTTCTCTATTTACATTTGTGTTAATGACCTCTCCAGGGTCAGAACCCCAGTCATGGTGCTTTATAAAGTTAGTCTGAAAGGGACGAGGGATGGAGGGAATACCATCCCATAACCATCACACACAAACAGCACACAATGAGCACTGGGGTCGAGAGGGAGGGAGGGAGGGAGGGAGGCAGAGGGGGAGAGGGAGAGGGGGAATGAGAGAGGGAGGGAGGGCGAGAGAGAGAGAGAGAGGTGGAGAAGTGTTGTTTTGCTGGCCGGCCCCGTCCTCCGCCGGCCCATGATTCATTGCAAATGAAATGTCACCCTGGCAAGCAGTAATACAGACCGGCCCGCTCCCCTGCAGTCTAATTGAATTTTACAGCCGTATAAACAACAGTCAGCCAGCACTGTGTGTGTGTGTGTGTGTGTGTTTATGTGTGTGTGTGTGTGTGTGTGTGTGTGTGTGTGTGTGTGTGTGTGTGTGGTTATTGATGCTAGTGGTTATGGGTGGAGGCCTCTGATATGCCATCAGAGAGGGTGTAAGGTTCCCCCGGGAGCAATCCTGAAAAAGCACACAGATGGAGGCGACGCTAAAGCAAACCTGTCGCTAACACACTCAACTCTCCAGCTCTCTCCCAAGACCGGCCGCGCTCGTTACTGTTAGCCCCGACACACACACACACACACACACACACACACACACACGCACACACACGCACACACTCTTTCTATTTTCACTGACTTTATACTGAGTCACGGTCGACGCCTCGCCCTAACACACACTCAAAATGGTCGGATTCACATTTTCTACGATAGCGGAGGAACCTTTTCCCTGCTCGGGCTCAGATGACTCGATTTCCATGGTTCTTAATATGGGGTCTGGGTAGCCGATGGCGGTCGTTTAAAGAGCTTACAGGGGAACCCCAGCAAAACAATAAATAGTCAAACTCCGTAAACTATATTGGAGAATGTACAATAATGACCGTTTTTTTTCCTGGTTTTGCTGTTATCTTCCCACCTACAGTGTAGGCCAATGTGGAAGTTTGGACTAAATCATATCTGACAATAACAAAATATTCTCAGATGTCTGAGAGGCAAAATCGTATCAGATGGCTGTCCGTGGCCGAAAGACTATCAAATTGAGGGTCTTTGATAAAAGATTGAGCATCATTCACATATAATACAAGCAGGCCATACAGGCTATGAACTGACGTGTTAATTACAATCATATATTTTGCATGTGATGGTGAATATTCCTGGTGAAATTAGATCTCACACTCATCGTACCTCGTATTGTTCTATCATGGCCGGTTGGGTCATTTGAATATGGCAGTTTGACACAAGAAGGCAGTTTTTCTGAACTCCTCATATTGTCTTGCAGATTGTTGTCAAATAAGGACGGAAAATCGATGTTGCGATGTTGACTGGACGGCCCGTAATGGGCCCGCAGGCCAGAGGTTCCCCATCCTATGGTCGGAAAAACCTGCCTATATGGTGTAGGTTTAGTTGTGCATGCCGACTATTATTTATGTTCAAACTGTCATGGAGGAAACCCAACTCTGGCGCCAAGAATGGCCAAGAATTCTTCTTCTTCTTCTCTTTAGAAAGCTGAAGAAGACAGCTGATCAGCCATTAAAGATAGGTCAGCAGTAGTGGTGGAGCAGTAGTGGTGGAGCAGTAATGGTGGACAAATACAAAAATAAAATTCCTCAGGGGGCTCCTGAGAGGAAAGCGCCAAAGATAAGCATGTACAAAGGTATATAAGAGTGTGACATTGTAGGAGAGAACAGCTTTTCTGCAAAATTGCTCGGCCTTCATGCTACTTGTGTAAAATTGTAATAAAGTTATTTTTTAAGTGAATTCCTTGGTTTTTCCTAATCTTTCTCTTCATTTAAGCGTTGTTTTTCCACAACAATCGCTGCTCTGAAGGCTATACATTTGTTTTAAACATAAACCCCAACTTGCACGTTGGCATCACCCGTGACAACAAAAGAACATTTCTTTGCGACCTCCCGGACGAAGCATCCTCTCTCAAAGGGCGCAAAGCGGTCACGTAGGAACCCGGGGAAGTGGGTTTGTTAGGTGGAGAACATCGAATCAGCCGCTCCCTTGTGCTCAATGCGTTTATCGCTACGTCAAACCTCGACTGACACGCCCCGACGCCTCGCCCGCTTCAGCGGAGCCGCTCTGTGGCGGATGGTATTAAGACCGTTGTCGCTGCTGCGTGGTGAAGATAACCCCTTTTAGAGAGAGGTGCTGCGGGGGAATCAAATGAGAACGAAAGCCGTGCAACCACCCGAATCCTCCTCCACCGCCTAAACATAGGAACGCCAAAAGGAGCGCACCCCTCCAACCGTTTGATGTTGCACTCCGATGCGCGAGTTTAGCCTGCGGCTGAACCGGTTTTGGATGTTGTTATGAGGTGCTGTTTTTGTCTCTCGGAGGCCCGCTGACGGTGCTCCTCCTGCCGTGCTGGAAGCTGTTGGGGCTCCTTGTTGCCGTGACCTTACAGCCGATCCGACAGTGTTTATGACAGGGAAGGGTGTCCGGGCTTTTCTCCCCAGCCGCTAAAGTAAGACGTGCTGTCAAAGCTGACTGCCGCCTCCGGGTGATGGACTGAGCCGCCGCCGCAGACGGAGCGGGGACGGTTTAGCAGCGTGTCCTCCACCCTCCCCCGGGCCGGCCTCGCGGGGGCAGGACACCTTGTCCTCCGCTGATGGAGGACACGACCTCCCAGACGGATGGCGAGGCAGGTCCGGGCGACTGACAGGATGCTGAAGAACTGACGGAAGAGCCGGCATGGAGTGAAATCCCTTCTGTACCCAGCCTTAAAAATGGTGAAGATCTGCGAGGTAGGTGTTAAAGGCGTAGAATTAGGGGTTGAAATTAATTCCAGGAGTTCCCATCCTTTTTTCCCTGAGAGAAGACCAAAATCAAACAGGATTCAGTCGGAGACCCATGTATTTATTAGCGGTTGGTGTTTATTTTTTTGGTTCTATTTTGATGATAGAGAGAGCAAGGTTTTTAGGAATACACCAGGTAATTTGGTGGATTTGGCCACTTTAGTCAAACCGATCATTTTGACCCAATATTTGACAATTAGGAAAGGTCAGTGGTCAAATCATCCCAAGGCCTTGTGACCAGCTTGTGACTCTCTGGCCGCCAGCTTGGGAATCACAATCACAATGCTGAAATAAGCGTAATGAATAATAAATGAGAAGATTACCCGCTAATCTAACATCGCCACGGAGGTCAATGCCATGGATCCCAGTGGAATTCTTTGAATTGGGAGTTTGAATTAATAGGTAAATGAGGGTTGATGTAACTCGATATTGTTCAATCTCGCCTCCACGCCCCGCTCAGATCACAGATTCACCGACGCCCCTCCCGCCATCCCTCCATCTCCATCGACTCCGTCAGTCTATTTACAGACGGCGTCGATGTCTGTAAAACCGCCCGTCCTTCCATCTGTCCGCCCATCTTCGCCTCTAAAAGGCACCGGAGTGTCGGTGCGTCCCATCTGTCTTTCCATGTAATGGGGGAGGCTGCATCTGGCTCTGCAGCCTCCTCATAAAACCCAGGACGGGATTTATCCCTGCGCCAAGAGGCTGCCAAGCAGGGATAACAACACAAAGCAGGGGAGGTGGGGTGGAGAGAGAGACGGACGCCAAGGCTCGGTGGATGAAAGACTTGGAAAACAAGGCCGCTTGGAGTGGCGCGGCTTCATTGGGTTTGATATCACTTCCAACTAGAATTTGACCTTGACCCGTCAACCCTCACTCCCCTTCTTTTGTCTTTTTCCCCAAAACTGCCCAAGGGGAATGAATGAATGAATAGATTTATGGATGGATGGATAGATATAAGCAATATATAATAATAGCCAATAATAATAATATAGTAATTGAATAATGAATGAATAAATGGCAAGTAATGCATAAAAAATAACTACAAAATTGAAAAAAGTACAGTTGATCTAAAAATAATCAAATCGCAGTAAACAGAAAAAACACACACCTAAAATAAACAAACGCTAAAAATAATCTTAAAATGGGAAATAAACAAGAGAGAAATTGTAACGTACAATAACCCTATAAATGAAAATAAACTAAATGAGTGAAATAGTTAAATTTCCCATCAACACCATAGCGGAGGGAGTGTATATTCTGTGGGACACCTCGAAGGGATTTCCCTGGGGGACAAATGGTGACACATACCATAATGCCCTGCGCTGCAGTAGAAAATGGCCGCTGTTGACCTTCAGTTAGTGTGTGTGTGTGTGTGTGTGTGTGTGTGTGTGTGTGTGTGTGTGTGTGTGTGTGTGTGTGTGTGTGTGTGTGTGTGTGTGTGTGTGTGTGTGTGTGTGTGTGTGTGTGTGTAAAAAAATGGCAGTGTGACATATAACATATATGTTAGTGTGTGTGTGTGTGCGTGCATGAGCATATGGTAGGTGTCTGAACTCCGCCAGCTTAAAAAGAGTTATTCTAGTAGAGACGTCCTATGTAGATAACATGACACACACACACACACACAAGGTGACCATTTCAATTTCCAGTAGACGCATTAAAACCGCAACACACATACATGTAAAACCGCACACACACACACACACACACTAACTGTGTCCCGGGTCCCAGTTTAGGGATGAGCGGTGTGAAGGTGATCTTTATTTAAATTCAGTTCCCTGTGTTCAGCCGTAATCTCCCCCCTCGGAAAAAGAAGGGATTTCTTCTTCTTCTTCTTCTTCTTCCTCTTTTTCTCGCCCTCTGACTGACTGATGTGATTTACACCTGCGGGTTAGAGAGATGGAGAGAAGGAGTGAGGGAGAGAAAGAGAGGGAGATGGTGAGCACGGCGGAAAATGTTATCGCTCCATAAAAAGGGGAGGCAGGGTTTAATGCACAGGATAAAGATGGAAAATGGAAAAGGTTGCAGCGGAAGTTGATTTTTAAGTGGGTGTGTGTGGATGTGTGCGTGCGTGTGGTCATAGTCATGTCATTTTTTTAGTTCATTTTATGCCACTATTTTTAGTACAAACTTCTAACAGTGTAATAATACAGATTCATCGTATTAAGAAGAGATTTTTACATTGCAAATTCTTTATTCTATTCCTGCAATATTTCTAACATTGGCTTTAAATGATGAAGATGAGCCACAACATTAAAACCAGTGAAGGGTGAAGTGAATGACATTGCTCATCTGGTTCCAGTGGCACCTGTCAAGGGGTGGGATGTATGAGGCAGCAAGTGAACAGTCAGTTCTTGAAGTTGATGTGTTGGAAGAAGGAACAACGGTCAAGCGTAAGGATCTGAGGCACTTTGACAAGGACCAAATTGTGATGGTTAGACGACTGGGTCAGAACATCTCCAAAACGACAGGTCTTGTGGGGTGTTTCAGGTATGCAGTGGTTAGTACCTACCAAAAGTGGTCCAAGGAAGGACAACTGGTGAACCGGCGACAAGGTCATGGACGCCCAAGGCTCATTGACGCACGTGGGGAGTGAAGTCTAGTCCGTCTGGTTGGATCCCACAGAAGAGCTACTGGAGCGTTTTGGTGAAAACGTTAATTCTGCTGTGATAGGAAGGTGTCAGAACACACAGTGCATCACAGCTTGCTGTGTATGGGGCTGTGTAGCTGCAGAGCGGTCAGAGTGTCCATGTTGACCCCTGTCCACCACTGAAAGCTCCTACAATGGACACGTGAGCATCAGAACTGGAGCACGGAGCAATGGAAGAAGGTGGCCTGGTCTGATGAATCACGTTTACATCTACATCATGTGGATGGGCGGAGTTAGAGTCTGATCCGATGGAGCATCCGTGGGATGTGCTGGAACAACAAGCTCGATCCATGGGGGCCACGACTCACAACCTCCAGGACTTAAAGGATCTGCTGCTAACGTCCTGGTGCCAGATACCACAGGACACCTTCACAGCTCTTATGGAGTCCATGCCTCCACGGGTCACAGCTGTTTTGGCGGCACAAGGGGGAGCTACACAATGTTAGTGGTTATTAGTGGTGGCTTCAATGTTGTGGCTGATCAGTGTATAACTGTGGAATATCTTAAAAAAAAAAAAAAAAAAAAAAAGATTACTTCATTTTCTATTTTGTTTGTTTTTATTTTATTGGAATTATTTCTCAGACTGTCTTTAGCTTTTTACAATTCTAATCGTCTGTACTGTAGATACACCAATAATCACCATGACATACATGTAAATTTAGCTGTTTGGCTGCGTGTCTGATTAATGTTTTACCTTATTGTTTTCACTATTATTCAATTTAATTGTTAATTTATCATTATTATTATTATTATTATTATTATTATTATTATTATTATCGTTTTTATATTATTGTTACTTGTGGTTTATTTTGCTTGTTTATTCATCACTGAAGAGACTATCATACATATTATGTAGCTGTTTTTAGCACACACACACACACACACACACACACACACACTGTGTATTCTACAAAGTCACACGGCATCACAGACAAACTCCCGTTAGCTCGAGCACCGCTGCTATCCAAAGTTTTCAGCGCTCTTCCTCTCCCCTCCGTTCATCCCTCCCCCCCCCCTCTCTCTCTCGTTCTCTCCGTTCGTCCCTCCCTCGCTTGACCTGACACTCGCCACGCTCTCCTCCACCCTTCAGCCGTTCTTTCAGAAAGACAAAACGGAAAGTTTTCCGACCAAACCCCCCCCAGCCCCCCCCGTCAGAAGGATGGATCGATCCTGCCGCCGGTGTCCTCCACCGCTGGGCCCAACCATTAAACTCCACATGGGGGGAGGACGAGGACGGGGTGGATTATGTCTGCTTCCTTTTTCCCCTTGGCTTGTCTCTCCTCCCTGTTCCTCATCCCTCCACTTAGACACCTCCTGCACCCCCCCCCCCATTTCCTTCTTTCCACCCCCCCCCCCCCCCCCCCTCTCTCTCCCCCTCTGTGGGTGTCTCTCGCCCCACCGATCGATACCTTGACTTCCTCTTCGTCATGTTTTTGCCGCTTGTCTGAGTTTCACCCCGGCGTCCTTTGGCTGTACTGTGTTTTTGTGTGTTCTGAGGTGTGTGCGGGAAGTCTACTTTTGCATTGTAAAGTGTGTGTATGTGTCTGTCTGTGTGTGTGTGTGCGCGCGTGTGCGTGTACATGTGAAGGGTTGCCCACAGGAGGTTTCAGCCAATTAGAGCGCTGGATGGCAGCTGCTGTGTGCGTCGTCACCTCCACACCACTTTGTATCGTGTGTGTGTGTGTGTGTGTGTGTGTGTGTGTGTGTGTGTGTGTGTGTGTGTGTGTGTGTGTGAGCACTACATACTTTTTGCTAGTCCTCCATTATTTAATGCACACACAATAACATGCACTTGCACCCACATACAATAGTAAGGTGTGTGTGTGTGTGTGTGTGTGTGTGTGTGTGTGTGTGTGTGTGTGTGTGTGTGTGTGTGTGTGTTTGCACTACATACTTTTTGCCAGTCCTCCATTATTTAATACACACAATAACATGCACTTGCACTCACATACCACAGTAAGGTCTGTGTGTGTGTGTGTGTGTGTGTGTGTGTGTGTGTGTGTGTGTGTGTGTGTGCGCGTGTGTGCGTGCGTGCGTGCGCGCGTGTATGTTAGAATGGCTGACTCCCCCTATAAGTTCAGTCGATACACAGCGTGAGAAAGACAATAACCCCTGGTGGCAAACCTCTTATCTGTTTCATCCCTTTCTCTCTCTCTCTCTCTCTCTCTTTCCCTCTCTCTCTCTCTCTCTCTCTCCTGTGTTTGATTCTGTGACCCAGGGGCCACTTAGTGGAACCAACAAAACAATGTGAGAGAAATAAAAAGGAACAAATCGATGGAAGAGAGAACACAGCAGGTTGACATATTCTGGCTCTCGGGGATGTGTGTGTGTGTGTGTGTGTGTGTGTGTGTGTGTGTGTGTGTGTGTGTGTGTGTGTGTGTGTGTGTGTGTGTGTGTGTGTGTGTGTGTGTGTGTGTGTGTGTGTGTGTGTGTGTGTGTGTGTGTGTGTGTTAGTGGGAAGGGCAATAGTTCGTCAAATGGTGTTTGGCTCCGTGGTGACATGTGCTGTCATGCCTCGCTCTCACACTTTGAAAAAGTGCAACGAAGGGGGAAGAAATGTAGATCACACACACACACACACACACACACACTGTGAGAACATGGATGTCAAAGTGTCTCACATCTTTTTGTCTTTGGATCCCCCATTTCTCAATGATCGAGCAGTATCATCCCACACGTTGTGTTGTAATAATATAGTAATGTAGTAGTACTATAGTTTTTAAGTCACACATTGTAATAAGTTTGACCTTCATGTAGTAATACCAGCGTTTTGGAATAAATTGACACCTTTTGGAATTAAACGTCATGAATGCGGTGCGTAATAAGTTCAGTCGCTTCTTGTCATGACTCTTGACATGTGGTGGTTGTCACGTGTGACGGGGCTCATGACAAACTGACATTTCACAAACCAAGATGGACATTTCGGTGTGTGTTGTTACCGGGGCCGTTGCCAGAGCAGGGTGACGGAGAAAGTGTCCCCGTTACTCACGGCGCTTGTTTCATTCGCATCCCCTTATGGACGCCTAATAACCTGCATCTAAAACACAACCCCCGTTTTGGCACAGCAATCGCCGGCATGACATGGGCACCGCCGGTACCGTCGGAGAGGGAGGAGAGGATCAGGACGCAGTTGGCGGCTGCCGGTGTTGCCGATAGGAAGGGCCGACCCCGCGGGGCCGGTTTAGATCTGGCGGCATTTATAAAACATTGGGGGCTGAAGCCCTGGACGCCGGCACCTCACCACGCCCCTGGTTATCACAAAATAACATGTTTTCATCATCAAAAAGTATAACCCCCGTCAGTGAGTAGTAACCACGTCATCACAAAAAAGGCAGGTGTTGATTTTCGTGATTTATTACAGAAATGCAGCGTCGTTATGTAATGCATTGTTATACATACCATAATGCACACAGAATACATGCACACAGAATACATAGACAATCAGAATGAGTAAAATACATGATTCCCCTGAAATCAAAGTCATGAGAAATACCCCAAATTTACTTTACCAGTATTACAACTTTTCGTGTGGGACTGGCTGTCCCCAAAAGTGTTAATAAGTCATAAAAATCTATAACTATGTCGTACACCGTGAGTAGTTAGAATAGTAGTACAACAGTAGAGACATACATACATGAAGAGAGGAGAAAAACAGAATATCTTCTGGCCATCACTGTGCGCGCGCACGCTTACCCTGTCGAGCTTTGATCCTCCGCTTGCTTTCCTCCTCAAAGACCACAAATGTCACTTTGTCATTTTGCAGAAGCTCACGGTGTGTGTGTGTGTGTATGTGTGTGTGTCTATTTAGTATGTGTGTGTGTGTCTATTTAGTGTGTGTGTGTGTGTCTATTTAGTGTGTGTGTGTGTGTGTGTCTATTTAGTACGTGTGTGTACTTGCCTGTGCATGAAGTTGGATTGGCATATAATGAAGATTGTGTGTGTGTGTGTGTGTGTGTGTGTGTGTGTGTGTGTGTGTGTGTGTGTGTGTGTGTGTGTGTGTGTGTGTGTGTGTGTGTGTGTGTGTGTGTGTGTGTGTGTGCTGCTGGACACAGCACAGCTGCTGCTCTGGTTTTGGCCTCATTACCTCACACGTCACCTCTCCTCCTCCTCCTCTCTTCATCTGCCTCTCCCTCCGTCATTCCTCCTCCTCCTCCTCCTCCTCTCTTCATCTGCCTCTCCCTCCGTCATTCCTCCTCTCCTCCTCCTCTCCTCACGCCTCCCTCGCCACATTCCCTCGCGGCGACAGTTTGATGTAATTGTTTCAGTCGTATCCTATGGTTTTGGCAATTAATGCGTTGCCATGACTCACATTGTACAACATTTAAATTCTCCAAATGAATGATGAAGAGAATTTGGGACCCAAGTTACCCC
>NC_137193.1:10748932-10753932 GCF_960531495.2 Zeus faber | reverse complement strand
CACTCTGTCTCTTTCTCTCTCTCTCTCTCTCTCTCTCTCTCTCTCTCTCTCCCTCTATCTCTCTCTCTTTCTGTCTCTCTCTCTCGCTCTCTCTCTCTCTCTCTCTGTCTCTCTCTCCCTCTCTCTCTTTCTGTCTCTGTCTCTCTCTTTCTCTCTCTCTCTCTCTCTCTCCCTCTATCTCTCTCTCTTTCTGTCTCTGTCTCTCTCTCTCTCTCTCTCTCTCTCTCCCTCTCTCTCACCCTCTGTCTCTCTGTCTCTCTCTGTCTCTCTCCCTCTCTCTCACCCTCTGTCTCTCTCTCTCTCTCGCTCTCTCGCTCTCTCTCTCTCCCTCTCTCTCTCTTTCTGTCTCGGTCTCTCTCTCTCCCTCTCACTCCCTCTCTCTCTCTCTCTCTCTCTCCCTCTCCCTCCCTTGCTTTCTCTCGCTCTCCTTTCTCTGATTTAAATTCCTGGATGGATTTGGCGACTTGTAATGTCGATGCTTCGTTAGGAAGTCGTGCAGCCGTTTTAATTTATTTGTACGAGCCCTTTTTGTGTGCCGCCTCCCGTGCTGGACCTGACAGAAAGTTTAGAAAATTAACTTTTTATCTCATTTACAGGCGAAAAAAAAAAACGAGTATGCGTAAGAATTTAAATAATTACCATATAGGACAGAATTTGTTCGGCACAATACATTGGGTCTTTTTTTTTTATTTACTAAAAAAAAAAAAAAAAAAGAAAAAGTAATCTGTTCTTTTTAACTATATAAATAATGTAATATTGCTGTTTACCAGGGGGTGAAATGCTTTTTTTCTCACGCTGTAATTGGATCAAACCACCGTGGCCGTGTTTTGCTGTTGAGGAGCCGGGGCGGACAAGCGCCGCGCCCATGTTTTCCATTTCTCCGACAGGATACGGAACATAAACATCAAGCGAGCGACAGGAAGTAGAAAATAATCTCTCTCCATCTTTTGGGGGGTGGGGTGGGGGGGGGGTCCTCTTTCTTCTCTTGGAGCGTCTCTTCCTCCAGGCTCTGATCCGAGCGCGTCTCGCCCGGTCGGGGTCGTACCATCGTACCTCCCTGCAGGTATTACCATAATGTCCAATTCGACAGCGCTTCTCGACGGACAACACGGCTTCAGAGGAGGGAGCGGCGGTTGGTTCCCTCGGCGACGCAACACAACACAACACCGCGTGTTTTTTTTTTGTTTTTTGTTTTTTTTTTAAGCCTTTTCAAGCAAAGACGGCCACGCCGGACCAAAGGGACGGTCCGAGACAACGATCTGACTTTCTGTCCCGGCTTGAACGCCCGACAACATCAACAAAACAATAAATAAAAATTGGCGATTGATGTGCACGTCCACGTCAGGCGACAGCGATACAAAGTGACGACGGACGGACACGAAATGACGCTACGTGCCGATCGCTCTTGTTGGGCGTGTCAGCGTTCAGTTTCAGTTTCGATTCCTCATCGCTAAGATTGCTCACGATAACGATCCGACATCGATAGATGAACAAACATTTCCTACGTGATGAAATCCCTGCCCTTTTTCGCTACTACCATCTACCATACCATCTGCACATCACAAACGTGTTTCAGCAACTTCCGTCTAGTACAGAAATGTAAGATATATATAATATATTATTTATTTATTTATTTTAAATCCCAATTCCCAGTTCCATTCCCAGTGCCTTTGAGCAAGGCACTGGACCCCGGAGCAAGTTGGCACCTTGCATGAGTGTGTGAATGGGTGAATTAAATCAAAACATCTCACCTTCTCAGCAGCAGTCCTTTCTCTCATCCCATCCCATCCCTCTCTCTCTCTCTCTCTCTCTCTCTACCTCTCTCTCAATCAGTCTTTCCTGCCCTGCCCAAGGCGACTTGTCTGGATCAAGTCTGACTTGTCACACGAGCTGACTAAACCCCTCCACACTCTCTGTGTGTGTGTGTGTGTGTGTGTGTGTGTGTGTGTGTGCGTGTGCGTGCGTGCGTGCGTGCTGGGCATTCTCTCCGGGGCTTTGGTCGTCTTTGAATTATTCATGAGACGCGTTCCTTCTTCCCTCCCTCCTCCACTGTCTCCGTTCATCCATCTCTCTCTTTTCCCTCGGCTGACCCATCGCACCCCACCAACTGCAGCGTGTGTGTGTGTGTGTGTGTGTAGCATACTTGAGTTGACGTTGATCAGGAAATATCTGTGCTTTTAAGGAGCCCCTCAACACGGACGCCACACCCTCCTCTCGGAAAAGGGCGTGGCTATGTTGAGTGGGCCATTTAGGCTAGAGGGCGACTCAACAACCTCACAGCATGAACGCGTTGTAAGTCCCGTGACGTTAGGCCCCTCGATATAGTTCATATATATAGTGAATAGTTGAGTGGGTGTGGCCTCTGAGCTGTAGGGGACGGGGCCTAATAAATCCAGCCAATCAGGATTTTTACATGAGATGGATGGATAAACACATAGATGGTGAGATGGATGGAGAGATAGATGCTCCGTTCACCTGGAGGCAGCACCTCACATCCAAATAAAAGTCTAAATGAAACAAAGTAATGGAGAAAAAAAAAAAAAGAAAAAAAAGGTTATTTACAATGAACAGAAAAGCAACCGTTCCCCGAACACTTCTGTCAGTACAGCCGATGCAAAGTGTCCCCACCGCACCGCGACCAAACAGGAGAAATGAACCGGAACAGAAAGTTTCTGTGTGACGCGAGCGATTCGGAAACGGAGGGAACTTTTTAAACCGTTTGTAAATGCCAAATAACTTGTTTACGACGATCGAGAGACATTAACTCAAAAATATGATATATATTTTTTTTGTTACCGGGCGCGTCTTTCTGCTTTAAAAAGTTCGCCGCGAAAAATGTTTTGCTGAAAGTCAACCTGCTCCTTAAATTGTCTTTGTCCCTTTGTTTTGATTCCGTGTTTGGTCTTGTGTCTATACGTCCTTGATTGTGAGTCTGCAGTTTATCTTCCTCCGTTCCTCTTCACGCTGTCGCCAATACTAATACTGTGTGGCTCACATGTCATCGAGGAGGGTGTGTGTGTGTGTGCGTGTGCGTGTGCGTGTGCGCGTGTGTGTGTGTGTGTGTGTGCGTGTGTCGGGCGTCTGGCATTATTGATCTGTAGCGACCTGCGATCAAACACAATTAGGTGAGAACTCTCTAGACTGTACATGGACAGGGCTTGTGTGTGTGTGGGTGCGTGTGTGGGAATGTGAATCAGTAGGAACACAGATCTGACACGTCCAGTGTGTCACGTCGTGCTGCAAATTTTGGCACAACAGACACGGTGTGAATTATAAAGAGTAAATAACTTTGCGGATGATGACGCTAAGTTGATTTTAGGGAGTGATTAAAGAAATTTAATTGATACTCTGATGCACACACAGACACACACACACACACACACACACACACACACACTCTCTCTGCTCTGCATTACACTCCAATTTAGAACTTTATTCCTTTTTAATCAGTAGAATCTATGACACATGGTTGGGTTATGTATTTTTGGGGTTATGTTTTCCTGAAGCTATTGTCCTCATACCAGCAGACAGTGAGACAGTCTCTCTCTCTCTCTCTCTCTCTCTCTCTCTCTCTCTCTCTCTCTCTCTCTCTATCGCTCTCTCTCTCTCTCTCTATCGCTCTCTCTCATGAAATCTCCTGCCAAATGTCGTCATGGAAACCTTTGTTTATTCCACCGTTCCGGGATCAATTGGCTTGCTCAACGTGTCCCGCCCCCCTCTCCCCAGTAGCCAATCACAGCCGGTCGATGGGGGGGAGCGATATACAGTAACTAAACGAAAGAATGGATGGGAGAAGAAATTGCTCCTGTCATTTATTGAGCGCCCGTATCTATCTGCACGGCAAGAAAAGAAGTAATGGTGTGTGTGTGTGTGTGTGTGTGTGTGTCTGTGCGTGTGTGTGTGCGTGCGTGCGTGCGCGCCTGAAAATAAGGTTTTGTTTTTCCCGACAGGAGAGGTCGTGCATTGTTTGGCGACCCTGTGTGTGGAAAGATGATTTCCTTTGTATGCGAGCGGTCATTTTTATTACCAGGGAGACAGAAATTAGTCCAAAAATAGTTTTTAATAATACGCTGACTAATTATGGCGTGGGCCCGGCCGCCCACGGCTCCTTTCTTTTTTTTTTTTTGGAGGGGCGGGGGGGGGGGGGGGTGAACCATGTAGCTTTGGAGCCATTACGTTGGGTAACTATTAATGTAGGACTCATTCGAACTCATCAGATCCAAGGCCTCCCCAATTAAAGCGACTCTCACAGGTGCAGAACATAAGGAGGTAATGGTTATCTGCCGGAAATTATAATTAGGAACTCACACACACACACACACACACACACACACACACACACACACACACACACACAACCCCACACACGCGTGCACGCCAACTCAATTGGAGTAAATATTGTCGGAACACAGCGTAGTGTGTCACGGCGGCCTGCGACGCTAATGCATTCAATCAAATGAGCGATTCCGGGTTAACAACTCATTAAGTGGCGGCGGCGGTCGTGCCGTTCGTCCGCCCGACGACAGAACGACGAGATCTCCCCAAAACAACGTCGGTCGTTCAAAGCCACCACGCTGACACTGACATCTGTCAGGAATATTTATTCCATGTTTCGTGGAATATGTCGGCGCGTCCTCTGCGCTCTCCTGCATGGCTGTGTTCGGGTTTAATGTGATTATGCTGCGTGTAATCAAAACGCCTTGTCTGCAATCAGGCCACGGTGCTTCTGCTGTCGAAAACATCATTCGCCGGAACATTTTCTACTTGGGGGTTATGCTGATCGTCTGTGCGTCCCGGTGGTGGCTCTCATGACCTGGGCTTGGGTAGGAAGTCCTCCGGCCAGGGAGCGGAGGGTTGCTGCACGTTTAGTTTTACAGGTTGTGGTCGTGTTCTTCTGCCTTGTGGGTCCAACTTACATTTCAAGTAGACGGACAATTTCCTTGGGTCGGGTCTCACACTGTGACCCTGTCACCATACATATCCCATAATAATGATCCTAT
>NC_137193.1:10706432-10743932 GCF_960531495.2 Zeus faber | reverse complement strand
TTTGCCCCCAATTCAGTTTGACCAAATAATATAGAATATGATTCAACTTTGACTATGACCTCTCCTAAGGAATATTATGGAGCACACGCCCCAATTTTGAGTCGTTAAGTGATGTGTGACCGCTACGCCTGCCGCACCCCACCTGAGTAGCGTGTCCAGGGCCCTCCGGCACAGAGACACAGATGATGGGGGTTGAAATCACACCAGCTTTATTGCAGCGAGTGGGTCAGATGGAACAAGCCCCGAGCAGATATAAAAAAAAAAAAAAAATGTCCTGACAAGGGGTGTGTGTGTGTGTGTGTGTGTGTGTGTGTGTGCCTGTGCGTGTGTGCGCGTGTGTGCGTGCGTGCGCGATGTTTCTTTTGTTGTTGATTACTCTAAGAAACAACAGGTGGACAGCCACCCTGGTCCTGGACCCAATTACCTACACCCAGGACAGGTGTGGCTGCTCAAACCACACCATCCCCACACCACAGATGGTAGGTAGTATTAGTTAAGTAATTGTTGGTCAAGTATTTCCCAGTGAAGAAGTTCTCTGAACAAGTTCTCAGCTAACTCGTTCTCAGTTAACTAGTTCTCAGGTATCTAGCTCTCACTTAAATAGGCTTATAGTTAACTGGTTCTCAATGAAGTAGTTCTCAGTTAACTGGTTCTCAATGAAGTAGTTCTCAGTTAACTGGTTCTCAATGAAGTAGTTCTCAGTTAACTGGTTCTCAATGAAGTAGTTCTCAGTTAACTGGTTATAAATTAGGGAGTACTCATTTAAATACTTCACAATGAAGTAGTTCCCAGTAAACTGGTTCTAAATGAAGTAGTTCCCAGTTAACTGGTTCTAAATTAGGTAGTACTCAGTTAACTTGTTCTAAATGAGGTAGTACTCTTATAAATAATTCTCAATAAAGCAGTTCCCAGTTAACTGGTTCTCAGTGAAGTAGTTCCCAGTTAAATGGTTCTAAATTAAGTAGTTCCCAGTTAACTGGTTATAAATTAGGTAGTACTCATTTAAATAGTTGTCAATGAAGTAGTTCTCAGTTAACTGGTTCTAAATGAAGTAGTTCTCAGTTAACTGGTTCTAAATTAGGTTGTACTCATTTAAATACTTCTTCATAAAGTAGTTCCTAGTAAACTGGTTCTAAATGAACTTGTTCCCAGTTAACCGGTTCTAAATTAGGTAGTACTCAGTTAACTGGTTCTAAATGAGGTAGTACTCTTTTAAATAGTTCTCAATAAAGCAGTTCCCAGTTAACTGCTTCCAGATGAAGTAGTTCCCAGTTAACTGGTTCTAAATGAAGTAGTTCCCAGTTAACTGGTTCTAAATTAAGTAGTTCCCAGTTAACTGGTTCTAAATTAGGTAGTACTCATCTAAATTGTTCTCAATGAAGTAGTTCTCAGTTAACTGGTTCTAAATGAAGTAGTTCTCAGTTAACTCGTTCTAAATTAGGTAGTACTCATCTAAATTGTTCTCAATGAAGTAGTTCTCGGTTAACGGGTTCTAAATGAAGTAGTTCTCAGTTAACAGGTTCTAAATTAGGTAGTTCTCATTTAAATTGTTCTCAATGAAGTAGTTCTCAGTTAACTAGTTCCCCTAGAGCTCTTTGAGTCCGTGTCAGCTGCCCCATTGTGGTGTGGTGTGTGTGTGTGTGTGTGTGTGTGTGTGTGTGTGTGTGTGTGTGTGTGTGTGTGTGTGTGTGTGTGTGTGTGTGTGTGTGTGTGTGTGTGTGTGTGTGTGTGTGTTAGTGAGGACTGCTTGTGTTTGTACCCAATGTTGTATGAATGTAATCCACTGCGTCTGATCCACTGTGGCTGCCAGAGACGCACACACACGCACACACAGTGGATGGAAACAAGCCAGTAAATACACAGACACGTGCACATACGCTCGGGTGCCACTCGAGCGACACGTATGGATGACTCACTCTCACCATCTCCTTCAATCTCTCCACATGCTCATACGTCTGGACCGTCATTTCTCCCTAAGACCTCGGTGAAATATTCCTCAAATTATGGTGTGTGTGTGTGTGTGTGTGTGTGTGTGTGTGTGTGTGTGTGTGTGTGTGTGTGTGTGTGTGTGTGTGTGTGTGTGTGTGTGTGTGTGTGTGTGTGTGTGTGTGTGTGTGTGTCATGTTATGTCTGTTACACTCACACACACAGACTAGAAAGCAGAGCTCTCGGTAAACACATAAACCACGAGAGACTTTAGTTTGTTTTGGGTTTTTTTTGGGGGTTTTATTTGGATTTGAAGACATCGACTCGGCAGACGGGACAATGAGACGCTTTTGATCCAAGGCTGGAGGAAGAACCCAGGGAAGGAACGAAGGGAACGGAAGGTACAAATAAATACAACAGAATGGGATGAAAACGGCCCCTGAGGGACCGCTAAACCCTGTCGCTCTTGAAATGTCTTCATTTAAATTTCACAGAGATTAAGGCCTTGGAATTCATTAAATTGTCTTAAATTTGAATGAATGAGGTTGGCATTACAACAAAAACATTTTGTTTGAGTTTATGGGATCATGCATTCATATTTAGTCTCCTCAAAATTGATGTCTATGATGTGTGATACAGTAGAGAAAAAAAGTCATGGTTTAATACAGATTTATTCCAGTTCCTAATCACTTACTACTACTTTATAACAGTGACACTTCAGAGTCATCTGGTTCACAACCTTCACCACTTCTATCTGGAGATGTTCCCATACCAATTTCTTTCTTCTGTATACCGATTCCGATACCTGAATCTGCATATCGGCCGATCCGATACCAGTGCATTAAAAAAGATATATATATACATACATACATGTATGTATGTATGAACTGTATGTATGTGTTTATATATATATATATATATATACTGTGTGTATATATGTGTATATATGTATATAAATATACTGTATGTATATATGTGTGTGTGTGTGTGTGTGTGTATATATGTGTGTATATGTAAATATATGTATATATGTGCGTGTGTATGTATATATATGTGTGTGTGTGTGTGTGTATATATGTGTGTATATGTAAATATATGTGGGTGTGTATGTATATATATGTGTGTGTGTGTGTGTATATATATATATATATATAATACAATACATTTTTAGAAGCTATATACTACTTCCTGTATGGATGTGATATGATTGCTATCATTGTCGTATGGCCTGGCTCAAGTTGAACACTTTGTAAAACATAAACAAATACAAACAGAGAATGAAAGCCATAGTCAAGCCAAGTCTTTTATTATTCAGTTACAGTCGTAACTGAAAAAGTACATGAATAAATAAACCTAGGAGTAAATAACAATTCCTCCAAAAAAAAAAAAACTGCAAAATGCAAGACATTAAAATTGTTTAATAGCACAGTAACAATATAAATAGTCGTGCAACGGCAACTGGAAAACAAAACAAATCCGTCTGGCGCCGCTGCGACAGGACGGCGTCTGCTTTACGTGACCGGCTTTCTGCCGTGAACTGTGTTGATTAAACGGAGGAAGCTGCGGCTCAAGTCTCCGTTAGTCACCTTGACAATCATCACCCTCCGACTCGTTGATGTCGGGCGGTGCACAGACCGGCGCGCTCACCCATAACCCCAGACGTCAATTTCACAGACCTCAAGGGCACTTCACCCGCAATTGCTCCTGAAACCTGCGTCCATCGGCGGATGAATGATGGTAAGTCGCTTCGGCTGAGTGATGATGCACTTGCAAATTGCACTTTCTCTGTGGTTCGCCGTCAGCGCCTATGCACAAGAGGTTTTTTTGTTTTTTTGTGAACTTGTTTGAGTGGCAGTAGTAGCTAAAACTGTATCAATGCCACAGAGACATCCACGCTGCACCTTCTCCCAGGTGTCGGCGGAGAACCCTCGTTCAGTCCAGTCCGTTGCTGCTCGTCTTCTTCTGCTTCTGTGGCAAACTCCCTGCTTCCCCCTTTTTTTTTTTCCAAACACTATTTTCCTCTTTCTACTAATTGCTTCTTTTTTTTTTGTGTTGCCATATTGCGCTTCTTAATTAAACGGCTGCTTAGGAGGAAGACTGCAGGAATTGTGTGTGTGTGTGTGTGTGTGTGTGTGTGTGTGTGTGTGTGTGTGTGTGTGTGTGTGTGTGTGTGTGTGTGTGTGTGTGTGTGTGTGTGTGTGTGTGTGTGTGTGTGTGTGTGTGTGATATTAACGAAGAGTCCTCTAATTGCACAACAAGGTCAGGGACGTTTTTACCTTTGCCTCCTAATTGCAGCCTTGATTGTTGTGCACGGTCGTATTTTTCTTCCCAACAGCACGTTGACAAAACTCAGTTAATTTTAGTGCTCGTGTGTGTGTGTGTGTGTGTTTTGGTAATGAGTGTGTGTTCTCATTAGGGCTAAGCCTGAGCTCAAGTTTTTATTGAGTGGATGCTTAACGATGAGTTACACAACAACAATATTGGTAAATTTGAGGGTTTCTTTGTATTTATTTGTTTCTTAAAGTGTGTGTGTGTGTGTGTGTGTGTGTGTTCATCCCTGCAGGAGCAGCTCAACCATACCACCCAGGGTTGGTGGGGGTTGGGAAGGCGGGTGGGATGTGGAGCCCACCTCATCCATCTCTTTGATAGACCAACTGTCCCCACACACACACTCGAAAAACATTTTAAGTTCCGTATGCTCCGGCCAGGACCACCCCCCTTTACCCCAATGAAACACTTAATCAGCCTTATGGTCCAAGTGACCCCCTGCCGTGCACACACAGAGAGAGAGAGATTTATAAATATATGTACAGTATATTATAAAGTGTTTTGTTTTTATGACTTTAAATTAGTCTTTTTACTTAACTATATTATTATTTTTATTATTATTATATAAAGCACAGCCTGTGAAAGGGTTTAAATCCAATTGAGCTAGTAAATTAAACTGTTAACCTGGAAAGCAAAATAAAACAACAACAACAAATAAATAAATAAAACCATCTCATTCCCAGTCCTCTTCTCCAGAGACGGGAGAAGGTGCCCTCGGCGTAGACCTCCGACCCCCCGTGCACAAATATAGGGCGAGGGTCAAATGAAGGTCGCCGCAGTGAAAGGAATGGGATTTCGGGAGGTGTTCCGATGAACCTCGGGGTTGGGTCTGGGATGGTGGAATTGGACGAATGGTGACGTGACCTCTGGTGCCGATGGGTTCACTCATTAGACCCCATTCCGTTGGATTACGACTCTGGGGCCCCGATCTTTAATTGTTAGATATGATTTAGTGTCTGTGCTCTAGTTATGGAGATACCAGTGAAACTAGGATCCAAACGGGCATTATTGTACTTTCTCCAATGGCGGTCTTGTGAATGAAATAAAGACCGACGTTTAAATTCCATCGTTTTAGCTTGGGGACCCCCTGGAACCTCTTGAAGGACCTCCTGAAGGTCCCCGAACCCCCACCTTGGGAACCCGTGCTCCGTGTCTTCTCCAGTCGGTCGCCTCCATCCACATTTAGAGTCCGTGGGCCCTGGCCAAAGGGCAAAACGTGGGCTTCTCGCGGGTTCTTCCAAGGTACCAACCCCACACACCTAGTACCCGGTTCTGTACCCCCATGTTTTCTCCATTATTGTCAAATACAAGGGGGTGGCTGCTCAAGGTGTGGGAATCCGTAGCATTGACTGGAATTTTGCGACTCTTCTTGATTCTACGCCTCCATGCAGTACTTCCTCAAACGGCGCTCTTTGCCGCGGGGGAAATCACACGGACCCACCCCCGTGTTGCCGGAAAACAGACGCTAGTGAGGAGCGACACCGTGGATTACCATCGCAAATAGAGAGCGAAGTGGGTGTCGCTCCGAATGGCCGTGGGGTCTCCAACCTTCAGCGCCGTGGCGAATCAACGCCCAACCCCACCCGCCCGCCCGCCTGCCCCAGCCATCGGGACTAGGAATCGTATTTCACCGAAAACAGCGAAACGGCCACACATGCCGGTGCGCACGTGGAGACGGCGTGGCAAGCGCGCGCGCACACACACACACACACACACACGCGCGCACACAGAGCATATAGGGCGAGCCGCTGAAAATGGGGGAGAATCACACTGGAACCCATTTGGAGAGCGGCCGACCCGAAATTGCCTTGACATTCACATGCTAACGTGTCGGGCGACTTACGGACGGATGTAGTTACCATGCAAAGTGCCATGAGCGACCACTGGCAGGCGCGGCAAATATACGTGTATACACGCACGCACGCTCGCGCACACAGACACACACACACACACACACACACACACATACAGTATACTATATCTGGGGGGTTAAAATACAGAAGCTATCCTTCCACTTATTCATGCTGCTTTCGCCTCAGCATTCACTGCATGCAGACACGCTTCCATGCATGCAGCGAGGTGGTGCCGATTTCCAGGCTAAAATAGGGTTTCGCGAGAATATGACATGCGTTAAATCCAATACGCAGAGCCTATATGGTATATTAAAAATAAATAAGTTAAATAAATAAATAAAGTCAAATTGATTTTTCTGCTTTTTCGAAGCATGTTCTAGCCCATGGGGCGGCGTCTCTGTGGATGTGCTGCTGCTGCTGCTGCTGGTAATGAGTAACTGTGAGAGGTGGTGGACAATGTTTTTACATTTGAAATGGTTTCTCTGACGTACAGCACATGCATACTAACTGTACGCCTGTTTTGTTTCCCCCCCCCCCCCCCCCCCCTAAATATAATTTAAAAAAAGGACATATTACGCTGTGACGACATTTTTACGGAATATTTTTCATGAAACAGAAAGAAACTGTGTCGTCGAAAATATTCTCATTCTTCTCCAAAATGGGAAATTCTAAGAAGTAAGGAAATGTCTCGAAATGTCTTCACAAAGGAGGGCATCAAAACTTTTTTTTTCTCCAAAACAATTGTTTATTTTTCTGGGACTTTCGAAGAAAATCTTCTTCCGCCTTTGTTTCGGACCAGAAAGCTTATCTCAAAGTAAAAAGGTCTGTTTTTAAGTTCCAAGATTAAATGTTTTTTCGGAGGTGCTTCTCTGTTGACCTGCACACAATAGGAACCATTTCTCCTCACAGGTTGTTTTTGACCCCAATTAAGGAGATTTAGTCTCTGGGAGCCCCGATCTCAAATCGTTTTATATTGTTGAATCTCACAGCTTGAGAAGGTCCTGGGTTCGATTCCCGCCTTGGGCGCTGTCGGTATCGTGCTCCGGCGGGTTATCTCCCGATGAGGGGCCTTTCAGTGTGGAGTTTGCATGTTCTCCCCGTGCTCACATGGGGTTTCCTCCATGTAACGTCAGTAAGGACCCCCACCAAACACATGAAGAACATGCAACAGCGATCCAGCGATGTTTGACCAAATCCGAGAAATGCAATGTTCCCCTTCACCCCTGCACCTGTCTGTCTGTATGACAGTTATGGTGGCGGTGGAACTAGGACCGTGACGGTCATCATTCCACGCTCTCATCACCTCAATTAAAATAGCGGTGAAGTTTAGCGATGGATAATTCTTGCCGCGGGACCCCCTTCAAGCTCTCGAAGGACCTCCGGCCGGTCCCCGGACCCCGTGTTGAGAACCACTGGTTTTAAAAGAAACAAAAAAAAAAAAAACGGAAAAAAAATCAACGGAAGCTGCCTTGAAAAAGTTTCCGAGGTCACGTCAAAGGCGAAAGCTGTGGTTTAAAGTAGGAAAATGTATGATTTTGGGTCCGTGAAATATGTTCAAAAATGACGAATAATTCCCGTTCTTAAATAGCGATATTGTAAAATAAATGTGTTGGAGGGGGCGGTTTGAGGGTTGAGCATGAGTAATGTCAAGTTGTCTCGCAGTGAAATAATGAACGTTCTGCTTTCTCATTACTCCACGGTAAATTGCTCTCGATAAAGATCTCTGCTAAATACCTGCTGTGTGTGTGTGTGTGTGTGTGTGTGTGTGTGTGTGTGTGTGTGTGTGTGTGTGTGTGTGTGTGTGTGTGTGTGTGTGTGTGTGTGTGTGTGTGTGTGTGTGTGTGTGTGTGTGTGTGTGTGCGCATACTGCATCTGTGAGCAGGACGAGACAGACGCAGAAAGTGGTGTTTTTGAATCAAAAGAACCTCGTTGGCTCTCCAAGCTTTTTGTTCCCGCTGGAGCCCCCGGGGGAGACGGCGTGAGGGCTGACAGGGAGATGAAGGGGGAGGAAAGGAGCGAAGGATGGAGGACGCAAGGCGGAGGGGCGTCCATAAGGGAGAAAGGAGGGAGAGCGAGCGGCGGGAAGAAAGAGCGATGGGGGGGGGGGGGCAAAAAAAAGCTATTTAGAGAGAGAGAGAGAGAGAGAGAGAGAGAGAGAGAGAGAGAGAGAGAGAGAGAGAGAGAGAGAGAGAGAGAGAGAGAGAGAGAGAGAGAGAGAGAGAGAGAGAGAGAGAGAGAGAGAGAGACCCCCTCCCCCAATAGTTAAATATCAAAACGTATGTTTAAAAAAAAAAGTGTAGAGCAACACCGTCACATAATAATCTGTATTTCCGTCATTGTTTATTATTTTTTTGATGAAATATGATTTGGAATCTTGACAAATCAGCCTGGATGCGTCTCACACACACACACACACAGACACACACACACACACACTAATTACTGTTATAAGCGCTTGCCGACAGCTTATAACAGTATTTTGTACGTGTAATATTTTCAGAATGATGCACGACGTGGCGCTTGATTTTAAGGCTCCTTCTGCCCGGAATAAAGGACCCTCAATGACCCTTTCCACCCATGACCTCACTTAGCGTTCCAGGAAACCCTGACCTCCTCCGTGGGAGCTGACCGCTTCCGCTCCTCTCCCTGACTTTTCGCTCGTTTGTTTTGTTCTGTGTTATTTGTTTGCGCACACGTCAGAATCCTGTCCGAACCGCACATTCCCTCACTCGCTTGAACTCCTGCCAGCGTACGCGGGAAGACAACGGAGGGGCGTCGATAACGATGGCTTCTCAAGGGGATCCGCTGGGGATCCCTGTGGGACGCCGTTCCGAATGGAGTGCCATCTTCCAGGGGTCGTCATGCCTGGCGTCGCGCGACGGTTACCCTGCAGGCTGCTTTTGAAATGCTCAGGCTTCTCTCTGGCTTGGGCGAGGTTTGCAGTGAGTGCAGTGAGCGACGCGGGCCAGAAATGTGTTGTTGTTTTTTTTGTTTTTTTGTTGTTTATTTTTCCAACTGATTTTTTTTTTCACCTCCTTTCTCCGTTTTTCTCCAATCTGCGCTGAGTCACATAAGTCCCCGTAAGGGTGTTAAATGTTTCATAACTAGGCCGATGTGTTCAGAGAGTTAGGGGGGTAATAAATCTACAGTATGTGCATTATTATTATTAATATTATTTAATATTATTTTGCCTTGTTGGTACGGTGTGTATGTCATGAGACTCAATGGTAATATTTATATTCTGTTTTGGTTTTTCATTCCAATGTTTGTAATCATTTTCTATTTAGTGTGTGTGTGTGTGTGTGTGTGTGTGTGTGTGTGTGTGTGTGTGTGTGTGTGTGTGTGTGTGTGTGTGTGTGTGTGTGTGTGTGTGTGTGTGTGTGTGTGTGTGTGCCCCTTTTGTTGTGAAAATTATTGACCTCCAAGGAGAAAGAGAGGAGTGTGTGCTTGGCCCCGGGCGCTGTCAGCAGTTGGCCTGTGATGTTGATACTTCAGCTGAACTCAGACTGTGATATAATGGAGCACAAACGTGTGTGTGTGTGTGTGGGTGTGTAAAGGTAGTGTGTTTGTGTGTTTGTGTAAACGTTGTGTGTGTGTGTGTGTGTGTGTGTGTGTGTGTAGCATAGAGCTGGCCTATACTGTTCATTGATATATTATATCGATATCGCAGTAGTAGACTATACTATCGACTGGGATATTGGTACTATTATAATATAACTATATATTATATTAATGTGATATAGTTAAATGTCATATCGCTAAATGACATTTTGCGAAATTCATCGACTGTTCTCATTGTTCTTATCAATTTCAGTCACCTTGACAAACCCATACGATTCAATTCTGTGTTTAAATTTCTGATCAATATAAAAATGATAATATCCAGACTTTGTTTGAAAGTTAGGCACCTGCTTCCGCTTCGGTTAAAAACCACAGTCGTCACAAATGCATTGAAATATTCCATCCAGTTCGTCATGAGAACGATCAGGAGCCGTCTCGTCGATATTGGATCGCGGGAGGTTTTTGCCGCACACAGTCGGTTGCGTCATTATTATGTATCGATGTAAAGTCGTATTCGGAACAACCTCATCAATATCGGACCGATATCGAATCGTGAGCCGTTCGCATCAAAGCCGAGTGGGTCTGTGAGACCCCGTGCCGGTGGCCAGCTATCTGGTCAGGCATCCCAAGAATAAAGTCAAAGGATGGATATGGAGGTAGCCGTCCAAAAAACATCTCAGTATTTCATTGTGTCAATGTCAGCCTCTGTTTTAGGTTGCTCTCCTGAAGTCGGTGTCAGTGATGGATTGACCATCTGTCATGTGGGCAAATTCCAGAAGGGCCCACCCACGACGGGGCCGCAGTTGTGCCCTCGGGTCTGCGCCCCCTCTCCTGCCTAAACGTACGTTATGCGGGGAGATGCGTATCGCTCCTTATGTTTGTGCTAAACTTTGAGCCGCTCGCTTGCAAGACGGCGGCGTTTCAGCGTCTTCTAAACTTGCCGTGGCTTTGATTTGAATAAAGCTTCTCGTGCTTCCGGTGACGGAGACACCTGGGCCGCCAACGTTCACCGAACGAGGGGGCGGAAGGTTTTCTGCAGCGGCCGCGGTGGGCGACGTGCGCACTGCATGGTTGTGGTTATTATCGGTGCACCGGCACCAGACCAGGGGTCTTCACGGGTCCGAAAATTCAGTCCCCAACCCATTTGGACCCGGGGCCATTTGTCCCGAGATCATATTAGAACAAACCATTAATGCGTTAACACCAGGGCCCGAGAGGGAAGAAGAGGAGGAGGAAAACACAAAGAAAGCTCTGTCGGCTGAGGCCGATGAGATTGATTCCGGGAACGTGCCGCCGCCGAGGCCCCACGCAGGTGCTCCGGCTCCCAGCGCCGTCCGACCGCGCGGACAGCGTCTCGGGGCCCGAGCGGCGACTCTTTAATTCAGAGTAATAATGTGGATTTACGCGACGCGGCAAATCATGTCCGTGCCGCGTCCTTTAAATCACTCAGAACCGCAGCGGGTCGCGGGGTGTGAAATAATATTTCTGCGGTGTGGAAAGTGTGAAGACTAACTGGTGCTGAGTATGTTTAATGGGGCGTAGGGTTTTATGGCTCTCGTCTCATTCATCACTTAAAGCGCTGCTTTTTAACGCCGTGGTACGTGCGGTCCTGATGATGGGGAACTGATCCGCTGCACATAAAGTCTTTGTCCAACCATTAGATCGTCATTACCTTATACTGTATATTTTTACTATATCTTCATATTACATAATTAAAGTTGGACTTGGTGATGTATCAATATAATTGGGTTATTGTGATATGAGACTAAAAATAGTGTAATAGTTATTTTTGTCAATATCAGCCAGCCTTATAAAATCACTATTATAACATTTATTAAAATTAATATTTAATTAAATCATCAAAAAAAGCCCTTATATATGAATATAATATTCTTTTATTTGTATTTTATCAATTCAAATGCTCTATAAAATAATTAATAAGTTTAAGTATTATGACGATGCCGCTCCTCCTTTGGCGGTTTTCGGTTTGAGGGACTCACATACACAACACATTACCACATTTCAGATCTTCCCTCTGCACTCTCGCAATCTCTACCGACACAAAATGCGCAATTACTCCAAATGCAGCCGTCGGCCATTTCCCCCACCCAGCCATCTGACCTAACAGACCTGTGTGTGTGTGTGGGTGTGTGTGTGCGTGTGTGTGGGTGGATGTGGGTGGAGTGGGACCTTGTGGAGCAGCCACCCCCCTCCCCCCCCCGGCTCCCTCGCCGTCACATTCCAATGTGAAATTCCATTTCCATGATATGATTAAATCCGCCGCCGTTGGAGCTCAGAGAATTAGCTTGAGCATAAGAACCGAAGTCCGCCGATCCGAATTCGAGCCTCCTGAATTATTGATCCCCCGCCTCATGGTATCATTTGATGTCTTCCACCTCCTCCCTCTCTCTCTCCTTTCTCGCCGTCTCGCCCTCATAAACATTTGTGACCCTGACATTTCAAAATAAGAGCGTGCAAAATGATTTCCTTCACTAATGAATGTAGAAAGTTACTTGATTGACCCGCAGGTTGTATTTCATGTTGTTTTGTGAGTGTTTGTGTGTGGATGGCGTTTATTTTGTGTGTGTGTGTGTGTGGCGTATATTGCATGTGTGCGTGCGTGCACACTCTCTCTTAGTGGTATTAATATTCATTAATGTGTGCTGTCACAGAGGCACAGAAACAATTCATTGCTCACATTTATTGTATTAAGTACAAGTACTTTATGATTTATTAATGGGCGTGAGAGAGAGAGAGAGAGAGAGCTGTTGTACAACAGTACAACAAAAGAAAAATGTACAACATAAGAAAAATAGCTTTTTGGAACTTTTTCCCCCCGAACCTGACGACTAACCCGTGAGAGAACGTACGGTGACGGCGGTTCGGACGGGGTCCGTGTGTTTACGTGCTCTAATAACCCCGATCGCAGCTGCCTTCGTTCTGACTTTTGTGACACCCGCAAACGCCTCGCCCCGAGGACCTTCATCAAGTTAAACTCCAAATCGGCGCAAGCACCACCCGATTACCACACCGCAGAATATCTCCTCGTATTCCATTCATGGTGGTGTAAACTCAGTGAACCTGCATATGTACTTCCTGTCAATAACCACGCGATGGTCGGCATGTCAACCCGGGTTTTTCCAGTCAACACCTTAATCGCGTTAGCCTGGAGAAAGAGTTTGATCAGTGCGGTCGCAACCTTTTTATCATCGCCAACCGGACCGCACAGAATGTTCACGGACGGAGGGACCGGTCATGGACCCGTGGGGTCACTCATGGCTGGGTGTCACGGAGGCAAATAAATACATCTACGAGGAAAGAGTATTAGGGTCACACCAAAACCTGTAGCCCTGTGTTTCGCGAATATATTCCGCCCCCCGCCGCCCGCCACCCTTAGGCAGCAGCGTATGATACCGCGCAGGGAGGGAAAATAGAGAGATAAATAGATAAATACTCTAGATCTACGATAAAAACCTGCTCACTCGGTTTGGATTTGAGTGGGCTCTGATCGAGGTTTGTGAAGAAAAAATAAAAATAAAAACGGCACAGGCTGAACAGGGCACCCCCGGCCGCCTTCTCAGAGCCCGGTGGTTGGGAACCCCCTGATTTAGTGCATGTCAACGCACTGGCATTTCACTGCTATCTCCCTCACTACAGTATAGACACTTAAATCAGATGCTACAATAATAAATGTTGAGAGACTGAAATGGTGTCAAATCAAATGTGTATCACATTGATGTGAAACAGGTTAAGACTCGCTGATAGAAAGACACGCTCTTGGGTGAGAGCATTACTTTAAAAATTGAAATTTGAAAATACTGGTTCTCTGATGGAAATCTATCTTAAAGTTGGTATTTACCTCGGCAACCTTTTCTCGGGAACCAAGCCCCCCCCCCCATGTGAACAGGCGTAACCGTGACAACAAAAGGCAAGGAATGGGTGTGACAGTGCCGCCTGTACTCAGTTCACACTCCCTTTCAGATGGAAAAAACTGTGTCTGTCGCCATATGCATATATATACTGTGTATAAACTGTATATGCATGTGTAACCTCCAAGCATCCCTCAGTGTGTGTGTGTGTGTGTGTGTGTGTGTGTGTGTGTGTGTGTGTGTGTGTGTGTGTGTGTGTGTGTGTGTGTGTGTGTGTGTCTGTCTCTCTCTCTCTGCTGTCAGCAGCATCACAACCCTCAGGCTCCCAGTACTGCTCTCTCTCGCTCTCTCAGTGTCACTTTATTTCAACACTTTGAACTCACAAGGGCGTTATTAACATTGGAACTGTGCGTTTGAAATAAAAATCCGGAGAGAAAAATATACAAGTTGAAAAATATACAGACAGAAATTTTAAGAATAAATCGATAAATTCATAAAAATATACAGCTTATGAATAATAATAAAAATATATAGAAGTAAAAAAAATATATAGAACTATAAATACAAATAAGAATACAAATAAAAATAATTAAAATCGAAATGGGTAAAGATAACCTAAAATATATACACACATAATTTATATACAAAGGACATGCATATGTACAGTATGTGTGTGTGTGTATATATTTGTATATATATATATATATATATTTGTATATATATATATATATATATATATATATATATATGCGCACACACTGATCAGCCACAACATTAAAACCACCTGCCTAATAATGTGTGGTAGGGGTCGACCAATATGTTTTTTTCAGGCTGATACCAATTATAAGTCGTCAAGGAGATGGATGACTAATATTTTATTTTATTTTATTATTTTATTTTTTATTATATTTTGGGCCGATATGCATTTGCAGCAAAAATGGAGCACAAACTCCAACACAAAGCTTCCTTTAAACATCCGTTTTCTTAAGTACTTGAAATTAAGAAAACAGAACATTTCAACATTCTATTTAGAAAAATATAGTGCACGGAGCTTCTAGCAGCATTTCTTGTGAGCTGGACTGAAATTTTGAATCGATGAAAATAATTAAGTAAACAGCTCCCCAAAAACAGGTTCATTTGACTGTTTTACAGTAAATGTCAGGGTAAAAATGAATAAATGAAGTAAAAATAAAACAAAAACTGTGAAACCTAAATGGAAACTTGAACCCTTCTCTGCAAGTGTCTTTCCCCCACCATCTCTGTCTCTCTCCCTCTCTGCCTGTCTCTCCCTCTCCCTCCCTGCCCGTCTCTCCCTCTCTGCCCGTCTCTCCTCTCTCATATGGAACGGGATGTGTAATTTTTTGTGGGAAATTCCGAGTTTATTCTCGAGATTTCGACTTTAAACTCAGAAATTCAGAGTTTATTGTGGAGACAGGGGTGTTATTATTATTATTATTATTATTTTTTTTTTTTTTTTTTGCGTGGCGCTTATTCTCCCCCGTAAACTTGAGCACTGAGTATCATCTATTTCAACTCCAGCATTCTTACCTTTTGAAAAGAACAGCCTCTCGTCTCAGCCGTGCCTGTCTCTCTCTCTGTCTGCGTTCCTCTTCCCCGTGTGTTGTACAGTGTTGTGCAGTGTTGATCGGCTTTTTACCCGTGACGTCCGACCAATCGGACAGTGCTGCGGGCGGCACTACGGCAATATTTTACGACGCAATGCTTTACGTTATCTGCATTTGGGAGCGAGTGGAAATAAACATGATGGGACAGGACGATGGCTCCGGGAAATGACTCACTGACTGGATCGTGGATTATTACAGCATTTTCCCATCTGCTGCCATGTTGCGACGACATACTGTAAGGGGAGGGTAACGACCGAGCCAAACGCGTGCAGCTTCATGTTTGCCGATGACGTTTGAGCTCAAGGTTTGAGTGAATCAAAGTTTACATCTCCAATTTTGCAATTAAGTCCGATTTTGAGATACTGTATGTCCTTATTTGGCATCTCCCGTGAATTTGGGAGCCCCGACAAGCGTCTTCCCGCGCTGCGTCACAGAGAGCGGCCCGGGGAAGACGCTCCTTATTTTATCCGCAATCATATCAGACAGAGTTGTGACTCTGGTAATTGGTAAGAGAAGAAGAAACTTCCCCACACACACACACACACACACACACACACACACACACACACACACACACACACACACACACACACACACACACACACACACACGCGCGCGCACGCTTTGGATGGTGGCCGGTGAAATGGCTCCTCTGCATTTGATCCATCCTGGCTTGTCCTTCCTTCGGGGGGGCAGCCAGGAGCAGTGGGCAGCATTCAATGACGCGCCGGGGGGCCTGGTCACAAGTGTCCATCGCTGGTCAGACGATGATGTGTGCATGTTTTTGGTGGGGGTCCTTACTGATGTTAGATGGGGAGAACGTGTGATGTGAGCACGGGGAGAGCATGCCAGCTCCACATAGAAAGGCCCCTAATTGGGAGAAGACAGATGCGGAATATCGTTTCTGATTATGAGCCAGGCCCCGATTGTGTAGCTCCCCCTTGTGCTGCCAAAACAGCTGTGACCCATGGAGGCATGGACTCCACAAGAGCTCTGAAGGTGTCCTGTGGTATCTGGCACCAAGACGTTAGCAGCAGATCCTTTAAGTGCTGGAAGTTGTTGTGAGGTTGGGGCCCCCATGGATCGGGCATCCCACAGTTGCTCCAAGTCAACACCTTGAACTCTTGTCATGTTCCTCAAACCATTGCTGAACAATGTTTGCAGTGTGGAAAGAGGCCATCAGGGAATACCGTTGCCATGAAGCAGTGTACTTGGTCTGTAACGATGTTAAGGTAGGTGGTACGTGTCAGAGTAACATCCACATAAATGCCAGGACCCAAGGTTTCCCAGAAGAACATGCCCAGAGCATTACACTGTGTCTGCCGGCTTCTTCCCATAGTGAATCCCGTTGCCATCTCTTCCCCAGGTAAAGGACGCACACACACCCGCCCATTCACATGATGTAGAATAAAATGTGATTCATCAGACCAGGCCACCTTCTTCCATTGCTCCGTGCTCCAGGTCTGATGCTCACATGTCCATTGTAGGAGCTTTCAGTGGTGGACAGGGGTCAACATGGACACTCTGACCGCTCTGCAGCTACACAGCCCCATACACATCAAGCTGTGATGCACTGTGTGTTCTGACACCTTCCTATCACAGCAGAATTAACGTTTTCACCATTTTGTGCTACAGTAGCTCTTCTGTGGGATCGAACCAGACAGACTAGACTTCACTCCCCACGTGCGTCAATGAGCCTTGGGCGTCCATGACCCTGTCGCCGTTTAACCGGTTGTCCTTCCTTGGACCACTTTTGGGAGGTTCTAACCACTGCATACCTGGAACACCCCACCAGACCTGTGGTTTTGGAGATGCTCTGACCCAATCGTCTAACCATCAGAATTTGGTCCTTGTCAAAGTGGCTCAGATCCTTACGCTTGACCATTTTTCCTGCTTCCAACACATCAACTTCAAGAACTGACTGTTCACTTGCTGCCTCAATTTTTTAGCATTATTCTGAGCCATTACTTCCTCCTCTCCTCCGTGAAACCACCTCACTGATCTCATTCACAGTCCTGACGTCGTCAGACTCCAAAGGAATCGCAGCGCTGCCTTTTCTCATTTTCGCGGCGCGATTCCTTTCCGTGACGGCCCACACTTTATTTTTACGCGTGTGTGTGTGTGTGTGTGTGTGTGTGTGTGTGTGTGTGTGTGTGTGTGTGTGTGTGTGTGTGTGTGTGTGTGTGTGTGTGTGTGTGTGTGTGTGTGTGTGTGTGTGTGTGTGTGTGTGTGTGTGTGTACCGAAATAAAATCACTCTGCACTATATTACTGTACTGTATTGCATAGGGCCTCTCTTTGCTCTCAAAACAGCCTCAGTTCTTCGCGGCATGGATTCAACAACATGTTGGAAACATTACTTTGAGATTCTGCTCCATGTTGACATGATTGCATCCAGCAGTTCCTGCAGATTTGTCTGCTGCACATTGATGCTGCGAGTCTCCCGTCACATCCCAAAGGTGTTCTACTGGATTCAGATCCGCGACTGGGAAGCACACTGGCGAACGTTGAACTCATTGTCATGTTCAGGAAACCAGTTTGAGGCGACTTTTGCTTTGTGACCTTGCTCATTATCGTGCTGGAAGTGGCCGATAGAAGATGGTAAACTGTGGCCATGAAGGGACGCACGCGCTCAGCGACAATACTCAAATAGGCTGTGGCATTCAAGCCATGATTGACTGGTATTAATCGGCCCAACGTGTGCCAAGAAAAGATCCCCACACCATGACACCACCTACACCAGCCTGGACTGTTGACACAAGGCAGGTGGGGTCTATGGATTCATGCTGTTGGCGCCAAATTCTGACCCCACCATCTGTGAGCCTCAGCAGAAATGGACATTCATCAGATCAGGCTCCGTATTTACAGTCTTAGACTCCATTTCCGATGATCCTGTGCCCACTGCAGCCTCAGCTTTCTGTTCTTGATGTGGAGCCTGACGTGGTCTTCTGCTGTTGTAGCCCGACGTGGTCGTCTGCTGTTGTAGCCCGACGTGGTCGTCTGCGGTTGTAGCCCGACGTGGTCGTCTGCTGTTGTAGCCCGACGTGGTCGTCTGCTGTTGTAGCCCGACGTGGTCGTCTGCTGTTGTAGCCCGACGTGGTCGTCTGCTGTTGTAGTCCATCCGCCTCAATGTTTTCCTGCTCACTGCAGTTGCACAGAGTGGTTATCTGAGTTACCGTAGACTTTCTGTCAGCTCCAATCAGTCTGACCGTTCCACGTTGACCTCTCTCATCAACAAGGCGTTTACGTCCGCAGAACCTCCACTCACTGGATGTTTTGTTGGGGTTTTTTTTTTTTTTTTGCAACATTCTGAGTAAACTCTAGAGATAGTTGTGCGTGGAAATCCCAGGAGATCCACAGTTACAGAAATTCTCAAACCAGCCCGTCTGGCACCAACAATCATGCATGAATTCATGAAAGCATGAATAATGTGTACAGGTGTTCCTCATAAAGTGTTCAGTGATTGTATATGAATACATAAATTCATGTACACATTAGCACTTATTTCTATCTGTCTATCTCTCCCAATCTCTCTCACTTTCTCTCTTTCTGTCGCTGACTTATTCTTTATAAACATTTTATAAGCAAAGTATTAGCAGAGTTTATACCTTTTGCACTTGCCTCTGAATACGTTTCACCCCCCCCCCCTCTCTCTCTCTCTCTAGCCATCCTCCTATCCCATTCATAATTCTCTCTATCTATCCCTCCTTCCCTCTCACTCCCCAGTCCATTCGCTGTCTCTTCATCTGGCTCTGCCCCCTACGGGAACTGGCACCTTGCTGCATATCTGTATTACTGTGTGTGTGTGTGTGTGTGTGTGTGTGTGTGTGTGTGTGTGTGTGTGTGTGTGTGTGTGTGTGTGTGTGTGTGTGTGTGTGTGTGTGTGTGTGTGTGTGTGTGTGTGTGTGTGTGTGTGCGCGCGCCGCCATGTTCCATTTAATCACGGCTCCCAGTCGGCACGCGGGACAAATTGATCAGTTGCTCTGCCAGCTGTCCTGCACCGTCCCTCCGTCTGTCTCACCCTCTCTTCCCCTTGCTCTCTCTTTCTTCCTGCCCCTCTCTCTCTCTCTCTCTCTCTCTCTCCGTCCCTTTCTCTCAATTCAAAGTGCTTTATTGGCATGGGAAACATCCCTCTCTCGCTTTCTCTCTCTCTCTCTCTTCCTTGTTTTTCTCTTTTCCCTTCAACTCTGTCCATTCATCTTCCTCTCGGTGTCACGTGTCTCTCCAGACCCCCAACATCTCTCTCTCTCTCTCTCTCTCTCTCTTTCCGTCCCCTGTTTTGAATTTTTTCCCCTTCATCACTGTCTGTCTGTTTCTGTCTTTCCGTCTCTCTCCTTTTCCATCTCTCATTCAGTTATCTGCCTTGTTCTCTCTCTCTCTCTCTCTCTCCCTCCCTTTCTCATCCTCGCTCAATGCCTTTTTTTTTTTTTTTTTTCTTCCTTCTACTTTGTCGATTCACAAACTGGCTCCAAAGCGTTGTGTTCGGAGCGCTCTCCTGGCCGGCTCCCCCATTGCTCCCCTCCATCTCCCTCTCTCTCCCTCCATGTCTCTCTCTCTCTCCCTCTACCCTGCGTCATCCCATTGACTGACACGACCTTACCCCCCCCCCGACATTGAGCTGTTTTGTTATCTGGGCGGCCATATTGTCTCGCCGCCCGCCACCCGCCCCCCCCCCCATCATCACACACAGAGCCCTCAAGGTGGTCCAGCAGGATGTGTGCAGGATGTCCACATTGAACCACAGAGATAAGTCAGAATCTGAGCCAGACTTAAAGAGCGTACAAGCTTGATAGGTGGAAAGTGTGTGTGTGTGTGTGTGTGTGTGTGTGTGTGTGTGTGTGTGTGTGTGTGTGTGTGTGTGTGTGTGTGTGTGTGTGTGTGTGTGTGTGTGTGTGTGTGTGTGTGTGTGTGTGTGTGTGTGTGTGTGTGTGTGTGTGTGTGTGTCCTGACAGATCTATGAATAATTTTGTCTCTAATTCGTCTTGAACCGAGGTCTGATGTTGTGGCCAACGAAAGGCAGTTTCCCACAAAAAGGGACTCGGCTAAGGCTCAATTTTCCAGACTGTGAGCTCAAGTGTGTGTGTGTGTGTGTGTGTGTGTGTGTGTGTGTGTGCGCGCGTCTTCTGTTCGTAATGACAGACATTAGAAAGTCCATTACAAGGTTCTTACAGCCTCCAATACGCCGCTCGCAAACGTTTTTACACACACAGCGCACAGCACACACCCTTGCGTGCACCCGTACGCGCACGGGCTCCAGTAAACACACTTCACGTTCACCCTTCTGTACGCAGCATCATAACAAACACACACGAATACACGTGGAATATACACAAATATGCACTTTAACACTTATCCACGAGAGTAAACAGCGGGTCTGGAGACGTATTTTTACAGGGTCAAATTGCCGGAACCACCGCCGCCCCCTGGTGGCCGCCGCGGTGCGCGCGTCTGCATTTCGCGTCACAAAATAGGAGTCATTTGGGTCTCCGCCCAAATGAATGCGCGCACACATTGTTAACGTTAATAACGTTGTCATTTAGTGCACACGGTAAGGCCGGCCTTCCAGTCAAGTGAACGGTGGCTCGCGGGTCTAATGTCGGAACAAAATTCGGAAGCAAGGATTGAAAAATGTCAACTCGTCCGAACCCCTCGGTCCAATGCGGACGCGTTGGCACGGCGGGCAGTCTGCCGTGAGATACCCGGTGGCCGTTTCAAGAACTGCCAGATTTAGTTTGCATATATGCAGATTCTTGGTCCGGCAAAGGTATTGACACAGGGATGAAATAATATGGTGGCTTATCCAATCGTCCACGAAACCTTTGTTTTTTTTGGGAGTGGGGGGTTTGCGACATGGAGACCCGTACGCCCTATCTACCGTGCACCGGTACCGGGCGCAATATTACGCCGCCCCACCTAACCCGCCTTCCGGTTTGAAGTTTTGCCCGTGGTGGCTGAGCAGCTCCAAACCTAATGTCCCTATCTACCTCCTCTCTCTCTCCCTCTCTCTGTCTGTCCCTCTTTCTGTCTCTCTCTCTCTGTCTCTCACTCCGTCCCTATCTCTCTCTCTCGCTCTGTGGAGACCCACTTAGCCGCTCAAATATGGGGAATCAACACCAGGGAAAAACGGGGGCCGCCGGGCGGTGGCGGTTATGTGTTTATAAAGGGATGAGAGAGAGCGAGCGGGATCTGAATGAAGGAGCAAACAGCTCGCCCGGAGCAAAGGGGGGAGGGAGGGAAGGGGATACAGCAGGGACGGAGGAGGGGGAACAGGGGGCGAAGGGACTCGGTGGAGGGGGGCGGTGTTGGGGGAGCGCGCGGGACGTGGAGAATAAAGTGGGCGGGTGGAGCTGAGGCTGTTTTGGAAAGGCAGCCTCAGAGGAGCGGAGCCGCCCAACCTGCCTGATTTCACAGCCATTATCACCCGCTGCAAAGCCACGGCAAGCGGAAAATGAAACCGCAAAGAGAGACGGTGTAAAATAACCTGTGTGTGTGTGTGTGTGTGTGCGTGTGTGCGTGTCACGTATTGATGGAGCTTTGTTTAGTGATGCCCGATGCCCTCCCACGCCGCCCTCCGACTCACGCAATCACTCAATTTCTACCCCCCTTACGTTATTTAGAGCGTGCATTCATCCGTAAACTGAGTAATTGATGATGGCGGCGAGTTCAACAGAACACTCGGCGAAGGGAAAAAAAAACAAAACCAAATTTGAGTCATGTAGCAGCAGGATTTTAAGGCTTCGCCCGTCGATTTCTGGTTCCGTCTCACGGCTTCTCCGTGTTATGAGCCTGATTTTTGACGAGCTCAATTATGAGGAGCCCTTATTTTTGTTGCCTTCTTCACCAAAAATGTCTGTTTTGAAGAGCTGGCGGGGACATAGAAGGTATCGGGGATAAAACAGTGCCGCTGTAGTGGAATCCAAAATGTACACTCACTGTATATATGGTATATGTTCAAATTGTCCAAAGAAAATGCTTCAAATTGTCTTTTGAAAGGGGGGCTACAAAGTGAATCCACCTATTTTAAACACTGGGATGTGAGTGTTTTCCGTATCCTGTCGCAGGATTTTTCAAGTGTCCTCAGTGTATTTGTAAAGCTCTTTATCACAGCTACAGTCTCCAACGGCTTCACAGGCCGATATTCAAAGCACCGTTTGGCAGCTGCGCCAAAACCTCAAACCCTAAGCCCTCTGACGGGCATGAACAAGCCTCCCGAAAAAGTCCCAGGGACCCGAAAAAAGGGACAAACACGGTAGAATGGGCACATCATGCTCTTCTGGATGACTCACAGGAAGTCCAGGCCTGAGGTGTGAAAATGAGAACAGAAAACAAAACAGACATAAAATCATTACCAATTTCCCAAAGGAAAGCGGCCATACGCCGAAAAGAAGAGAGGTGGTGGTGGTGGTGGCGGTGGTGACGAATGTCAAAGGTCTTTGATGTCATCAGGGGTCTGCCGCCAAAACACGGCGGCGTCTCTGTTTAAACTGTTCTGGACACGGCAGAGGATGCAGGGGAATGCAGGCCTGCAGCGAGCGGCAGCCATGTTGGCTCGCCGTTGAGTCCGATGAGGCTTTGAACCTGCAGTTCCGCTAACGGCCACGGGAAGGAAGGAAGGAGGAAGGAAGGTTGGCTCGAAATGACAGTTTCAATGCGTTTCTTGCACAAGACTTTCGGGTACGTCTACCTTAAATCCTCCGGTCGGGCGTCTATCACCCACTGGCTCCATGGTGGCGGGCGTTTGCCAACTCGAGGCTTCAAATTGTCTCTTCAGAAAGCAACGGGTGATGTCACAGACGGTCTGAGCCGTGTTTCACACGGTCCATGCGCTGCACGAGTCCAATGAGGACATTTCAGTAGCAGAACACTTTGTGGTGTGAAAACATGGAAACTGCCATTGCACCAAACCCCAACTCTCATGTCCGAAAATCTATATTTAAATTTCCTTGTGTTTTGTTTTTCCCCTCCCCCCCACAGCGTGTCCCCTGGGCGCCTACAAGATGTCGTCCAGGCAGCAGGAGTGTTTCCCGTGCCCGGCCAACAGCGTGGCGGAGGACGAGGGCTCCGTGGTGTGTATGTGTGAGGATGACCACTTCAGGACTCCCCTGGACACGCCCTCCGCACCCTGCACTCGTAAGATTCATTTTCCAAATTATACTTTCTTTTTTTGGTTTCAACTTTTATTTATTTAGGAAGGACGAACTGAGAGCAAGTGCTCTTTCGCAATGGTGCCCTGAGAACAGAAACAGCATGCAAGTACATCCAGAGCTATAACGAAGGACTGAATGGATAATAATGAACAAATAGATAAAAAAGTGCTCAGTAGTTCGATACGATCATCTACATGGAAGGCAGCAGCAGCAGCAAGGTTCACATTTTAAGAGAGAAAAAAGATATGTAAATATCTTATATCATTTAAAAAATGCGGATGATAATAATAATGAAATGCACCATTATTAATGTGTCATATATGAATGTGTGTGTGTGTGTGTGTAATTATTTTTAATAGCTTTTTCTATGGCAAGATACATATGCTAACAGCCCAAACTACCAATTAATTAACATATGAATAATATTATTTCATTATATATATATATATATATATATATATAATTTGAAAACACCTAACCATGAAGCACAAAAGTCCATGGCTCTCTCTCTCTCTCTCTCTCTCTCCACATACTGTCGGTCTCATCTCCTCACACGCAAAGATATACACACACAGGGATATTTTTTTTATTGGTTATCATGCCTCTCAGGTGCGGCATCACTCCATCCATCCGTCCTCCGCCGCAATAAAATTCTCAATATATTTCACATTTATTTGCCATTCATCATCCTCCCTCCCTCCGCCTGACTTTCAAATACCTGCTATCTATCTTCTGTCCTTCAAGTCCCGGGGACCCTGTAACCCATCTCCTCCCTCCTTTCCTCCGCCGTTTTTCCGCCCGTCGTCCCCTTGATCCCGGCCCTCCGTCCTCCTCCGTCCCAAAACCTGCCAGCGTCTCCCATTTTAAACGCTCGACTCCCGCACCCCGTCCGCCCTCCGCCGCGGGTGCTCCTAGTGTTCTCGGAGATCCGCAGTCCGGCAGATTCCTGGATGCTAGGATGTAGAACAACACCGAGATCAGGCAAAAAAATAAAAAATAATAACAAAATAAATAAATAAATAAATAAAGATTAATAACAACAAAGGCAAAAGCTGATGTCTGGTCCTTTGTTGTGGTAATAACCTTTATTTGTAAAGCACCTTTTCATACACGACACGTTGTTCCCATTAGTAAAGGGCAATCAAACAGGAACAACGAGAGCAAAGCAAACAAGAAAAAGCAAAATGCATTTCCGCCGAATTCAGTCATCGCTTTGGACTTTGAAGGCCTGATCACTCAAAGGACTGATGGGTGAATATTATCAGCTCACGCAGAGAACGTTTGATCCTGACTCCCACAGAGGAAGGCAGGGATCCACAAAACGGGAATTATTTTGTTGACGGCACGCGTCGAGAACAAAAAATGAGAGCGCTGAGCTGAGAACCGCGAGGAATACTCGATTCGCCCGTCGCACGCGTCGGCCGTGATACATCAGCGTGGTTTCGCAAAATATTAACGATCGGTGGCGGTCGGTTCACCGTTCGCTCGGTAGCTGCTCAGGCTCTGGAAGCAGGCAGCAGCACGGGCCCCCCGCCCACCAGACCTGTTGATCTCCACTCAAGGCGGTCGGTGTCATCTCTATGGCGTCCTTTGCGGGGGCGCGGTCCGTTGTTGATTTTTCCAATGTCGGCGATGGTGTTCAATGTTGCCAATACATGAATACACGAAAACATCCAGCGGCCACTGGACTACACCGCCCCCTACGCATCCCTCCGCTCCCCGCGCGAGGGTGTGTTATCGCCACCGGCCCGGGGAACTGTCGCACCTCAATGTGAATAAATGAACGAATTGCGTCCCAAAGCGCAACGTCGCGGAATGAGGCTCAAATTTCAGCTCACACACGCTGTCGATCATCATTTAAAGTATCCATCAGAAAATGGGTGATATTGACGCTTCGCGCTGTTAAAATCGCTCCTTTTTACTGGGACGGTGTCAGGGATTCACCGTTCATTGACCGGTGAGATCGAACACCTTGCGTGCTGGCATCTCTGCTGTGCCATTCCTCCACCCCTCTCCACTGCCCCCGTGGGCGCTGCTCTCTCCCCCTCTCTCCTCCAATAAAGATGCAGCGACGGGCCAATGAGACAAAGCCCGGACAGCGCAGACCTATTGATCCGTGCACGGCTGCTCGTTAATAGAGCAGCGGTAATTAGGTGGAGGAATAATGGGCTGATAGCACATAGAGCAGCAAAACCAGGAGGGAGGGAGGGAGGGAGGGAGGGAGAGAGAGAGGGAGAGAGAGAGAGGGAGGGAGGGAGGGAGAGAGAGAGAGAGTGAATGTGATCATATCTAGCATTTATGGGATGTGTGATCAAGGGGGGGTTAATTACAATATTGATCACCGAGCCTCCCCATGTGATAACATTTATAGCAGCCTAATGACCACATTAATTACAGTATTGATCCAGTAATTATGATCATCCCCCGATTCCTCTAATCGTGAGTGTGTGTGTGTGTGTGTGTGTGTGGCCAAATACTGAATAGACAGATACTGCATAGATATATATCGCTGAGAAAGATACTGCGTAGATAGTTACTGCATAGATAGAGAGATACTGCGTAGATAGATAAATACTGCGTAGATAGATAAATACTGCACAGAGAGACATATACTGCATAGATAGATACTGCATAGAGAGTTATTGTATAGATAGATAGTTACTGCATAGATAGATACTGCATAGAACGATAGTTACTGCATAGATAGATAGAAACTGTATATGTAGTTACTGCATTGATAGTTACTGCATAAATAGATACTGCATATATAGATAGTTACTGCATATATAGATAGTTACTGCATAAATAGATACTGCATAGATTGATACTGCATAGATAGTTACTGCATAGATAGATAGAAACTGTATATGTAGTTACTGTGTAGATAGATACTGCATTGATAGTTACTGCATAAATAGATACTGCATATATAGATAGTTACTGCATAGATAGATACTGCATAGATAGATAGATACTGCATAGATAGATACTGCATAGATAGATAGAAACTGTATATGTAGTTACTGTGTAGATAGTTACTGCATAAATAGATACTGCATATATAGATAGTTACTGCATAGATAGATACTGCATAGATAGTTACTGCATAGATAGATAGTTACTGCATAGATAGATAGAAACTGTATATGTAGTTACTGTGTAGATAGATACTGCATTGATAGTTACTGCATAAATAGATACTGCATAGATAGAGAGTTACTACATAGATAGATACTGCATATATAGACAGTTACTGCATAGATAGGTACTGCATAGATAGATACTGCATATATAGAGAGTTACTGCATAGATAGGCACTGCATAGATAGATACTGCATACTGCAGAGAAGTGCGGATGATGAGGGTAAAATTTCCAGAAAACGTGTGTTTTCCCAAGAAAACGTGACGACCTGAAGCGGTCCAAGTCCACCATTCAAGCTTGTGTGACACCCGTAGCCAAAGCACCGGAAGCCTCTTATCCTGCCAGCCTCCGCACGGCGAAAGCCAGTAAGCCAAGGACGATTGGCGCACAACTGTGTCTACCATCGGCGAGACGACACGCTTAATGACGCTGTGTCACGCAGAAGAGGGGCCATGACGGATGCGTTACACACTGATTGAGCGAGTTAAAAGTAGTCGCTATTACTCCACCCTGCTAGATGAGACGACTGACGTTGCGGATTCGGCCGATTTTCTTGTTCTACGTCAGACGTGAATGAGGTGGTGCAGCGCAGGTGGACGTTCTGTTCTTTAACTCACCGGAGGCCAGAACGACAGCTGAGCACGTATTCCGGCTACCGAACACGCTTGTCCAAGAGAACGGACGGCGGCGGGGCTACGCCAGGGGCGCCACAGCGGAGCAGCAGCCCGGACTCGCGAGGCGGCGCCCGAAATGCGAAGGACACACCGTGCGGCCCTTCCTCCGCACCGGGCGCGTCCAATTCTCGCTCAATACGGAAGTAAGGACCAGATGTTCTAACAGGACAAAAAGTCGGTCAGCTGGCAGACTTGTCAGACATGTCAGGGTCTACTAGGACTCTCCGTCAATGTTTTTGACGCGCAGGACAACATTGACGCCCGCGTTGTTCGAAAATCCATGTCAGGGCAGGTGATTTTTTTTAGCTTCCTCCGCTTCGGAGAGTTTTTCTGTCCGACAGCGACCCCACCATTGATGTTTGGGTCAGGGGCAACATTGTAGCGGACCTTGTCTCGCTCAGACAATAGTTCCGCCAACATTTCCCAGTGACAACCCAACGGAACAACAACTGAATGAGAAGCCCTTTCAGCATCGAAAACTCTGAAATGCCCAAGGATTTTCACTTCACTTTGACTCAGGAGTTGTATTGAATTTTCTCGCGATTAAACTTTGCTGTCTGCTTTCAGAAAGGCAGACAGTCGTCATTGGACTTTTGGATACGGCAACGCGGCAGATGCCCGGCGCTTTCGGACAAGGCTGTGCCTTTTCTCCTTCTTTTTGCGACCGCGTATCTGTGCGAGAAAGGCTTCTCTTCGCTTGCCGTCGTCAAGACAAAACACAGAAGCAGGATGGACGCTGAGCCAGAGCTGACACTGAAGCTGACCTCCCTTGACCCAGACATTGCAGAACTGTATTTGCAAAGGCAGACGCAAACTTCTCATTAGGCTGAGGTAACTAGTCAATACTCACCCACAAGCTGGTCAACTTTTGTACATTATATGTATTCATTATTTGCCTTGAAATGTTAGTGTGTGTCTGTGCGTGTGCGCAGGGGGTATTTAAACATTGGTCATAATGGTGGTACTTGGAAAGGCTAATGTTCAAGATTTATTCGTCACATACATGAAATGTCAAATGTTTTCTGAGGTGCCACGCGGTATAAAGTTTTTGAGAGCACTGGGGTTTTCCAGAGTGGCAGGTCACTAGTGGGTTGGCCGGGGGATTACCGGGTGGGGCCCCCTAACGGCTGGGTTCGGATCCTGGCAACTGTGCCTGGTGCAAGGGGGTTCCTGGCGCGCTGCGACCCGGCAGGGTTGGTTGATCGCCGCCGGGTGCCTTTTATGGCCCCTTGGAGGCTGCTCGCTGTCGTGGGTGTGGGTTGGGGTGCAGCTGTCGGCCTTGGCCCCTGCTGCTTGGCTTCTTTGCGGCAGGTGCTCCGGGGGGTGGTAGAGGGCCCGCATTTCTGGCGGCCTGCAGGGGATGGCAGGGGGGTGGGGGGGCTGACATCCAGGTGTCCGGCGCTGAGCACACTTGGCTACATGGATGGGTGCTAGGGGCTTGCGGTTGGGTGGGGTGTCTGGCCAGTTGCGATGTGGCAGAGCCTCGCCCTTGCACGGGCCGCCAGTGGGCGTAGGGGCCCCGCCAGCTCGCCTGCGGGGCGGCACAGTTCAGGCTGGGTGTCAGTCTGTTGGCGCAGGACCTGGCTCCAGGCCTGTGGTCCGTGCCTCGCCTCCCCGGCCCGAGTTCAGCACCTGCTGAACCCACCCCCACGTGTTATGCCTGCACGTGGGGGTGGGTTGTATGTGTGCGCCTCAGGGGTGCAGGATCTCCTCGCAGTCTCTGGGACTGGTTGATGCTCCTCGGGGCCGGGCGTGGGTGTTGCTCCACGGGTTCTGGCTTCTCTGGGGGCTGGGGTGTCTTCTGTGGCTGCAGGGCGGGGTGCTTGGGGCTTTCCTGCAGGTGTTGGGTGTCTATACGGCTGGGGGACTCAGGGGTGGCTTCGGGGCCCTTTCTGCTGCTTGGAGGCGCTACGATATAACACCGACCTCATACACCAGAACCAATTGGGACAAATCCTGTACAATCACCGGTGGACCCTTCCCACATACACATGACATGCTCACACACACACACATACAGGCAGACTTATCACAGGCACACACACACCACCAGCACCTGCTTTGAACACACCCCAAAACCCTCCTGGTTACAGCCCTCTCCTTTTCTCCCTCATTTACTGCCACTATGACAGGAAGAGGCCACGTGACCAATTGCTGTTCCAGTTTTCATGGACTTTATTAACTCTGTTTTGGAGATACATGTAGTCGTCTGATGTTTCTATGTTTACGTTTTTCCATGTACATGTTTGTTTCTATGTTTATTTGTCCCACCCGTGGTGATTCTCCCCCTCTTAGAGAAGTGATTAGTTGTTTATAGACCCAAACACAGCTCTTGTCATTCCACAGCTCATCCACAGGACAGAGTGGTTGCAGCAGTTTGTGATGATTAAAGAATTAATAAAGAGTTGCATGGCAGGTTGAGAAGTTGAACTCCGCTTGCAGACTAACTCTGTGCTAGAAGCAATGGCACAAACACTGTGTTGTATACCCAGCATGCTGACAGCACAGGTTTAAAAAAAGATACGGCAAAGATAGATTCTGCAAAGAGAGATACTAGATAAATAGATACTGGATAGATAGATACTGCATGGATAGATACTGCATAGATGGATAGATACTGTAAAGATAGATACTAGATAGATAGATACTGGATAGATACTGCATTGATAGATACTAGATAGATAGATAGATAGATAGATAGATAGATAGATAGATACTGCAAAGATAGATGCCTGATAGATGCTAGATAGATAGATACTGCATAGATAGATACTGCATAGATTTTACTACTGCATAAATAGATACTGGATAGATAGATACTGCATACATAGATAATAGATAGATGATACTAAATAGATATATAATGCATAAATAAATAGTGCATAGATAGAAACTAGATATATAGATACTGAATAAATCGATACTAGATAGATATTGCATAGATAGATACTCGATAGATAGATAGATAGATACATAGATAATGCATAGACAGATACTAGATACATAATAGATGGATTGATACTGCATAGATACATACTAGATAGATAGATACTGCATAGATAGATACTTGATAGATAGATGCTGGATAGATAGATACTGCATAGATACCGTAGATACTGGATAGATAGTGAATGTTAGAGATATGGTAGAGGTACTGTTAGTCAAGGAAGGTGCATCCCCTCCCGGTGGCTGACACCGCACTGACAGTCCACCCTGGCTTCACCTCCCTCACTCCAGGACCAAGGGTCCAGCTGGGGGGAGTCTGAACTGATTGGTGGGAGGCAGTGGAGGGGGTGGAGGTAGCGGAGGGCGTGGAGGGGGTGGATGGGGAGAGGAGCAGGCAGGGAGGGTTGTCAGGAACTGCTTTGATTTACCTGTTCATTCCTTAACTCCTGCTTCTCTGTTTTGTTAAAGCCCAGTCCAGAAGCCCCTCAGTAGTACTGTGAACGTTTTGGGTTGAGAACCCCAGTTTGTTGCCTTTTTTTTTTTGTAATGTGGAGGGAGGGACAGAGGGAAGGAGGGAGGGAGGGACAGAGGGAAGGAGGGAGGGAGGGACAGAGAGAGAGAGAGAGAGAGAGAGAGAGAGAGATTGACAGATGTGAGGATGAGTAGAGACAAAATGAAAAGGGGGCCAAGCAATGAATAAGGACCCAGCTGTGTGTGTGCGTGCGTGTGCACTTTGAATGCTCTCTGGACTTATGTAACAGCGGGTTCACGTGTGTCCGGAAGCCAAGGTGTGTGTGTGTGTGTGTGTGTGTGTGTGTGTGTGTGTGTGTGTGTGTGTGTGTGTGTGTGTGTGTGTGTGTGTGTGTGTGTGTGTGTGTGTGTGTGTGTGTGTGTGTGTGTGTCATGTTTGACTGCACACTGCGCCACAGCACACCTTCACTTATTCATCAGCACACACACACACACACACACACACACACACAAAGAGCCCTCATCTAAAATGGATGAGCTCTAATGGACCCCAGGTCCGTGGCAGCCTGCAGTGTGTGTAGTGTGAGGACACGCCCGTACGCGCCCGGCGCTCGGACCCCGTTTCGCCTCCCGTACGTGAAGGTCCGTATTCCGAGCATTTGATCACTGCCTCCAGTGGGTGACAGCGGTCGGGAGGGTCCGGCTCCGAGTTGCCAACGGAATTCCCCCGAGAATCATTTCATTCCGTCTGAATTATTTATTCGGGGGGGAATGCGGAAGTGTAAAGTTCAGTCGTATTTATTTTGATATGTGCCAGGCGCCTTGACCTTTTTTTTTTTTTCCCCTCCACATTAATTTAAAACCGGGGTAATTATTTCCGCTGTGTGACTCGTAGATTCATTTGCTCTCTCTCTCTCTCTCTCTCTCTCTCTCTCTCTCTCTCTCCCTTTCTCCCCCTCTCTTTCTCTCTCTCCCTCTCTCTCTCTCTCTCTTCTCTCTCTCTCTCTCTCTCGCCCGCCCGCCCGCTCAGTCCGGCCGTCCGGGCTCCGCTGACGTGTCGGGCCCACGGCGCCCGTGTCCCCTGAGGCCACGCGTATGCGGATGCTTTTTGAAAACATGGCATCTCCTCCGTGTTTTGCCTCCCGTGTCCACCTCCCGAACCGGGGCCGCGGGTCCGGTGCCTTTTATTTTTTTATTTTTATTTTTGGGAGCCACCTGCCCCCCCTCTCTCTCCCTCCCTCTCCCTTTCTCTCCCTCTCTCTCTCTCTCTCTCTCCCTCCCTCTCCCTTTCTCCCCCTCTCTTTCTCTCTCTCCCTCTCTCTCTCTCTCTCTCCCCTCTCTCCCTCCCTCTCTCTCTCCCACTCCCTCTCCCTTTCTCTCCCTCTCTCTCTCCCTCCCCCTCCCTCTCTCTCTCCCTTTCCCTTTCTCTCCCTCTCTCTCCCTCTCCGCTCCAGATTCAGAACACCGTAAACTGCACTTACACCGTTTCAGTGCTTACAATGCTTGGATTTGCACACACACACACACACACACACACACACACACACACACACACACACACACACACACACACACACACACACACACGGGCGCACAGTACAAGTACAACAACATCCATCAAACACACAAATAAACAGATAACGCAGATAATGCTGTTGCTTACAAAATCGCATTCACACTGTGTTCTCTACTGAGGTGATGAGTTACACACACACACACACACACACACACACACACACACACACACACACACACACACACACACTCACACACAAAGGACTAACCACACACTTAAGATCCCTGTTTAGATCTGTTCTGATTTCCAGTCTTTGTAGCGTGTGTTTGTAATCCCTCCATCCTCTCGATTCAGTGCAAGCTGGAGTGCTGTCAGATGTTCCACACGCACACACACACACACACACACACACACACACATCCATACTCAATCTCACACACTCTCTCTCTCTCGCTCTCTCTCACTACATCTCACACTCACACAAACACTCACACACACACACACACACACACACACACACACACACACACACACAAACACACACACACACATTCACTCACACACACACACACACACACACACACACACATACTCTCTATCTCTCTCTATCACACACACACGCACACACCCACACACTCCATTAAATTCCATCACTATGACGATCAGGGTCAAGTGGTTCTTAGTATTTCTCTTTTTTATTTATATTTTTTTGAACCTGAACACCATCCTGGATGAGATTGGTTCCTGGAAGCATGATGTGCAGCTCATGGCGTTTTGTAAGATCCGGTGCTTTGGAAACAGCTCATGTTTAAAGAGACCCGCAGTGTGACCCTTTTTTTTCTGTTCTTTTTTTCATTTTCAAGGTTTTGATTATTTCTTTTTAAATGACACCGTGTTGATGTTTTATTTATTCAGCGATTTCCATCTGCACCCGTGGTTACCACCAGCACATATGTCATTTTTTTTACCAGCAACACTCAGATTTATACAGTAACTCAATAGATATTCACTCTTTTTTAGGCCAGTACGGTGGGGGAAAGGGATATTTTGAATTCAGTGTTTTGTTTTTTATTCGTTTTGTTTTTTTTCTCCCCTCCTTCGGGCATATTGGAAGAATCGTGCAGTGAAGTGCAAAAAAGTTTGTCAGGTCTACAGATTGCATCTCATTAGAAAGAGTCGCAAGTTGAGAAGGAATCACGATGCACCTCCCGGCCCAATAAAAACCCAAATCTCACACACTCCAATGACTACTGTACATATTCATTTTTTATACTTTATTGCGTCTTTCTGTCTGTCTGTCTCTCTGCCTGTCTGTCTGTCTTCACTTACAATATAATATACACAGTGTTCATATTCCACAGACCTATACTCATTTCATCGCTTTTTCCTATTTACAGTTTTTATTAATTACATACAAAAGCGGAACGATAAGGAAATAACAGCCAATGATAAAAGAAATAAAAACAACCAAGCCATTTAAAAAGGCCTAACCGTAAAAAAATAAAAACAATTGATGTATTTAACAGGTTATGTTAATTAGATATGTATTTAGATGGATGGATGCTTTATTGTTCCCCGGAGGGAAATTGTGGTGTCCCAGCAGCTCACAGCACAACAATGATGAAGTTATACGAATGGAATCAAAAAAAAAATTGGAAATATCAAATAAATCAAATTTTCTTTACAAAATATAGATAAAATGTAATAGCAAACATTATCAAAAAGAAAAATCTAAAAGATATAAACACCAAATAGACCGTTAAATATATGTAAATACAGTATTTTTTAGATTAGAAATGTTTGCGATGTAGCTCTAGCCAATAGATGATGGCTACCCTAGTCACCCCTCCATGTTCTCTCCGTCCCCCAGGCCCGCCCTCTCCGCCCAGGGAGCTGGTCCACACCCTGAAGCAGTCCACGCTGATCCTGGACTGGGCGGCTCCGTCGGACTCGGGCGGCCGGGCGGACCTGACCTACAGCGTGGGCTGCCGGCGCTGCGTGGGGCTGCGCTGCGAGCCGTGCGGGGCCTCCGTGGGCTTCGTGCCGCAGCAGGTGGGCCTGACGGAGCGCACGGTGACCGTGGTGAGCCTGCTGCCCAACACCAACTACACCTTCACCGTGGAGGCCCTGAACGGCGTGTCCGAGCTGCTGCCCAGCAAGAGGTTCTACACCCAGGTCAACGTGTCCACCAGCCTGCCCGGTGAGTGGCCGTACGGGGGCCACAGGGACGCGGTGGGGGGCGTTGGGGAACGACGGCAATTTGTCCTTAAAGTTTGGAATTTGAAATTGAAATCTGAGGCCTTTCTGACTTCACGTCACGGTGCCCGATTGGAGTCCCGTCGGAGGTTTGGAGCCGTTACTTTCCAAACATAACACTACTTTGTTGCTGATCTTCAACCGATTTAATATTTCAGTTTAAAACGCGCTGGTGTAATTGAGTTGAATTGAGCCTCTCTTTGACAGGAGGGACACGGCCAAGAAAGCGGCGGACAATTTCTCTGTATATATAACACAAAGATGATAAAAGGCATCGCGCCACAATAAAAAACCCTCGAAACGGTATTGTTTGACCTTGGAACAAATGACCCCACGTGTGTTGTGGGAGTCGACCAAATGCGGCCGTAGAAACGAAAGTGTAAAAGGAGTTTCTTCGCCCCGGTGCCAAGCCGCTCTCAATTGGAGGCTACAACGGTGAGTGGGAGCGTTTGAATTGCTGAGAGCACGGCACAACGTGTCCAGCCCATAATTACAACACCTATTCCTGGGCTCTGGCTGTGAATGACATACAGTCCATTCGATGCCGCCGCGAAAATGCACTTGTTCTTCTGAAAAATGAGACGAAAGTGTCCTCTCAATGACTCTCGATAATCCCAGATCCACGTAAATAAATATAATAATAAAATCAATATATTTTTTGACGGCGGACAAAATGAAAAAATGATTAGAGCCCCCGACACCCAAAACGGAGAACACGCCGACGGACGTACGCGCCCACACACACCCGTACACACCCAGATCAATAGGTGTATCGCAGGTCTCCACCTTCACAGTACCGGGCTCGCCGCCCTTCTCCGTCGCCGTTGACAACCCGGAGCATCAAAAACGGCGGCAGGCGGAAGGTGATACCGCTTTCACCGGCGGACGCCTCCGCCGGGCCATCGGTCAGCGGCATGAAAGAGCACTTAGCCGAGCGGCTCCTCATCACCGTGCGCGGGAGTCCAGCTGTGAAACTAGAAGCTGCCTCCCACGGAGGGAACAAGCGGCAAGGCGGGGAGGCATCCCAGAATAGGTGCGCGCGTTCTCACACGCAGGGGCGGACACACCTCGACATCGTGCGCTCGGCAGCAAGACGGTAATCGACGCATCACGCTGTCGTGGAAAAGTTCCCCGAGTGCAAACTGTCGCGGCTACGTGGGCGGTGACCTCTGACCCCGGGAGGAAATAAACGGATCATCTTTGTAAGAGTTCCACTTGGTACAGGGGGGGGGGGGGGGGGAACGTGTCCTTAAAACTGCCTCTTGAGTTAAGTCCTCAATCGGTTCATGCGATGACGCTTGATGGGCCTCCAGTGGCGCGTTGCGGAACATCACACTCCGTGACCGTCGCTCCCCTCAGAGGAGCGGCGTGACCGTAATCCTGCCCGCTCAGCGCCGCCGCCTGTGGCCGGGACTGGTGTTGCAACCGGTTTCATCTCTTGTTTTCTTTTCAACGACGCGGTTCAAACCCGGCGCCCGGCGACTGGATCTATTAAAATTGATTCCCTATTGTCTAACCGCGATGCCGTGCAATTTTCTTTCGACGGGGCCTGTTTACTCAGGGGTTCGGCGGGAGCTCCGCGGCGCTAATCTTTCATTTTGAGACGCATTAGAGGGGGGGTAAAAAAAAAACCAACATAAAAAAAGGTTCTCGGCGCGACGAGAGAGTGGCGAAGGCGGGGGAGCTGAGAGGGAAGAGCAACAATGAGAAAATGAGAGCGGGGCGGTGTGTGTTGTTCCCTAATTGGTATTTAGCCCAGAGAAATGGTTCTGCGTAATGAACGGAGAGGAGTGGTTTCACGCCGTGGGGCTGACTGGTTACTTTTAATGGTGGTTACCATGATGCTCGCTTTGACAGCACTGTGTGTGTGTGTGTGTGTGTGTGTGTGTGTGTGTGTGTGTGTGTGTGTGTGTGTGTGTGTGTGTGTGTGTGTGTGTGTGTGTGTGTGTGTGTGTGTGTGTGTGTGTGTGTGTGTGTGTGTGTGTGTGTGCGTGCGCGCGCGGTTGGGGGTGCACGCAGGCTCGGCACGAGCTGTTTTAAAAGCGGTATTGACTTTTGATCGGGTGCATCTGTGCTTTAGGAACTGTTGGAATGCGAGGGAGTTAATGGGGCCTGCGTTGTGTCCTCCACTCCTTTGCTGACCAACTGTGAAATGAAGGGTCATGCAAGTGTAACAGTTGGACTGGTGTGTGTGTGTGTGTGTGCGTGCGTGCGTGCGTGCGTGCGTGCGTGCGTGCGTGCGTGCGTGCGTGCGTGCGTGCGTGCGTGCGTGCGTGCGTGCGTGCGTGCGTGCGTGCGTGCGCCCTATGGACAGTACAGAGCGCCCACAGCAGGTTTATCATGGTGACAGTTTCTGACCTTTTTATTTATTGAAAAAAAAATTATAAAAAGAAAAAAATATTTTAATTTTAAATCACATGTGCAGATCTATATATATATATATATTTTTTTTAGTTGTATTATTTATGTAATTATATTTGTATTGATTTATTTACTTTATTTTTATTATATATAGCAGAGCAAATCATGGAGTGTATTCTGGGTGTCAAGCAACCCGAAAAAACCCCCGCAAAATGGCCTAGGTTTTTTTAATTTTATTTTATTTCTTCTTTATTTTAGTTTTCTATTTCCCTCATTCCCTCAGTGTCTCCTGAGTGGTTGCCATGCGGTTATTATGGGGTGTTAGGCAGTGTTCATGTCATCCAGAGGGATTGAACAGGGGGTTAGAGCGTGTGTTTGAAAGGGTTTAAGAAGACTTCTGCAGTCAGACGGGATTTAGAAAAGAGAGGGAGGGAGGGGCGAGGGAGGGAAGGGGGGGGGGGGTAGACATAGATAGATACAGAGAGAACGTGATACTTTTCGTGCTAGTTTTGATGAGTACTATTTAAACCACGATGCTACTATCTCACTCTCCGTTTGGTGTGTGTGTGTGTGTGTGTGTGCGCGCAATAAGACCGCATGCCATAATTTCAGACTGACCTTTGTAAATACTGCAGCAGGGATTTGGAGCAAAGCTAACATGAGCAACACACACACACACACACATACACACACACCCGCACACACATCAAAAACACATATTCACGTAACGTATTCACATAACTGGAGACCCACACATTCATTGTCCCCCACACACACACATACTGTATTATGCTCGCTCTCTCTCTCTCTCTCTCTCTCTCTCTCTC
>NC_137193.1:10693932-10703932 GCF_960531495.2 Zeus faber | reverse complement strand
TGTTTAAATTAAATTAGTTTCATCAACATAATGAGGTATTTGAGTACAATATCCTATTGTAAATATCCAAATGTTCTGTAATACTGTGTGCGTGTGTGTGTGTGTGTGTGTGTGTGTTGCCTTAATCAGGGAAACCCCATTGAAAACACACACATTCTGTTGCAATGCAAGTACAAATACATTTAAATCTGACAAAAGGGAAGTTCTTAAATATACAAAACACAGTGTGCAAGGTAATAGCATGTGATCATATGCCTGTGTGTGTGTGTGTGTGTGTGTGTTCCGTTTCTGTGTGTGTGTGTAGGTCAAACGGCTGCCTGTGAAAACAAGCCTAAAAATTAGGATAGTTGTTTCATACTGTGTGTTTGTGTCCATCGGAATCGAATATGCATAATAATAATATAATTATAATAATGCACATAATAACAACAAAATGTTCCTTCATTCATTCACCCGTGTGTTTTGAAGTCATGTGACTAGCTTGGGTGCTCGTTTTCGTTTCTTCGTTTTGCTTTATGAATGAAACCCCCTCAACTGTCGGGGGAGAGGCAACGCCGCCGTTCCTCCGCCAATGAGTGTTTGTTCCTCCTCCTCCTCCTCCTATCTTCCCTCCACTCGTCCTCCTCGGCAGACACTCGGAGCCTCTTTGGCTCCTTAATTAGAAGTGATGGGGAGGTGAGGCTCCAGCGGGCACACAGTGAATGGAGTCATCAAGCTACTTTTCAGGACGGCGGCCCGGCCACTTAAGACGCTTTGTCGCCCTGTGATGGGAATTTTAATTGCCTACCTCTCACTTCCTATAATTGGAGTCTATGAAGAGGCAACTCAGGGTCTTTAGCGCGCGCGTGCGTGCGTGTGTGTGTGTGTGTGTGTGTGTGTACGTGTGTGTGTGTGTACGTGTGTGTGTGTGCGCGTGCACAGTTGATGATGTTTCTTTAGTTTTCTTTGCCCAATTTCCCCTCGTTGTGGCTGAATTGTGGCGTGGGTGCAAGAACCCCCAAACATTAAGCTCTTGAAGGCGATAGTGTTATATGCATCTATATAGTTATAATCAATGTCACAATACCGATGTCGATATTATGATATTTTGGTTATCATAATATTTTGATGAAGTTAAATGTTGTCTTTAAGGCTTCATTGACTACAGCATCGTCATTTTCAGAACTTTTGTTTTTAATTGATTTTTGTTGTTTTCTTCTTTTCTATACTATACTACTATACTATACTATATATATATATTTATTTCATATTGGTTTATTGTACCAATTTACAACAAATGTATTGTTCTTAAAAGCGTAGATTTTTACACAATTCAGGCCTGTTTTCATTTTTGATTATTTTTCTGGAATTTCCAGAATCCCCCCCTGTGGGATTAATAAAGTGTTATGTTATCTTTAAAGGTGCAGTGTGTAGAATGTACAGAACGGACTTGGCGGAAATGGAATATAATATTAATAAATATGTTTTAATTAGTGTATAACCCACGAAAATATGAATCGTGTTGGCGTTACCTGAGAATGAGCCATTTATATCTACATAGGGAGCGCGTCCCCTTCCACGAAGGCCGCCATGTTGCACCGCCATGTTTCTACAGTGGCCCAGAACGGACAAAGGGTGGGGGGAGTTCGGTTTGTTGCGATCTGCAACCTCACCTCTATTTGCCACTAAATTCTACACACCGCACCTTTAAATGACCAATAATACGTTTTTTTTATCAACATCATCTGGACCTAGATGATCGTATGCAATACTTGCATGAAAGCAAAACACACACACACACACACACACACACACAAGAGTTGCCCCGTATTAAGTGTCGCAGCTGCTCCAGCGCTTCCTTTGGTGAGCATCCTCCTCGAGAGACCTCGTTGTGAAAAATCCCTCCTTTCATCCACCGTCTCATTGTGCAGTCGTCAAGTATCAATATCTGGCTTTTTGTGGGGGTTGAAGCGTTGACGGCTTCCCCTGCTGGTAGGGAACGGTAACATCTGCCCTCATTGTCCATGTCAGTGAAGGGGGTCGAGAGGCGGCTGTCGCTCCCGATGTCTGTCTCCCAAAAAACAGTGGGCAGCTCACTGACAGGCGGCGCAGGTCGTCAAGCTCACACGCACGCACACATGCACGCACGCACACATGCACGCGCGCACACACACATGCGCGCACGCACACATGCGCGCACGCACACATGCGCGCACGCACACATGCGCGCACGCACACATGCACAACTGTCCACATGGACTTTCCTTCAGTTGACACTGACAACTTTTCAAATGCATTTAATTTGCTTTTGAAAGCTGCAAGCTAGCTGTGTGTGTGTGTGTGTGTGTGTGTGTGTGTGTGTGTGTGTGTGTGTCTGTGTGTGTGTGTGCGCGCCCGCGCGCGCCTTGTGTACCAAAATATTGTTTTATATTCAAGTGCCAGTGTGTCTCCATCTTAGGGTGCACTTTCTGTGAACTTTCCTCTGCTTTGAAAAGGTTCGACTGTGCTTACGCTGTGGGTTTGTGAGAAGTAACAAATGAGCAGGTGTGTAGAGGTGTGTAGAGGTGTGTGTGTGTGTGTGTGTGTGTGTGTGTGTGTGTGTGTGTGTGTGTGTGTGTGTGTGTGTGTGTGTGTGTGTGTGTGTGTGTGTGTGTGTGTGTGTGTGTGTGTGTGTGTGTGTGTGTGTGTGTGTGTGCACAGGTGCATGGATTTTCATTTACTTCAGCTGTCTAGTCTGTCAGGATGGATAGAGCGCCATGCCTTCGCTGCAGCCCAGCTCCTGCAGAAAGTGTGTGTGTGTGTGTGTGTGTGCGTGTGCGTGCATCATGGTTTATTTTTGTGTTTTAGAAGGTTCACCACCGGCAAAGTCTGTCTGGCTTAATGGACTTGACGTGATCCCACCACATACACGCCTTTCATGGGGGTTGTGGGGGGGGGGGAATCCCCAACTGCCCTGGGGTGTTGGGCTTGGGCTCTGAACGCTTCACGGCTCCTTGTTTGTTTAGTTTTGTTTGTTTGTTTTGGTTTTCGTTTTGCGCGTGCTGGGAGAAGATTAGGAACCCGTCGCCCAATCACGAGCGCGTTATCTCCACGCCCGTCGTCGAAATCCAGCGATCATCCGCGTTGGTCGAGCGGCTCTTGTTTGAGCGCACCACTCGTGACGCGGCGGTGCTTTCTGTTGTCCTTTTGTATTTTTCCTTTCTTTGTCCTTTAATTTTAAGGGTCGCGTAATTAAATGTTGGAAATGTCACCGAAGCCGGGTCAGTCCTCCGTCGAACAAAAACGTCGATCTAATTACTTTGGTTCCACTTCCGAGGAGCCCGACGCTGACTTTGAGAAGCGGTTGCCGAGTTGCGAACCGCGCATCGGCCGTCGGTCGCCAAAGCCGACCAGACGAGCCGAAATTGCAGGATTTGATTAATCTCATAATTGAGCGACTCCACAGTGCTGTAATCGGAGTCGGGGCAACCAGATCGCACGACATGGTCGGCAGTGGCCCCGATCTGGTTTCCCGGGGCAACTGGGCAACTGTTATCACCGAGCTCTCGCAACTTCTGTTGCCGAGGCAGCGTACAGTATATCGACGCCTGTTGTGTGTGTGGCTGTGTCGGTCTCTTGGTGCTTTTATTAGATCTTCATGTGTCGGCGTGAGAGAGGGTTCCTGCTCCCCCTTAGCTTTTCTTCCACTCTCTCTTTCCCTCGCCCACCTTCTGACTGACACATTTAATCAGGCCATCACATAGATGCCAGTGCACGCACACACACACAACACACACACACACACACACACAAACACACACACACACACACACACACACCTTGTTCCAGGTATTGTTGCATATAATCCTGTACTTTGGAAGGAAATCATCCCCCCTCGCAGATCGAAATCGTGTCTGTGTGTGTGTGTGTGTGTGTGTGTGTGTGTGTGTGTGTGTGTGTGTGTGTGTGTGTGTGTGTGTGTGTGTGTGTGTGTGTGTGTGTGTGTGTGTGTGTGTGTGTGTGTGTGTGTGTGTGTGTGTGTGTGTGAACTAGTCAGTACCATTTTTCTTGAGATGCATTCTGGGTAATACCTCCCATCATCCTCTTCCTCATCTCCATGGCCTTTCTTCTGCTCCTATTTTGGGAATAGCAAAGTAAGTGTACATTTTGCTTGTGTGTGTGTGTGTGTGTGTGTGTGTGTGTGTGTGTGTGTGGGCGCTGCCGGTGGGATGCTGATGGAGCAGATTAGAAGGAGTGTTGCAGGGGGTTGGGGGAACGGGTTGCCAGATAGTGCTCCACTGCTGCGGCCAGGTTGATATGCACAGATTGGAACAGTGCACGCCGTTGCCAGATAGTGGGAGACCCCGCAACAACGCTCGGCCCGGGAGACGGATAGGGAAGGAATTTAGTTATCAGGAGGATCATACTGCTGACAAATTCATATTCTATGTTCCAATTCACAGCTTGGGTTCATCACATTGGACCATATGGTGCTTTATTTCATCTCATTTCACCCCTTATTTATTTCTCGGGATACATTCAGGAATGAACCCTAATTGTCAATGATGCCGAAGTCAGATGCAGAAATAATTACAATCAAACAAATAAGGAAATAAAAACAACTAAAATAAGTCAAGAAGACAATCACAAAGCAAACATCAAGATTGGTTAAAACAATTCCGAGTACAAACCTCGTTAATTAGTTACATTCTAAAACAATGATATTTGTCCGCATATTTTTAAAATCTCCCAACGGTATCAGCCAATCAGTATTTCAAGCGCATTGAAGGTTGTTCCACGAGTCCGGAGCACAGAATTTAAAAGCAGTCTTTCCGACCTCGGAGTTGACCCGCGGAACAACTGATGTAAACCCGTCCTGAGAGCGGGTTTGACACGGATATGGATGTGATGTAGGTGAAACGGTATTAAGGTTAATATTCCAGAGGTCTGCCGTGAGTGTGTTTTGTGTGATTCTCCTTCGTTCATCATTAAGTTACAGAATAAAACCGTATATCACAGGTATGGTATCATTTGGCAGGTCTGCTGAATCAGACACATACACAAACAAGGGGCGTGCACTTCGTGGTCCATGCATAAGAGAGGTGGATAAATGGATGGAGGTATCAATCGATAGATGCATAGGTGGGTGGATGGATGGGTGGATGAATAGACAGATGGATAATTGGATGGACGGATAAATAGATCATTTGATTGATGGATAGCAATGATGCACCGGCTTATCGGCCATACGGATGTATGGCCGATATGCCGGCAAAGCCGGCAAGTCGGCAAATAAGACGCCGTTCACCAGGTCTCCCGGCACAATAGCACCTTACATCTCCGGATCCGCCCTCCTGACGGGTTAGAAGGCCCCAAGTCTATCTAGTGTTTCCCACACACAAAAAATCTGATTCAGGCCCCTTAGGCCTGCAGTGTGAACGTAGCCACATTGCAGAGGAATGAAGGATTTAGAATAGCGGTTAGTTTTATGAACAGGTAAAAGATGACGACTCCCTGATGGCAACAGAAAAAAAAAGAAAAATCACTTGCAAGAACATGTCCAGAAGAAGCCAAAATAATTGCTGCTTTTTTGGAATTTGTTGGTTGCACAATGAATTCCTACCTCTTTGTTTCAAGCCGGCGATCTCATAACAGATTTTAACAACGCTGTTCAGGCTGTTTCTGTATTTTGCTGTGAGGCCAAGAAACCCGCAGATAAAAGAAAAAACCCGGGAGACTCGATGGAAGATCGATAAAAACGACAGAGGATGACAGGGCTGACAGAAAAGGAATTCAGTTGGCGGAGAAGGGGGAATTCTCTTTTGGCCCCGCTTCGCAACAGCCTCAGTATTCACATCAAACTCAAGGTGATCGTAGTAATCAGTACCCAAATATGTTCGATGATGATGGTAACCTCGTGGGCTACATCGTTTTCCATGGTGTAAGCACTTCCACACTTCGTTTATGTACGATGCACACTTTGGCTGCATGTCTGTTACGTCTGAAATCAGCGATTGGTTCCCTGGTTTTAGATACGTTTGAGTCCAAGAAGTTGTTATCACACCAAAAAATGAAAATCAGCGAGAGCATTCCGTGGTCCGAGTCTGAACCTCGGAGAAGGGACGGCCCTTTACGGGAGGGAAACGCTAGAAGATTTCAAGATCGCAGGGATTTGTGACCCACCGCAGCAAAGGCCGCCATCTTGCGCATTTCTGCACAAATGGCCAGGAGCAGCCAAATAAGTTGAAAAAACCTTTCGTGGAAGGAAAATTTGATTTTTCCAGATTCGTGTTCCTTTGTGTTTTTTTTATCTCTCAATGTTTTTTCAGAACCGAGTTTCATTTATTAATAGTAGAACATTTTTAAACCGTTGAGTTAAATATTCCCGTTGGATTACATGGGGAATCGCAGTTCACTTACCGAGACGCTGAACAACGCCGATCCATGGTTCCCTTTAAAGCGAGCGTCCAGGTGAAGATCATTCCTCCGTATTCCATGTGATGTCAAGTCACAACGTGAAACCTCTTTGGTTGAATTCAACCCCTATATCGTACTACTTTCACACACACGGAGCCATTGTTGTGAAAAGGCGTAGAAGAAGAAACCATCGCGTCGACACCTACGTCACTTCCATATACAGACCGTTAAACTTTCTTCTCCGTGTCGTTATGGATTACGCAAAGCGGGTGGAGGAAGCTCTGAATCATATCTCGGACCTTAATCTGACCAGTGCGATGGATCCAAGTCAGTGTAAGCAGCGCGTACTGGACTTAATTTACCCGGATGATAGTTCTCCGACAGCGACGCGGAGAAAGGCATCGACGCTGAATCTGATTTTACTCTAAACTTGGGAGAACATTTCAAACAGCGGATTTCATCCCGAATGTGACGATGTAATGGAATATTTTCAAGAACCACCAGAGGAGACCGACGATACGCCCGTCGTTTGTTACAACGGAAGAAGTTGATGACGTGATGAAGTCCGTTGAGGTTGGTGACAGATTTTCAGATTTCAGATTTTCTGAGACTCATAATATTGATGGACTCTACATTTTGTTGTGTTGTCCGTGCTTTTAAACTCCTAAATAATTCCACCTTTATAAAATATGTATATTCTTACTGTTAAATAAAAGCTTTTTTAAAAACAAAAATAGTTGTGTTGTTGACGCTGTTCGTGATTGGCCCATCCTGGAGTATGTTAAGTAGCCATGAGGCTTTGTTTGTCCTCCAACCTCATTTGCATTCTGGGAGCTGGCTGAATGAACCTGGTGTGGGTAAAACTTTCAAGGTGAATCTATCTCAGAATCACAGTTTGCCACACCCTTGTCATTAACAAGTCATAGCTTTAAAGATATTTGCTTGATTTGCAGAAGTAACACCTTGTTTGGAAGCTCTGATTCTCCACTTTCAAATGATGCGAAAATGAAAAAAAGTCGAAAGCCGCCAAATGACCTTTAAGTACAGTGGTGGATCTCCAACGCGTTCCCGACTGACGACAATATCGCGGTCAGGAGAGAGGCAGACGTTTTCGGGAAGGTGGTGTTTTTCAAAGCGGGAGGAAAAAAGTCGTTCAAAGTATTTGGGAGATCAACGTCCTTTATTCCCTCAGTATTAAAGAGGTTTGTCACTGTCCCTGTTCCTCTGAGTGATGGAGGACCGAGAGTTGATTCACGTCCAAGCTGCCCTGCGAATCGCGGCTCCTGTACTTATGTTCCACCTCGTCCTTGTACGTTCTTTTAACTTTTTTTGTCTCATTCCGCACTTCTTTGCTCATTAGTTTCGTCTCCCGGCTATTCCCCGTGTAAAAATAAATAAATAAATAAATAAATAAATAAATAAATAAAATAAATATATTGTTTTTTCTTCTTGTTTATGACGTTTTTTTTTTGTTCTTTGATTACCCATGCGTTGTTATTAGGGGAGACTGTAATGTTCTCAGAGGGAGTGTTGGTGTTCACACAGAAGGATGTGTATGAAGAAGCGGTTTGTGCCAGTTCATTTAAGTCAAAGCAAGTTAACAAGACGTCCCAATCTGTGCAATCAACGCCAGGTTGTAAGCTGGAAATGCTGTTTTTTTTTATTTTTTTATTTTCATCCGGCATTTCACTGTTTTTATTGTTTGCGCTCGTGCAAACAGGCTTGTAGATCGGCAGGAGGAGTTTACTGTTGTGATAGGATGCTCCGAAAGGAGGCGTAGGCGGGGAACTGCAAGCGCCAGGCACTGAGCCATAGCACAAGACATCAGTTTTAAACATCGGTATCGGCCCACCATTTCGCAATCGGTACATCCTTAATGGAAAGATAATTGGACTGATGGATGGACAGATGGATGGAGGGATATATAGATAATATGGTGCATGGATGGATGGATGGATACATGATATCCATTGGCAACATCGAAACCCCAGAAATGTTGGCAGTTGTATTTTGTAAATTCAATGAATTAGGAGAACATAGCTGAATTAAGATAAACATGTAAATACATATCTTTATTCATTATTTTACTAATACCATAATTATTGTACATTTGCTGATATTGACAAAAAAATGTTATCCACGACAAGTCGATTGTTGCCAACAGCGTCGACTAGTTGTTATAGGCGACTTGTTGACTAGTTGGTGATGCCCCTACAGATTGTTAGCGTTGAACAACTGCAAACACATTTAAAAATAACTGTGAACGAGGAGCGGCGGTGGAGTTTTGCTCCAGGTCGACGGAGCGCTGGAGCGCTGTGGGCGGGACGTCGAGATGGAACCAAAAGCAAAACTCAAACTCCCGTGGGAGGAAGGAAGGGCAGTGGGAGACGTGTGGGTGAAAAAGCCAGAATCCCATAAAAAGCTCGGAACCTCCATGTTGACTTTATACTGGATCATTATTTAAAGCAGGAACATTGAAGCCACTCTCTCTGTCCCCGCAGGAAATCGTGATTTTGCGATCGCAGCAATTAATGCAATTAACTCGACTTCGATCAGCACGTACAGTATAACTCTTTTTTTTCCACTGATTGTAGTAAAAAAATTAAAAAAAAAACACTTTTTGAAATTTGAGCTTAATGTGGGGAAAAACATTTTAGAAAGTGTGAACTTTTGAGAGAAACCGCTGCAAAATCAACAACCACTCTGTACTGTGAGATAGGGAGTGATCGGGGCGTAAAGCCAGCCCTGCAGGGCTATTTTAGATCCAGGGCAATTCATAAAACACTGGGGGCTAAAGCCCACGCCTCTGGCCACATATGGTGCATATTTCTGCACATGGCTTAAACAAAACAAAGTATGATCTATAATGAGAGTCTTGTGAGTCGTGACTCAGATTCCACCCAGGTCACTATTTGGCAACTTCCCACTTCACATTGAGTTTACCTATCCATCTATGTAGGGCTGCCCCCTGGAAGTCAACGAGTCGAAGCATCAGTCGGAAACCCGTTTTCAAGTCGAGCGGTCGTTATTATTATGTCAGTATTTTTTTTTGTCACTCAATGTGCACTACAACAACAGGATAAAACAGATCGAAGCTTACAGAATGCACAGGGATAACATTTCAATAAGGAGTTATAAATACGGGGAATCGTCCGCGCCCGGACACGGCTCTCCGTGCTCCCCGGTGGCGGAGAGCCGGCCCCCGTTTCCTCCAAATAAAACAACTAAAAACAGGGGACGGGACACGGAGGAACGGGTCAGGACTCGTTAAAATGATTTTCCGCACGGAACGCAGGGAGGAGGGGCCATCGGGAGAGAGTCACGGAGAAAGTGTCGCCATTACGCACGGCTTTGTTCCCTAATAGCAGCAGTCGTTTCGTTCCGTGAGGACACGTTAAATAGAATAAAAACACGTTGCCGTGTCGCGCTGATCGCGGGCGCCCCCCCTCGCTGGCGCAAGCATCGTCTGTACCGCCGGGCCCCGATCACCCCCCCCCCATAGTGGAATATTTGCATTGTACAGCCGAATCCCATTTGACTGGCAAGAGTCTGGTACAGCCCTACGTCTATATGTGTAAACCATTGCATTCAATGGAAGTTAGAGAGAGAGAGAGAGAGGGGGAGA
>NC_137193.1:10676432-10688932 GCF_960531495.2 Zeus faber | reverse complement strand
TCTGGGCAGACGTTGCGCGCGCTGATAAGCCCATCACGGTCGGGTCCAGGCAATATTCTGAATATTGCGACTGTCATGGAAACGCCTCACCCCGATGGTCCTCATCAAGTGAAGCTCCAAACGGGGGCGAGCACCGCCCGATTACCACACCCGGATTCCTCCCCAATCACTCCGCTCATGGTGTTTTTTTCCCCGGGAGGCTGGAGCAGGTACTTCCCGTCCACATCCCGCCGCCCCACCATGACAACTCCAGTTTTTCAGCGATGTCATTATTCCAAACACATGTAAACGCCTCAATCGCATTGTAACCTTGACCCGACTGTTGAGCTTAATCAGGTATTTAGTGCGTGTAAACGCGCTGAGCCGTCGGTTTAGGCTGAAGCCAGACAGTCAAATCCCGAGGACTGCACGTCCGACCCCGCCCAGTCTCAGAGGGCTCAGAGGGAAGAAACATCAGACTGAATTATGAAGTGAAACAAAATGGAAAGTCAGGATGATTATCAGGCTAGCAGAGAACTGGCTTTAAAATATATATATATTTATATTTATATATATTTATATATATATATATATTTATATATTTCTCATATTTTATAATCATTTTTCTCCAAATTTTAATGAAAGAAAGAGATGGTTCTGTCTTTCTGTATTTGAGTCTGGAAACATTATGAATGAGGACGGACAGAGAAATCTCTCTCTCTCTCTCTCTCTCTCTCTCTCTCTCTCTCTCTCTCTCTCTCTCTCTCTCTTTTACCAGACTTCATATTACTGTATAAATCAATGTCTGGTTTTAATTAAAGGGGAAAAGTCTCAGAATTCACTCTACTCCTCCTCTGACCTTGGGCACTGGATTCCACATGGTTCCCAAGTCAGGGGGGGGGCGTTTGATGATGTCATCACCAGAATGCAAGCTGAAATGACTTGGGTTGTGTCGGATTAAGATAAAAAAAAATGTAATATGTAAATGTAATAATATAAGGAATGGGAAAAAAATGCAAAAAAAGATATAACAAATTATATAAAATTATAAATATAATTAATTAAATTAAATAATAAAATAATAGCAATAATGATTAACATTTAATACATTTTTGTTCAAAATACAAATAATGATTTGAGGTGTGTGATGATGCACAAGGCTTGTGGTTTGTTACAATTAAAAAAGATGAGTGATTACCTCCATGAAGTGGACAAAATGAAAATACAATTTTAACTGTATGAAATAGGCGGGGATAAGTACATTTATGGTTTGGATTCGAGACCATACCCCACCGTCCAAATTAAATCCTTAATAATTTTATGGTTTTGTGTTAAATGATATAAGGCTGTAGTTTTATTAAGCCCGACCAGGTCTCTGTTCCGAGCTTTGGGATCCTACTTTCATGATGAATGGAGAAAAAAAAAAACGAGGCACAGTATGTTAATGAATGAACAACGGCATATTTTTTTTTGCCGCAACGAGAATGTATGTCACGCCTCTGACGGGATCGGATCTTCCCCACCGTGCTCCACAGCGCCCTCTCTGGTGAGCGAGCTGCGGGCGGAGAAGATCGAGCAGAAGAGCGTGACGCTGGTGTGGAGGGAGCCGTCCTACCCCAACAGCAGCCGCACCGAGTACGAGGTCAAGTACTACGAGAAGGTACGGCCACACACACACACACACACACAACTATAGAGCAGAGCAATGTTGCCAAAATCAAATATCACAATAGTTTCCCTCCATCCTTTTAACCGTTCCTCCACCCCTTCCTCCAATCCTTCCTGTTCTCCGCCTCCATCCTCTCATTCCCCCCCCCCCCCCCCCGCATATCGGCACACTCCACGGGAGCCACTCATAACAGCTGTCACCCTCTATCTGTCAATCTCATGCTCCCTCTTCATCTACTTCCTCTCCATCACCCCCACCCCCACCACCACTTTAGTGCTCTCTCTCTTTTTCCCTCGTTCTCGCTCTCCATCGCTTTCCCTCCTTTGTTCCCTCAGCGTGCGATGTTTATTCATGTGCAAGTATGACAAGAGAGCTTGAGGGATCATGCATTGCGGGTCCAAATCATCATTACCGTATATGGTAATACCATGTACGTACATGTGGCAGAAGAACACACATGCACTTCCTGTCAGTCCTTGGTGTTTGTAAGTTGTCAGCTGGCGCTGGGCAGATTACACCACCAGTCCCAGAAATGCATCGGAGAGTGTCAACTTTTTTTTTTTTTGCTTCGTTTTTCAACATCCGGGCTTTTGCCCTCGTCTTCGCTGTAAAGCGGTCGCCGAGGGATTTGTTTTCATTTTTCTATTTATTTCTGGAAACCTTAGGCGCTGCGGAAATATTTTTTTTTTTTAATCCGAGGGTGCGTTTCTTTTTTCAGATTATTCATAGTTTTACTGACCTCGGCTCTCGCTTATGCGTCTTTGCAAAATACTTTATTGGGATGACCACAGAAACACTTGACTTTCACAACATACATTGGACCAATAGAAGCGGTTTGCCCGCATGTCTTCTGGTGTGAACGGCGTACAAGCTCCCTCCGTGGTGAAGCGGTGCGTTCGCCGCTCGGCAGCGCCGCGTCGTGTGCCGATGACAATGTTTTGGTTTCCACTCCTCTCACTTTCAAACTGTCTCGCACGTCCTCCGCACCGCGGCAGAACGCTCCGAGCCAACGGAGTGCTCGGCAAATGTATTCCTCCTCCACGCAGCATCTCGCATCTCGCATCTCTCCCACTGCCGTCTCTCCCTCTAAATACATAAATAAATAAATACTTTTTTTTTTTTTTTTTTTTTTGTCGGTTGCCTTTCCATTGTTTGTTTTAAATCATATTTTGGAGATTTGTTTTCATTTTCCGCGTAATTTATGCTTTTATGAAATCCATTTGGCTGGATGTGTTGGCAGTAAATAAAGCTTGGACTGAAACTCAAGACTCTCTCCTTCCCTCTCTCTCCCCTCTCTCCCCCTCTCCCCGCTCTCTCTCTCTCTCCCCCCTCCCTCTGTCCTCTCTCTCTCCCCCCCCTCTCTCCCCCCCTCTCTCTCCCCCTCTCTCTCCCCCTCTCCAGGAGCAGAAAGACCAGAGTTATTCCACCGTGAAGACGGCCGCCACCCGCATCAGCGTCAACAACCTCAAGCCCGGCACCTCGTACGTCTTCCTCATCCGGCCCTTCTCCACGCCGGCGCCTTCCTCGTCCCTCTCCTCCTCCCCTCTCTCCTCCTCTTCCTCCTCCACCTCGTCCACCTCCTCGCCGCCCTCCATCGACTACGGCGCCTACAGCGCCCCCCTGGAGCTCCAGACACTTGGCGAGCGTGAGTGGTTCTTTTTTTGGCGTCTCTCTCTCTCCCTCTCTCTCGCTCTCTCTCTGTCTCTCTCTCTCCCTCTCTCTCTCTCTCTCTCTCTCTCTCTGTCTCTCTCTCTCTCTCTGTCTCTCTCTCTCTTCGCCGCCGCCGGGCAGCTTGGGATATGGGTTTGTGTCGGCACCTGGCCAGCCCTCACAGAGAGGCCTGCTGTGTGTGTGTGTGTTAGAGAGGGAGGGAGGGAGGGAGAGAGAGAGAGAGAGAGGAGTTTCAGTCCACTATACTCTCACTTCCTACAGTCTCTGTAGGAAGTGAGAGTATCAGTGTCGGCAAATATGTGTGAAGATGCAGTACTTTGCCAGCGAGCTGTGAAATGGTGCCTCCGCCCGTTGGTGTCCAAGCGTTCCCACTTTGTTTTTAATCCTCGCCTGTTTTGGTCCGTTTATGGAAAAGGAGAACGATGGTATTTTTTAACACCAACATTGTTTTTCGCTCATTGAGAGTCGAGCCGAGCGACTGAAAAAGAATGTTTTGGTTCCTACAACACTGCAGTTGTCTCCCTTTGAACACCGATCTTTCTGTCATCACCCTATGTATGTATGTACAGTATGTATCTATGTATGTACAGTATGTATCTATCTATGTATGTATGTACAGTATGTATCTATGTATGTACTGTATGTACAGTATGTATGTGTATGTATAGTATGTATGTGTGTGTGTGTACGTATGTATGTATGTATGCATGCATCTGAGAATGTATGTATGTGTGTATGTATGTATCTGTATATGTATGTGTGTATGTATGTATGTATCTGTATATGTGTATATATGAATGTGTGTATGTATCTGTATGAATGTATGAAAGTAGTTTCCATACGTCACGGTATAGCTGATATGTGACTACAATGTCGGCGTCTTTTCTGTCGTCTCCAGTGGCATTGGCGTCCAGCGAACAGAACCCGGTGGTGATCATCGTGGTGGTGTCCGTGGCCGCCCTCATCATGCTGCTGTCCATCGGAGTGGGCCTGCTCATCTGGAGGAGGTGACGCACACGCGCACACACACACACACACACACACACACACACACACACACACACACACACACACACACACACACACACACACACACACACACACACACACACACACACACACACACACACACACACACACACACACACACACACACGGACGTCGCACACCCCGCTCATACCCACCAGCACAATAGCTTCCCTTGTTTGGAGCCAGCGTCTGTCAAACAACTGACGGACGCCGGGTCCATGAGCTCCGCCGGAGGTGGCGGAGTTCCGTGGCGGAGTTCCGTGGCGGAGTTCCGTGGCGGAGTTCCGTGGCGGAGTTCCGTGGCGGAGCGTCGGCGCAGCGCCCCCTGGTGGCCTCCACCTCTATTGAAAACAGCTCAGACGGATCCGATGAGAGAAGTTGTCACTCGGCGTTGAGAAGGCCGCTGCAGCGGCCGCTGTCGACGTCTGGTGTCCAGCGCCGGCTCTGCGCCATCAAAACCCGTCCCCCTCTCTTTTCCCATTTCCGCCGTGTAAAAGACGGAGGGCGGGGGGGCATTTTATCGCCTTCGGGGTGGACGGAGGCTGTTTCATTTCGGAGGAGTGGATGCGTCACGTTGCAGGTGACGGCCCATTTTCTTTTCCCGAGTCGTTTGACCCCCCCCCCAGCCCTGTTCGAGGCCTTGCGCTGGGACGGCAAAAAACCTTCCCCGTCCACGTCGCCCCTTCAAGCCGGACCGGGCGGTTCGTGGGGATTCGTCATCCGACCAGAGTCTCCGAGGGATCCGCCGAAGTGACGAGGCCACTGAAGCGGGGGTGGGGGAATGGACCGCTGAAGTCAAGCGGCGCTGGGCACATGGACCGTTTCCCAGGCAACCTCATTAGCCTCCTCATCACCGGTGCTCTCACATTGTTCAACCAACCGCCCGCGGTGCGACTTGGCGCGAGTCTATTCCAGATTTGTGGTGTGTGTGTGTGTGTGTGTGTGTGTGTGTGTGTGTGTGTGTGTGTGTGTGTGTGTGTGTGTGTGTGTGTGTGTGTGTGTGTGTGTGTGTGTGTGTGTGTGTGTGTGTGTGTGTGTTTTTGTTTGTATTAGATTGTGTTTTTGGGTTTTTTTCCCGCCGCACAAGGTGCTTTGAAGCGAGCGGGGTTCACGGCCTCAAGCGGCGGCGGCGTCTGGGAACGCAGCCATTACTGTGGAAGGCCCTTTTTTTGTGTTTATTCACGACTTTAGTCGGACCGGCGAAAGTCAATTAGGGCGGAAAATAATTCGGCCTTGCATACACTCTCTGATGCCATCTTAGGCGTACGTTTGAAAGCGTAAACATGTCCCGGAAAGACGAAGAACCGAGAAACCGTCTGCAACGTGAGTTATGCAACGAGGCCAATATGCTCAGTGTTTGGCCGTTAAAAAGCGAACACATTGCAACGTTTCGTGGTGTTTTTACAGCCCCATCTCTGCAGCCGTTCTGTTTGCTGAGCTGCCGCGCAAATCACCCAGACAGACGCCGTGCGGCAGGTGTCTGAGGATCTCGCCCGCTCATGTCGGCGCTTTAATTGAGGCCTGGGCGCGGCCACGTCGTTGGGGAAAGAAACATACGTGACGCCTCCCTCCCGGGCCGAGTGGGCAACTTTAATAGTATAACGTCGCAACAACAAATCTTAAATTCCATGTTAATATAATAAACTATATGTAAGGCTATAGGTGATATCATTTATACTTTATACACAGTATGCTGTTTTTTAACTAGACAGTACAGAGTCCGTTGTGCTGATGCATGGACCTGCAGATAAAGGCCTCCAGTAATGCGCTGCAGTAGGGTCAGTCCAGGGTGATTATGGACTCCAGTTACCGCATATCTCTCCTGCTTCCACGGCCATGAGCAATCAAAGCTAAATGACGGCATGTGGTTATTCTACGCTAGAGGGAGTGAAATACCCTTTCAGACTTTTTTTCCAAAATCTTGCAATCCAGCCTCCCTCGGGGGCTGCCACCGGACCGGTGACGCCTCCTGAGGCTGTAGATATTGGACCAGACGGAGAGAAGAGCTCACTGGAGGTCTATAGACTGTATACAGTTGATGTCTATCAGAACATACGGTGAAGAGCGGACAAGCTGCTTTAGCAATGAATGGACGCGCTCAAGAAAATAAAATGCGAAGCCTTCGGTGTCACCTTCTGACGGTAAAATCACTGCCACGTAACGGACCCCCCCCCCCCCATCAAGTTCCGTTTATGACCAATTCTATGCACTTTAAAACACTTGGCTAAATGTTTACTCCCATGAAAGCCAGATTGCCGCCAATAAAATGAACCTAAATGGCTGTTGTGAAACGTTAGGATTTGGGAATACACTGTAGAAAAAACAACATCCAGCGGTCCATTGTTGAGAATGGTGCGACTATAAAAGCAATTATTAAGGGATCTTTTCCTCGTGTCCTTAGGGGATCTATGAGACAACCACATTTCTACTTTTATTTTTTTTTTTACACGTCGCCCGACGTTCAACCGAACAACAAACCGAGCGGCTATTATGACAAAGCCTCTGTCAAAACGTAATACAGCACATTGCTCTATACCAGGGGGGGAGTTGTGTTTATTATATTTAATATTTCAGACGCGAGCCGTGCGAGCCGCATAATTCGTCCTGCCGGGCGAAAAGCCTTTCCCAGCGACTTCACGTCTTTTTTTGACTCCGGTCCAATTCCATACAGTAGTGGAGTAGCACCACTCCAACGCGCCGAGGCACTCAGCTTTGTGACTTTTTTTCTTTTTTTTATCATCATTATTATTATTATTTTTTTATGTTTTCCTCCTCTTTTCTCTTCAAGCCACATCTCATCCGCTCCGCGTCGTCCTTGTTGTTCCTTCCCGGACGAGGAGGAGGTGGAGGGTCTGACGCCTCAATTATCATGCTCTCTCGCAAACAGACCGCCCGCCTCCGAGCGGCAGCTAGGGTGGGGGTGGGGGCGCGGCGACGCCGATCGGCAGATGCGAATTTACACGCGACGCGTGAACAATCACACAAACGCGCACGTACACACACACACACACACACACACACACACACACACACACACAAACTGTACATGCCAGACCCCCGAGCCATTCAAACTCTCGGTATCTGACGGACAATATTTCTGAAGATCCCCCTTGAATGGAAAAGCTTGTATCAAATGTTGTAAATTAGCTTCTGCGTCGGCTCCGTTCATTCATTCTGCTCCACGGCCTTCGTCCTTCGTCTCTCGTCTCTCGTCTCTCGTCTCTCATCTTTCACCCCTGTCGTTCATTTCATCCGTCCGCCCCCTCCCCTCTCTCTCTCTCTCTCTCTCTCTCCCCCACTCGTTTCCTCCTTTGTCTGGTTGCGTTCCGCGCTCTCCAAAGCCCTTCAGGTCCTCATTAAGAGTCATGACCACACGACTAGGACACGCGCTCACTCACTCACACACACACACACACACACACACACACACACACACGAACATTCAAACTCACGCAATTATGCAGACCAATGCACACACATTATGCAAACATAAGCACAATTAAATGGCAATGTTGCAAAAAAAATGTGGAGAAAACGACAAACAGGAAAAAAATACGAAATGTTAAAAATACGTTTTATATAAATACATATATATATATGTAGTTGTTTTTTTTAACTATGCTTTCTTTTTATGTCTTATTTTTCATTTTTGTTCATATGTATAGTTTATTGTAACTATAAACATAAGAAATAATTATTTCAATATTATATACAGTGGCACCTCGACTTACGACTGGAATTCGTTCTATATGAACGCCCGTATGTTGAAACAGTCGTATGTCGAAGCAATTTTTCCCCTAATAATTAATGGGAGTTAAGTTTCAACGGGAGTCGTTGCCTTTTTCTTTTTCCCATCATCCTTCTTCTTAGGACTCATCATGAAGGGTGAAAATAAACAAAATACAGAATACACAGCACAAACACAGTAAATATGAAAGACATTTCGATAAGCCACGAACTACGTGCACACACCATGTAGGTCGCCCGCTGACTGACTGGCTGCTGACTGACTGCTGACTGACTGGCTGCTGACTGGCTGCTGACTGACTGGCTGCTGACTGGCTGCTGACTGACTGGCTGCTGACTGGCTGCTGACTGGCTGGCTGCTGACTGGCCGCCGACGCACCAACTGCACATTTCCACGCTTGTATCTTGGAGCAGTCGGTCGCAAGTCGATACAAATTTTCGCGACTATCGCTGCTGGTGTCTTGGGTTCGTCGTAAGTAGATGCAGTCGTAAGTCGAGGCAGCGCTGTATTTATTTTCTTTCATTCTCTACAAACACCCTCAAACACGTACACACACGCGCACACGCACAGTCACTCAGACACTGGGTTTATCGGTGCCTGACAGAATGGGATTTGGCCGGGGTTACGAGGCGTCGCCCCAACATCCTCCAGGAAGCCCAGGCTCGACTGGTCAGCACGGGGGATTGTTTACGCTCCACTGGACGCGCCGCTGGGCGTGCGTGTGTGCGTGTGTGTGCGTGTGGGTGCAAATTGTAAGTGAGTGGTGGAGTGAGTGACAAGATCAGGAAGCACCGGGAGGAGGAGGCCGGGAGGATTGGAAGTGGAAGCGCTGGAGGAGCCGGGGGTCACTTGGCGGGGCCATTTGGCCCTGGCCGGGTACGAGGAGCGGCTCTGGAAGCAGATGAGGTCTGAAGGGAGCTGCCGTGGTTCGCTGTGCTCCTGTTCCAGATCAGCGCCTCATTTTTACTCTTTTACTTCCTCTCCCAACAGGTGTCTGTCAACCCCCCCCAATTTTAAAAATCGGAGGGGGGGGGAGTATTTCTATTCAAAACCCGTGCGCGTCCGCTTCAGCAGCGAGACAGAGCAAAGTGAAAAAGCAAAGGGAAAGTACGACGTTGACATTCCTACTCAAGCGAAGTACTCGCTCTCAAATGTACTGAAAGTATAACAAGTAAAAGTACTTGCAATATCCAGCGCCCTGACATAGCCGTCGACAGTCCAGCTCCAAGTGCCCCCGCGGCTTTTCCCCCTCATGCGCATCCAGATTTTTCCTATTCTTAATCATATGGAGCTAAGAAGCCACTGATGAATAATCCTGAATCGGCAGCTTGATAGATCCAGTCCCTGAGTTAAAAAAAAAACAAAAAAAACACTTGAGCGCCGAACTTCAGGACGCTTGTATCATCCAGCCACGGTGCGTTTACTCCTTCAGTCCGGTTCGTTTGCGGAGCTGAGAACAGGCTTTGGAACTCTGGTACCAATCTCACCACCATCCTCCTGCGGAGCCGCCTCCGGGTGAACCGCCGTTTGGTTCCCCCGCGTGTGAAGACGTCATCGGACCCAATGTACGGACCTCATGGGGGAAGCAAACTGAAATACGTCGCGGGTTGAAGGCGGACGCTGGCGCTGGCAAATCAAATCCCCATCATGAAAGCCAGGATCGCCTCACAGTCATTGTCCCTGGTTCCTGTTTTTCTTTTCTTTTTCCCGGGTTTGCGCCTCGAATTGATTCCCTCCTCGCCGCCCAAAACCCGGTCTCGCACTCTCTTCTTCCCGCGCGTCGCCACGAAAACGAAACCCCTTGAATCGCCTCCCGGAGTACGATTGTCTGACTTCCCCCCCCCCCCCCCGTGCTCCACAAAACAAAACTCAAACCTCTTGTTAAGCCTTTTAAGCGCCTCTAACGGGGCACACGGGAGTCCGCCGGCGGTCTTGGGTAAAGATCCCGGACACTGGACATTGGACGGGTGAACGGGCGGCTGCTTCGCTGAGGTGACCAGGTGTCTGCGCCATTTTAATTTCCCAGCGGAGGGCGACGGCGACGCTAACCGGACCTGGCGAGACACGCAACGAGGCGGCAAGTCGCTCTTGAGTCCAACCGAATCCAGGGGCGAAAGTCTCCGAATCTGAACGCGCTCGTGAAATATGGCAGGTCCCTTACTGATCACAAGGTATTTGGGACTGTACCCCCCTGAGCCCGCAGCAAAGTAGCAGCTGTGTGGTAGCGTTGCGGCCCCGCCCCCGCCGCATAACTACTGCATAACCAGCAGCACCGTCACGCAGCATTCTTCATGTTGAGGAGAACTGGAGACGTGTGTGAAGGCAGAAGACACGGCCCCGTCAAGGCTGCCCAGCCTTAATCCCGGTCTCTGCCCCTGCAGTCAGCGGGCGCCTTCGCTGTCCGTAGGGGAGTTGACGCGAACGCGGTCCGCCGCGCATGCCCGGTGATGATGCCGAGGTGACGCACACCGGACCCGGCACGGACGACCCGCATGCCGGCGTCCCCGGACCCACCCTGCCCCCTCCGCCCTGGGTGGTTCCGTAGTCGGCCGTTTTGCTTTCACAGCAGACGTCGTTTTTTTTGGTCGGGCTTGTCGACCTGGAAGCGGCTGATTTGGCGGCCTGGTTGGGTCGGATGGTGAGCGGCGCGGTCCGAGGGGTGGGTCGAAATGTCTGACGCTGCCGTACAGCCGTGTTCTTCCACCGCCGCGCCGTGGCACGCCTGTGAGATAACATCTTCAAATTCCACTTAACAAACACATGGGTAATGGGAAATAAGCCTTCGTGTGTTGCAAGATCAAAATTGCAAGGTCGCTCTTTCGTCGGTTCCGGGCGGAAAAGCAGCTCCGGCAGAACGCGTTTCACCCTGAGTCTCTTTTTAAAAATTTTATTTTATTTTATTTTATTTTTATTAAATTTTTTTTAGATGTGGTCCTTGACGAGCCTCCCATGAACGAGACCTAAGTTGTTTTCAGTTGGCGAATTGAAAATCCACTCCCTCTCCCACTCTTGTGTCGGAGCGGCTCCCGACTTCCAGGGGGGTCGGTTGTTGGCTAGGCGTGGCTATACGCAGGCCATAATAATAATCATAAACGCGGTTATACCTGTTTGAGGCGTTTTCAGTGGTTCATAGGATTGGGAGGCGCTGCGTTGGACGCCAGGAAGCGCGTTTACGTCGCTTTGGCGCTCATAACTCACATTCCATTTGGGTTGACCCTTTCCCACCTTCCAGCCCCTCCCCTCCGTCGATCAATGACGACCAGCCAATCAAATGTTGTCGACGGGCGGACTTTCCACCCAATCAGGAGCTGTAGATTGGGGAGTTGACCTCCGCCCCTCCCTCCCCCACCTCCTTGCTTATTTGCTTGTTTGTTTGTTTGTTTGTGTTGTTTTCCCAGCTGCCTCTGTGCGGGCCCCTCCTCCAACGTAGCCGCTGCTAGTGTGGTGCTGCTCTCCACCTCCTTCTCCACCCTTCCTCCTCCACCTCCTCTCCTCTCCTCTCCTCTTCTTCCTCCCTTCACACAGCTGACGCCCAGGTACACTGGCATGTCTGCTCCCCACCTTCCCTGCCCTCCCACCATCCATCCATCCATCCACCCGTCTCGCCTCCACCCTCCATCTCACCTTCTACGTCTTCACCTTTTTTACCTTCTTTGCGTTCTCCCCCTCCTTCGTCGTCTTCTTTTGCTCCCTCTTCCCCTGCTTGCTCTGCTCCCGCCCCCTCCCTCCTCTACCTCCTCATCTTCTCCATCACCCTTTTGCTTCTGCTTCTACTTCTATGTATTCTCCTCCTCCCCTCGCCCTCCACCTCCGCCTCATTCTCCTTTGTTTTCGTTGGTAAGCTCCTCAAAGACGCGCTTAACTCCGTCCGGGCCCTTGTTTTGACTTCCTGTCCTCCCTCCGCTCCCGGGACCCCGCCCTCCTTCTTCTTTCCCGTCCTCCGTCCTCCCTCCCTCCTCTCTCCCAGCCCCCGCCCTCACCCCTCTCTCCCCCTTTGGTTTCTCCCATTTTTACCTTCAGCTTCCCTGCGCTCTCTGACCTTTTATACTTTTTTCTTTTTTTCATCCCTCGCTTGCGGTTTCATTGTCTTCCACTGGCTCAGTCCTCTCCTCGCCGCCTTATCTCCTCCTCGCTTATTCCCTTGTTTTCGTTTTTTTTTTTCGTTTTTTTTTTTTTGTATAGCTTAAACCCTGACCCGTGCATTTCCTGCCCCTTTCCCCCCTCCGTTCTCCTTTCTCTGTTTGGGATTTTCTCGCCGTAACGTATCTGTCGGTGTGGTTTGACGGACGGGTCCCAAAACCCGGTCTCCGGATGTGCCGTTGCACCTGCCAGCCACGTACCGGCTTTACGCCTCGTCAAAACGCACGCACACACGCACGCACGCACATTTTACATACCCAGTGC
>NC_137193.1:10666432-10673932 GCF_960531495.2 Zeus faber | reverse complement strand
TCTTGTTTGTTTTTTTACTTTTCCTGCCCCCTCCCTTCACTAATCCCTGTAATTATAGCAGTGGGACGGCGCTTAGTGTCTGTTCATTACTCCTTAATCTGTCTCGTAAAAAATAACGTGTTGGTGTGCGTGCGTGCGCGCGTGCGTGCGCGCGTAAATGAGGGGGGCAGCCATCTTGCGTTCCGACCATCTATTTTTCCTGGCGGTTGTCCAGACCTCTTTTCTTTTCCCATCACTTCAAAACAACAGCCTATACACGGTGTAATGGCTGCTCCGTCAAATCTGCCCAGACCTTCCTCCTCCTCCTCCTCCTCCGTATCCGGCATTGGATCGCTCCGTCACATCGGGGGGTCGGTCTGATTGCCGCGTCGCGTCTCCTTCCGCCTCCTCCCGTCGCTCTCTCCGTCCCGTTCCTCCGGCTCTTATATAAATGGCCGTCCCCGCGCACAGTGTCCAACCTGGCGTCTGGGATGCGCCGCGTTCTCATCTCAAACGGCGACGGTGCGTCGTGCGAGATCTGTGTGCCGTCACGGCGGCAGGTGATCGGGAGCCTGACGCCCGTGTTTGCGTTCGTGTCGGAGGACGATGGAGAGATGATGGAGGAGATAAAGGAAAAAAATAATAATAATAATAATAATAAAAAAAACAAACCTCTTTCTGATGTTTTTTGTCTGTGTTTTTGTCTCGTTTTCCAGACAATGCAGCTACAGCAAGGCATCCCAGGAGGGAGATGAAGAACTCTACTTCCAATGTAAGTGATAGGCAAGGTGTGTGTGTGTGTGTGTGTGTGTGTGTGTGTGTGTGTGTGTGTGTGTGTACGTGTGCACGTGTGCGTGTGTGTACGTGTGCACGTGTGCGTGTGCGCGCGCGCATAAAGGGTTAAAAGGACAAGGACGGCTCCTCAACACACACCAGCCTTAGTATGACATTAAGATCATCAGGACCCATTTATTTTCTCATGTTATTTAAGTTGGTCACTTCTTTTCTTTTTTTTCTTCTATTCAATGTTATATTATTTTATTACAGTTGAAACCGATAGTGATCACGTCTGTCCGGGTCAAATTGTTCACTAATAAGTGGAGGATTATTATTTAATTGTATTATATTAATATTATTATTAATTATTATTTTAATTTTTTTCATTATTAATATTATTCATTTATTTTTCTTTAAAGCCCCTTTCCCGCTTGCACTGAAAGCTGTAAATGTTCTGGAAATGTTCCGTCTTGGCGTCATGTGGGAACAGGAGCCGGTGTCGACGTTCCGTAAAAGTATTTCCGTAAAATTTCCCCACTCTCAACCGAATATAATTTAAGCGTTTGGGAATGGAGGCGTGTGGGAATGGAAGCGTGTGGGAATGGAAGCGTGTGGGAATGGAGGCGGTAACAGCGCGGAGCCGGAGAGGGAGCGAGCGGCGAGGGAGAACGGGTGGAGGGTGTTCCCTCTCCGGAGGCAGAGGGCGTAGGACAGATTGAAAACTGTCACACAGATTTCCCGTCCTCCGTCCTCCCTCCCTCCTCTCTCCCAGCCCCCGCCCTCACCCCTCTCTCCCCCTTTGGTTTCTCCCATTTTTACCTGGTGCGAAAAGCTGCTCTAAAAAACAATCCTGTCGCCTAGTCTGGCGACAGGATGTAAGACTGATGTAAGGCCTATCACACAAGCATGACATCATTTATCCGTTATGGTCATCTCTGTGGCAACGGACTCCATACTTTCTCTTATCCAGCAATGTTACGGATTCCATGTGGGAAAGGGGCTTATTTCTCATGCGGATTACCATCTCCAGTAACTGACACCATTGCTGTAGATGGTAATCTGCATGAGAAATAACAGGCGTGACGCGCGCGGGTTTTGGTTTTTTTTTGGTTTCGTTCAAGTAGGAAACAGAGGAAAATAAATCCATCTGAAATAAAAACACACTTTTTATTTTTTATTTTTTTTTGGAGAAATGGGAAACGGAGATGCGCAGCGGAGCAGACTCCCTCTCCATTACGCATTCAAGTCTGCTCTACACCTGCCTGTTTTACCAATTATCAGTCTTAGAGTAAATGCATTCTCAACTTAAAATGATATTCGGACAAAATTTAAAGGGTTGAATAAAAATGTAAAATTGTAAAGAAAACTTGGTGGGGCTGCGCCGGTGTTATGCACTGACGGGGCTTTAGCGCCGGCCAGCCCCGGTGCAGTGCCACCGCTGCAAACTGAACTGATTGCCACGAGGCAAAGGATCATGGGAGAAGAGTAATAAAAAAAAATGCAGCATTACGGTAGTTGATAAAAAATTTAAAAAATCCATATTTTGTCATGTGTGAAAAGACCCAAAATGAAAAACGCGATTATTTTGGGCAAATGACTTAAACAGCATTTGTAGAGGAATTAATTTGTCCAAAGCTTTTTGATCCACACAAGCGGTCGACCACTGTAACCGTGGTGGTTATACCTAAGCGGTTTCCACTGCATTATTTTTATCCATTATTTTGTTGGTTTTATTTCTTTTCTTTTTTTTTTCATTCGTTTTCAGGACATTTAATGTCCTCGTAATCTGAACGTCCCATTAATTCTGTTTTAAAATTAAATTCACTGCTGTTTTAAGTCTTCATATTAACAAATAATCGCGTGTGTGTATGTACTGTACTTGTGAGGACCGGTCTCCAAATTGACAATTTTTTGGTTTAGAAGTGCACCGGGAACACGGGTCCTCACTCACCGGGTGTATTGACTCCGACCTCTCTTTGAAGGATGTGTGTTTGTGTGTGTGTCACGCCGGGCAGGCGTTGGGATTACCTTTGAGGGATTAAGTAACGTCTGGGCATTAGTTCTTAATTCTGTGAGTGTGCCTGGGCGACTCGGCCACACTCTGTTAGGCTCTGCCTGCGTGGGCACCGCTGTGATGGGGGGAGGGAGGGGGAGAGGGAGGGAGAGGGAGAGAGGTTTTAGGTAGAAGCGTGGAGTTGGCAGCAGCCGTGATGTGTGCTTCTGGGGAGATGGGGACACATTAAATGTTATTTGTAGTGTATAATGTTTACAGCGTTTTTTTGGCTCATAAAGTCCTCAATATGCTTTTGTTTTGGCACTGACAGAATAAGGCTGGTTTGACATATCACTTGTTCTCTGTGTGTGTATTTCTGTATGTGTGTATAACTCCATTATGTATGACTATACTGTATTTTTTGTGAATTCAGCGTGTGTGTGTGTGTGTGTGTGTGTGTGTGTGTGTGTGTGTGTGTGTGTGTGTGTGTGTGTGTGTGTGTGTGTGTGTGTGTGTGTGTGTGTGTGTGTGTGTGTGTGTGTGTGTGTGTGTGTGCGCGCGCGCGCGCATACTGTATGCACGTGTGTGCATGTGCACATGTGGTTATGCGTGTGTGTGTGTGTGTATATTGTATGCGTGTGTGTGCGCGCGCGCCCATAATCTCCTCCGGAGCTTTGCAGCAACGCCTGATGAATAATGAGCTCAAGCCGTTCGGCCTGAAAACAAAGACATGCCAACAGCCCAAACGCTCTTAACACACACACACACACAATGCACGTGCACACTCACGCACGCACACACACATGCAGGCAGGCATGTAGGCCCCCCGGGGACTTCTGTGTCCTGTGGAAATGGCGTCGCCCGCCCACCCCCCCGCCGACCGGCTGAGCTTCTGGTGAAGTGCAGAGTTGATAAGAGACGGCGAGTGACGACGGAGCTGTCTGTCCGATGATGAACGTGGGGATGGAGGGAAGGAGGGAAAGAGGAAGGAGGAAAGGAGGTGGAAAGAGAAAGGAGGTGGAAAGAGGAAGGAGGAAAGGAGGTGGAAAGAGGAAGGAGGAAAGGAGGTGGAAAGAGGAAGGAGGAAAGGAGGTGGAAGGAGGAAAGGAGGTGGAAAGAGGAAGGAGGAAAGGAGGTGGAAAGAGGAAGGAGGAAAGGAGGTGGAAAGAGGAAGGAGGAAAGGAGGTGGAAAGAGGAAGGAGGAAAGGAGGTGGAAGGAGGAAAGGAGGAAAGGAGGTGGAAGGTGGAAAGAGGAAGGAGGAAAGGAGGTGGAAAGAGGAAGGAGGAAAGGAGGTGGAAGGAGGAAGGAGGAAAGGAGATGGAAGGAGGAAGGAGGAAAGGAGGTGAAAGGAGGAAGGAGGGGAGGTGGAAAGAGGAAGGAGGAAAGGAGGTGGAAAGAGGAAGGAGGGAAAGAGGAAGGAGGTGGAAAGAGGAAGGAGGAAAGGAGGTGGAAAGAGGAAGGAGGAAAGGAGGTGGAAGGAGGAAGGAAGAAAGGAGGTGGAAAGAGGAAGGAGGAAAGGAGGTGGAAAGAGAATGAATGAAGGAAGGGCGAGTCGATGAGCGAACTGATGAGACCGTGGGCGATGTGGCCTGAGTGAGGGAGGGAGGGAGTGGAAAGGTGGCGGGTGTGAGAGAGGAGGGAGGGAGGGAGGGAGGGAGGGAGGGGGCGTGAGGAGAGAAGGTTTTATCCCAAAATGAACCCTCACGCCGCCCAAGCCATTAGTTTAATGTCGGGAGTATTTTGGACTGACCTAGAAACAGGCAGTCAGACGGAGGAGACGAAAACCCTATTAGTGGAGACCGAGGGAGGGAGGGAGGGAGGGATTTTATTTTACAAACTCACATTTATTTACAAGATGTTCAAACTAAAGGGAAATTAAAGGGAAAACTGAATAAAAACGAATCATTATAAAAATTATAACAATAATAAAATGGAACATAAAGAATTATATGTGAATAATAAAAGGGGGAAACATATTTACATAAATAGAACATAAAATACATGAAATAAGGGAGAGATTTCAAAAAATCGAATTTTACAAACTCACATCATTTTACAAGAACAAAAAAAAAATTTCTTAAATGGAAATTAGTACTATAAATATATATTGATATACAGTTTATGTGTATGCACAAATAAAACATGAATATATATACAATAAAAGGGAAAGGGAATGGGAGGAGAGATCATGCTGGGGAGATAAATCCTCCCTGTGTCCATATCTTTTTTTTTTTTTTGTCCAAAACGTTAAATATTTCCTTTTATATACAGTATATAATTTATATATTATTATACAATTTGAATTAAAATATAAGGCAGCTCTTGCCTCCCGACCGGAGTAGAATGGTGTGAGTGTGGAGCGTCCTGCGTCCCTTGGAAACAGGTTTGCAGATAATTGAATTTGGGATTTTTTTTTTCAGCCCCGACGGCGCCGGTCACTGTGAGTGCACGTGACAGTGCATGCGGCGACCGCACGCTCCGATGGCGGCGAGTCTCTGATGCGGCGAGACGTCGCGGTTTCCCCTCCGATCGCCCCCTCCGGCCCTGACACAGTTAACCCCCAAACAAGTCAGGCATGGAAGCCAAAGAGTGTGTGTGTGTGCGTGCGCGCGCGTCGTCGTCGTCGTCGTCGTCGTCGTCGTGTCACGCGCCCTCGGTTCGAGTTGACATCTGAAACAGAGCTGTAATTTTTGCTGTAATTTGAGCTGGTTTTTTTTTTATTTTTTTTATGAAATTTAAGCTCAAATAAAGTGTGTTTTTAAAAAACACAATGTCATAGAAAAGTCTCTTCGATCGTCCACTCAGCCCTCCTCGCCTCGAATAGAAAAGCTTTCATTTGCTTTGTAATTGGACTTTGTGTGTGTGTGTGTGTGTGTGTGTGTGTGTGTGTGTGTGTGTGTGTGTGTGTGTGTGTGTGTGTGTGTGTGCGTGCGCGTGCGAGAAAGACGAAATCAATAAAGTGTTACGAGGCGGTCGCTATTGGATCCCTCGGGTCGATGCGAAGCATTAATCACATTTCACAAACCAGCCACGCTTTCGGGCTGGAACTTTACAACCTGACTTGTTTCGGGGAAAGGCGGCCCGTGCGCGGGCTCCATTGTTGTGCGCGCGGCGTCCGTCGGAGTGGTTGCCTGCGTCGGGCGTCCCCACCTGCCGCCGTGCGCGCCGGAAAGGGCCCCGATCACCTCGCGTCGCCTGGCCGCGGTGTCGGCGCTCGCCCTCTGGAAGCCGCGGCGGAGCACTCGTGGCACTTCAGCACTTCTGTCCCTCGGTATTTTACAGTCTGCTGTGCCGTGCCCAAGGCCGCCATCGCGGCAGAGTGTTGAAGCCAGTTCAGACGGTGCTTTAGCCGCTAATGGCCACTAGACGTTGGCTTCAGAAAACCTCAAACTGAATGTAGGACGATGGGGCGGGGGGTGACTGCTCAATAGAAACACATTCGTTGATTGAATGAACTATTGAGACTCTGGGGGTCCTCGGTGGCTAAGTTGACTTGTTACGTGTGGTTTTTAAAAATGCTGCTTCCATTGCGAAGACATCGAGGTTTTAAAGCGGGGCGCGTCCCTCTCTCCCCCTGCCCCCCACCCGCCTGGTGGTTCCGCCCTCCGCTCCAGCGCAGCCAGACCCAGACTAAAGACAAACCCGGCGGCGGCGGCGGCGGGCGCAAGCCTCAACTCGAGCCTCCGAATCGTCTCTACCCAAAACCGACGTCGCCGCAGACTCGCCGTTCGCTGCGGTCCGCGGTCCTGCCGCAGTTTCTGACGGAGGATGGTCTTGTGCGTGTGGTTACGTGGATGTGGGGTTTGTTTTCTTTCAACGTGTGCTTCTGTGATACATCTTGAAATGGCGGGGGGGGGGGGGGGGGGGGCAAATATCCCTCGGATCTGACGAGGGCCCGACGGAGGAAGCTCCCGATCAGACTCGAAACTCTGCGTCTTTGATCCGTTTTGGTTTTTTTTGTTGTTGTTTTTTTTTTCCCCCTTCTCCGTCTCGGGACTTTGCAAGGTCGGGACAAACGCTGGGCTCCTGTCAGACGACGACCCGCTGCGGCGCTCACGGCTAGCTTTTTTTGAAGAATGAAGTGCTTTTCACGATCTCGCCGCATCCGCAAAGTCGGTGTGCGTGCGTGTCGGTGTGTGTGTGTGCGTGTGTGTTTGTGTGTGTGTGTGCGCGTGTGTGTTTGTGTGTGCGTGTGTGTGTGCGTGCACGGACAAGTGTTCTGGACCGTCTGTCTTTGTCTCTTCACACTGGCTGTACAGTTCTTGGCGCCCGGATCATCAATGTTGCATCATTATCTATTCTGTGTGTGTGTGTGTGTGTGTGGCTGCGGCTGCGGCGCGATCCTTCACCGATCCAGTCAAGATCCCGACCCGGAGGACTTACATCGATCCGGAGACGTGCGAGGACCTCCTGCAGGCCGTCCACGCCTTCGCCAAGGAGCTGGACAACTCCAGCATCAAGATCGACAGGATCGTGCACACAGGTGACGTAGCGGCGCTCGTCGCTCGGGGGGGGGGGTTCCCCACCCCTTTTTTTGGGGGGGGGGGGGGGGGGGACCACAACCCAATTTACCCCAGTCCCCAAATTTCTTTCCTCTACCGCCTTCTCTCGTTATTCCGGAGACAACACCACTGATGTGTAAATATGCACAATTAGGACCAGAAGCAACAGACTGAGGCTGAATCGCAAACTCTCTGACTGAACTTTCAAAAAAGCCGCACCACCGCTCAAAGTGTGGACGGAGGACGTT